>NW_027362974.1:1732500-2005000 GCF_046119375.1 Phyllobates terribilis | reverse complement strand
CATTAAAAAAAAAATCAAATACTCACCTCCCTCCTCACCTGCTGCAGCTGCTCGGGTCGGGACTCCAGCGTTGGCGGCGTCTTTCCGCTCTGTGCTCCCTGTGACAGCTCAGGGGGAGGGCGCGGTGGAAAGACTTCACCGCACCCTCTGACCTGAGACGTCACAGAGAGTGCAGAGCAGGAAGACGGCGGATCTGCAGAGGCACGGGGAGAGGTAAGTATCCGGCTGCCGGGGCCCCGAGCAAGCGGGGGAGAAGGGCGGGCGCTGACACCGCTCTCCTCCGCCCATAGCCCAACGGGGTGCGTGACCGCCAGTGGGCCCCCCTGCCTGCTCAGGGCCCCGGCACTTGCCCGGGTGCGCCGGGTGCTGACGCCGGCCCTACTTATATCCTACCTGCCTTTTCAATCATAGGGGCGTGCTTGTCATATTCAGTCAAGGGCGAGCGCAGCATTCACTCACTGCTGGCGCCGTCCATGTATTTGAATCCTGTTCCTGACCAGCGCTGATATTGTGGGACGCAGGCGCACTTGTAGATGTCCGGCCGCCTGCGCAGTGAGGCTCTGTGATTACCAGATTCACTGCGCATGCTCTGGGAACATAGCGCGTTAAAGCGCATGCGCAGTGAGGCTGTGTGATTATGACTTTTTCTTCACTTTGAAAATTGTTTAAGTTGGCTGAGGGACTGGGTGGTTTACCTAGGACAAGGAATGGCCATGTGTAAGAAAAACCGCTACTGATTGTAAATTACAGATTCTGTTAACTACAATAAATAAGTTGGTTAACAAGAAACACTTTGATATAGTGCACTACACAATACAGTTCTCTTTTACACACTGTATAGTTTGCTAAAAGGCACACGTTTTAGTGGGAGAGGCCGAAAAATGAACGAGTAATACAACCGTTTATGGATGCTGTAGTGTGGACCCCTAGAGTCAATTCTCCTGGTGGGCCCTAGGCACCCCAGTCCGACCCTGTATGAGGCCTTTACATGGTATCAACGCCTGCGATGAGAACGCCACATCATAGTAATAGCAGAATCACAAATATAAGATTATATGAACAGATTAAAGCAAGATTTCTATTGCTGGCTGCAGAATGAGTTAACTGGGATATCATCAGTGAGTTTGATCTGACTGGAGAAGTAACTACTCTTGTTTTTATTCTTTTGAGCTCCATTCAGCTAATTTATGATTTATCACCTTCCCTGAGCATACATGGAAATCATGGGGTCCCATAGCAGAAGTAATAATTAAGCCCCCACAAAAAAACATTAATATTCAGCGGGGTCACAGAAGAGCATACCTCACAAGTTTGCAACCCTTCCATAGTAATTTTGCCCCAATTGAAGCCCCCTAGTGTTCCCACGTACTAAGATACTCCTTTAATGGCCAAAAATGTGCCCCCAAACACAGTAAGATACCCCCACAGTGAATTTCTCCACTGTACCCTCCACACATACAGTATGATGACTCTACAGTACCCCCGCAAAGTATGATAAACCCCAGTGACCTCTACACAGTATGATGGCCCCCGCATAACCCTCCACACAGTATAATGGACCCCGCACAGCCCTCCACACTGTATAATGGTCCTCATACAGTGTAATGGCCCCCACTATCCACCCAAGCAGTATAATGACCCCCATCAGCCACTTATACAGTATAATGCCCCTCACCACACAGCCCTCCAAATAGTATAATGGCCCAAACACAACGCTCCAAATAAAATAATAGTCCTCACATAAGCCTCTAAACAATATAATAGTCCCCACCCAGCCCTCCAAATAATATAATGGACCCCACATAGGCCTCCAAATAGTATAATAGTCCCCATACAGCTCTTCAAATAATAGAACGGTCCCCACATAGCCCTCCAAATAGTATGATAGCCTGACACATAGCCATTCAAATAGTAGTATAATGGCCCCCACAGAGCACTACAAATAGTATGATGCTCCCCACATAATCCTCCAAATAGTAGAATGATGGCCCCCACATAGTTCTCCAAATAGTATGATGGTCCCCAAGACAGCCCTAAAATTAGTATTTTAGCACCCCAAATATGATGATGCCCCCCAAATAACCCTTCAAATAATATGATGGCCTCCAAGTAGCCCTACAAATAGTATCATGGCCTTCCAGTTTGCCCTCCAAATAATATGATGGCCCTCACAAACTACTTATTAATTAAAAAAAAAATACTCACCTCTCCCCATTCCCCTGCTGTTCTGGTCTTTGCAGCATGTGGTTTGAAACTATGCTCAGCTCGGCACAGTGGACGCGATTTTGGGACATTATCACGTCCACTGAGCTGAGACATCAGAAGCACAGAGGAGAATGATGGAGGAGGGAGCAGACGGTTCCCTCCTCCATCATTCCTTTCAATTGTATCTGCATCCAGAATGTGGATACAGTTGAAAGTGTGATGCTGGATGCGGGGGGCCCGATGCCTGTGCTGACATCGCCACCTGTCTCACAGTTGCAAAGCAGCTGCGGGGTCTGCCGTTATTAGCGGTATGCCAGTGCCATTGTTATGTGACATGAGCCCCGGGAGAGCCAGTGCCGAGACAGCTGGTACAACACCAACACCGAAGGTGAATATAAGTGTTATTTTACTGGGGAGAAACATAGGGATTTAGAAGGGGTTGTCTGATTAGTGGACATCCCCTTTAAGTAATCAAGTTCATTAAAGGGGTTGTCCACTACTGCACATCCCCAGCTTATTACATTTAGGACTTCAGCACCGCTTTTTCCGGACATTGCTATGACTTGTTATGTCCTCTGCAGCCAATTAGCAGATGTTGGTCAATAGTCTGTCAGGACGGACATCTGCTCTGAAGAAATAGAGTTTTTGAGACTTGTAGACATTATGGAATAACGTCCATAAAAATATCCCAAGCCGGTATTGGTCCTCCAAGAAGCATGAAGCCCTCGCTGCTACTAACTTACTCCCATACCTGGATCTACCTAGATGATGAAAACACTTGGACTGTAAGGTACAAATCAGGTGAAATTATGAAACCTGGAGGGAATGTCACTTCAGGTTGTGCGTAGATATCCGTAGATAGAAGTCGTTATTTATCCGCCATTAATGAAATGTTTTGTCCATTTTTGCTCCACAAATCTGAGGCCGATGAATGGGGGAATGGCACCAATGCTATGGAGAATGCCTTGAAAATTGAAAAGGGCGTAAATAAGGCTCTGCTGGACCTCCACAAGATTGCTATGGACCATGCGGACCCTCATGTAAGTGACTCCCCCATAGCGTATAGATACCGCGTGTTCATTTTATAAAATATCCTCCATGAAGGAACAGTTCATGTATCTTCTGTGACCTCCATATTGTGCTGTTCCTGGAAATGTAATACCACCTGACTACTAGATGTCACGTTCCCCTTTATAATGGGAGGTGTTCCAACACAAGCTGCATATTATGGCACTGTTATAAAGCTATGGGACAATTCATTAGTGTATTTGCACCTTTTTTTTCTAGTTTTTAGTGTTTTTCATTTGCGCCTTGTTCTTCTTTTAATTTGCGCCTTTTTGAAGTCTGCAGCGTTCCCTTTTTTTTCATTGATCATTATGGGGTTTCCGGCTAATTATCTAATTGTGACTTTTTAAAAAGTTGTCACATTTTTACTCAAATATATTTCAAGTGATTTTGTGTTCTGTAGTCCGGGAGGTTTCTTTGCACAAACTTTGCAACCACTTTCAGGAATTTGGCACAAAAAAATCAAATGATACAAAAGAGAAAAGGGACTTGAAAAAATACAATGTTGTATTGGGCCCTATGACGGCACAGCACAGATTTTAGTAAAGGTTTTGCAGGATTACTAAGAGGGGTTCACATGCTATCAATTGTTAAAAAAACAAGCAAAATGATGACTCGGACCCTCTGATTTTCGAGGTACAAGACTACGTCCCCACAATGAGCTTCTAGTGAGTTTTAGATATAGCAGATTTTCTGCCCCATTAAGTAAAATAGGTTACTTGAATTTTTTTCGAAAATATACAGCATAAAAAACTCACCCAAAACTCATTGTGAGAACGTAGCCTAAGGGTATGTGCACATCATTTAGACGCCGGTGAGTTGTCCTTGGTGAAGCTCTGCCACCGGTGGTTTTCACTCTATACTTTAAAGGGAACCTGTCATGTCCCTAAACGCTATTAACCTGCAGATATGGGGTTAATCTGCAGGTTTATAAAGCTGCCGGGCGTCTTACTGAAAGGCCGGCTACCGGGAGGAAATGCACTTTATTCCCCACGGCAGCCTCCAGCTTTCAGTCATAGAGGCGCGGCCGGCGTGGCTTCAGTCATTGTTCAGTACATAGTGAGCGGCGGCTATAACCGCACCCTGGCACTGACTGACAGCCAGCTAAGCGGCCCCTGTAACCGCTCCCTGTAAAGACTGACAGCCGAATCTGTACTGATGTACTGCTGAGCTGTCAGTCAGTGCCGGGGCGTTGTTACAGCTGCCGATCACTGTATATTGAGCGGTGTCTGAAGTTGCGCCGGAAGTGTGGCACTCCAGGGGTCTGGTTTCCACAGTAATAGCAATATTACGTCTGTGAGCAGGTGGGAGGTTTCCTGGTCAGACATCCTATGCATGCCACACCTCCTGCCCAGTCCTGGGAGGGGAAGAACTTCCCCTATATAAAGCTGGGGCTGAGGCAGGGTTAGAAGAGAGTGAGAGAACACAGACAGAGACACAGTCTGGTCTGTAGTGGAGCAGCTTTAGGAGCAAGAAAGATCAGGAGCTGTGTGGGAGCTGTGCTAAAAGAGATCAGGGGCTGGAAGCTGTAGAGCTCGCCCTGATTGAAGAGTTCTTACCGGACCCGGAGTCCGAGGCTGTGGGGACTAATCCTTACCCAGCAGCAGAAACCGCCCGGCAGGGGATTTCAGGTCCTCTGGCCATGAAACCCGAAGGCACGGTCACACGCAAGGGACCAGCACCGCCGTCGTGGAGCGGAAGCTACCAGAAGGCCCCGAGTCACCGGCCATACGGGTGAGCACCACACGGTACACTCAGGGACGTGGGCTACTTTTACCCGCCTCTAGCAAGGTAGCCAGAAGAGTACGATTAGTTGGGGAGGCCTACAACTCCGCCTGGCCAGGGAAGATTCCATCTGCTCACGGACTGACCAGGCCCCGATCGCTAGCCAGTACTCCGGGAGGGTCTACCTTTGCCACCAGTAAAGACCCTGAACTACACCGCACCGTCTCTGAGTGTTTCATCATCCACGTCCGCTGCCCTGAGGCCATACCCCTCCCGTTGGGGGTTATACCATCCCCGCTGCACAACCGTACCACCGGCCTCAGCGGTCTGCCCTGCAGCGGCGGTCTCATGACCGCATTCAACGGGTGGCGTAGTCGAGCAATATAACATCTACTGCTAAATACTGCCGCTCAGTTTGACTCCCTGGGCACGGACCGGGTCACCGCCACGAGACTACTACCCCCATCTGATCCGGCTCCGGGTAAGCCCCCGTGCGCGCGATGCCGCACGACACAGCAGGCCCAGGGGCGCGTCAACTTTTGGCGTAGTCGGCAGGATTCCGTGCCCGCAACCACCGGGTACTGCGCGCCTGAAAAAGAGACTTTTAAACTTACCTGTGGTGAAGATTCCCGCCATCCGACGCCATCTTCCACCTCCTTCCCGCCATCCGTGGAGTTTTCCCGCCGTTGGACGCCATCTTCTGCCTTCTTCCCGCCATCCGTGGAGTTTTCCCGCCGTTGGACGCCATTTTGAAGACGCCGCGCAGGAAGAAGAGGGGCGTGGACTCCGAAAAGCCCGCGAGAACTGAAGCCCCGCCTCACGTCCGGACGTTGCGTAAGGTCCTGGAAGGAGCCCAGCAGACGCCGACGTCATAGGAGTGCGACGGAAGGTCCTCGACCCTGACGATCCACTGCGGAGCCGCGGCCTACGGAAGAGGATCATCGCAAGGTAGGCCACGGTCCACTAGGGGGGAGGAAGATGTCGGATACGGAGGAGAGCTTCACTGCCGCAGCCACCGCCAGCGCCACCGCTGCTGCGGTCATGCCTTTCACTATGCCCTATATCCCGGGGGCAGCCTGGCTACCCCAGTACTCAGGGGAGTCACATACCCTGAATGACTTTAGAGAAAAGCTGGATAGCCTCTTCCAGGTGTACCCCCTCACAGAAGAGCAAAAAGTGAGCATCCTGGTGGCCCAACTAACCGGGGCAGCCCAAAGGGAGGTAAAGTCCTGGTCGCCTGGGAGGAGGACTGTCGCAGGGATATTAACCCGGCTGAAGGACACCTTTGATACCCGCACCTCAGCTGAGATTAAGCTTAGATTCTACGGGTGCAAACAGCGAGCACATGAGAATATAAGGGACTATGCACTAAACCTACAAGAGGCCCTGAGAGCCATTAAGCAGACCGACCCTGACGGCGTGGGAAACGAGGACAGGCTGTTGACCGAACAATTTATAGAGGGACTATATTGCAATGCCCACCGAACCCAGTTGCGGGCAATGGCCTTACAGGATCCTCATCTGGACTTTGCACAGTTCAAGGACAGAGCCATTCGGGTGCTCCGAGAACCGGCACCGGGTGGCGTTGTGACCCACAGGCGCCCTACTACCGCTTACCACCAGGAGGCGGCGCCCTTGTCGGCAGGGCCTGTGGGGGCTGATGCGCAGGCTTTGAACAATGACCCGGCTCCAGACCTGCACCATCAGGTCCAAGAGCTAGCTAAAAGCGTAGCTGCGCTAACCCGAACTGTGCAGTCTTTACAGGTTGCTGCTCCAGGGAAGATCCAGCTGGCATTCGGACCGGAGGACATCCCGTGGCGTCGACCAAGGAGGACCCCACCGGCCAGAGGAAGACCCAGCGACCGATACAACGAGGACGGACAGCCCATCTGCCGCCGCTGCAATCAACCCGGACATATGGCAAGGTACTGTCCTTTAAACTGGCACAACCTCGGGTAGAGGGCCAACCCCTAGGAATAAGATCACCAGGCCCATCGAACTGGCGTGACAAATATGTGGGAGGACGTCCAGTCTTGCCTGTGGTACTGGATGGCATTCCTATGAGTGCCCTACTTGACACCGGGTCACAGGTCACCACCATCCCGTACGTGCTCTTCAAGCAGTACTGGAATGACTCGGATATAACCCGCTACCCTGACGACGACTTGAGTATCATCGCCAGCAATGGTCAACCCGTGCCACAGATCGGATTCAAAGAGATGACCATTAAAATCGGTAGAGTCGAACTGGCAGCACAGGGACTGATCATTGTAGACATTGACAAGCGCGAGAGTCACCCAAAGATAACGCTAGGAACTAATGTGATTGAAAATTGTCTTGCAGAGGTGATTTTCATTTTACAGCAGGTTGCCAAGAACGCCAGCTCCGGCCAGCAGCGAGTGCTCCAAAAAGAGATCCGGGCACTGATGCGGCGGCAACAGGTGGAACTCTCCGGTGGTGAGATTGGAAGCGTGAGAATGTGTGACCCTTTCCCTATTGCCATGCCCCCAAAAAGTGAAATGATGATTTGGTGCCGGGCAGCTATTGGTCTAAGAGGTAGAGACTACCAAGCAATGGTAGAACCCGTCTACTCAGACAGTAGGCCCACCATTTTGACAGCACGGGGGGTGGTTGATGTACGCCATGGGAGGGTGCCCGTTCGCATAATAAACATCGGGAAGAGAGAAGTACACCTGCCCCGGTATGCCACGCTAGCTAAATTGTTCACCATAAACCAGAATTCTGTACAGGCCGTGGAACCCTTGCCTCCATCTCAACCAGAGGAAGGTAACGGCTCTAAGAAAACAATAGAGGACTGGTGTCAGCAACTACATTTGGTTACTGACTCCACTCCCTCACACCAGAAACAGGGAGTCTATCGGGTGGTTCAAGAGTACGAGAGAGTGTTTAGTAAACACCCGTTAGACTTCGGGCGAGTAAAGGGGGTAGAACACCATATCCCCACGGGAGACCATCCTCCCATAAAGGAGAGATACCGACCCGTACCCCCTGCACACTACCAATACGCCAAGGGGATGCTTAGAGACATGAAGGAGGCTGGGGTAATTAGGGATAGCTGTAGCCCCTGGGCAGCTCCACTGGTTTTGGTTAAAAAGAAAGACAACACCATGAGAATGTGTGTAGATTACCGGAAAATCAACCGTATCACACACAAAGATGCGTACCCCTTACCAAGGATAGAGGAGTCTTTGGCTGCTTTAAGATCTGCTAACTTCTTCTCTACTTTGGATCTCACTAGCGGGTCCTGTCAGGTTCCTGTAGCAGAGGCGGACCGGCAGAAGACCGCATTCACCACCCCGATGGGACTTAGCGAGTTTACCTGCATGCAGTTTGGACTCTGCAACGCACCAGGAACCTTCCAACGGTTGATGGAATGCTGTCTGGGACACCGAAACTTTGAGACGGTCCTGTTATACCTGGACGATGTCATCGTCTACTCCAAGACCTACGAGGACCACCTGAAACACCTGGCAGAAGTGTTCGAAGCCCTGGCAAACTACGGCCTGAAGGTGAAACCCTCCAAGTGTCACCTCCTGAAACCAAAGGTGCAGTACCTGGGACACGTGGTGAGTGCTGACGGAGTGGCTCCCGACCCTGATAAGATCACCACAATTAAGGAATGGCCAAGCCCCTCCAGCGTAAAGGAAGTGCGGCAGTTCCTCGGGTTGGTAGGCTACTACCGAAGGTTCATTCCGGGTTTCACCAAAAAGGCAGCTCCTATGCAGGACCTCCTGATAGGCCAGTCCAGGAAGGCCAAGAACCAGAAGCCGCCCTTCAGATGGGAGAAGTTGGAAGAAGAGTCCTTCCGCCAGCTGAAGATGGCCCTCAAGGGGGATGAAATCCTGGCGTACCCTGATTACAGCCAGCCCTTTATCCTCTACACCGACGCAAGTAACATCGGGCTAGGAGCCGTACTGTCCCAGATCCAGCAGGGGAAAGAACGGGTAATTGCTTACGCCAGCCGAAAACTGCGACCCACCGAAAGAAACCCTGAGAATTACAGCTCATTCAAGCTAGAATTCCTGGCAGTGGTGTGGGCAGTCACCGAACGCTTTAAGCACTACCTCGCCTCTTCCCGGTTCACCGTGTACACGGATAACAACCCGTTGACACACCTGGATACGGCAAGACTCGGTGCCCTGGAGCAGAGATGGATGGCCCGCCTGTCCAACTTTGAGTTCACAATCAAATACCGGGCAGGACGCTCCAATACCAACGCGGATGCCTTGTCCAGAATGCCAAACCTACCGGACGTGGGGGAAGATCCAGAGGAACTGGAAGAAGTTGAACTTCCCGCGTTCCACCGGCATGGGACTATCCAGTATTCCCACCGTGTAAGGAGTAAGCAATCCGCTACGTTCAACCCCTTACCTCATTACAACTGGGCGGAAACGCAAGACAGTGACCCCGCCGTCCGACTGGTGAAGGAGATGCTGACTCAGCCAGATGCCCGCCTTGACCCAGACGCTCCGGAGGAGGCCAAGCAACTGTGGATTGAGAAGAGTCGACTGTTCCTTTACAAGGGGAAGTTGTGCCGCAGAATGGTTAACTCCCGGACGCATGAACTGATCTGGCAAGTAGTGGTGCCAAGAAGAGACGCGGCTATGGTGCTGGAGGCATACCACAACGGAGCTGGGCACTTCGGATGGAAGAAGCTGGAGTTCCTGCTGCGTGCGCGGTTCCACTGGGTAGGCATGAGAGGAATCATCGAGAGGTGGTGCAGAGACTGTGGCCCGTGCCACCTAAGAAGGAAGGACCGTGCCAGCCAGAAGACTCCCTTGCAGCCCATCATCACCCGACAGCCACTGGAACTGGTAGCCCTGGACCATGTGAAACTGGCTCCAAGCAGATCTGGGTATGTCTACGCCCTCACAATCGTAGATCATTACTCCCGGTTCCTGGTGGTGGTCCCGGTCAAGGACTTAACGGCTCAAACAGCAGCTAGAGCTTTCCAGCAGCACTTCTGCCGTCCACACGGATACCCAGAGCAGGTGCTGACGGACCAAGGACCAGCCTTTGAAGCGGAAGTCTTCCAGGAGTTCTGTACTCTGTATGGCTGCCGGAAGATAAGAACAACACCCTATCATCCGCAAACCAATGGGCTCTGCGAGAAAATGAACCAGGTGGTGATAGATCTTCTGAAAACATTGTCCCTGGAAGAACGCAGTCTGTGGCCTGAGAAACTGCCTGATCTGGTGGACCTATACAACCACATCCTGGTAGGTTCTACCAACTGTACCCCGGCTTACCTAATGAGAGCAAGACCTGGTAAGCTTCCTGTTGATCTGGAGATGGGAGTCCTGACACCCGAGGACACTTCACCAGAAGCAGACTGGGACACAGAAAGGCAGCAGCAGTACCGGAAAGTACAGGAGAGCGTGGAGCGAAGTCTCTGTCAAGCTAGAGAAAGACAGGAGAAGACTTACAACCAGTATGCTCCCGCTGTTCCCCTGGTACCTGGAGAGCAGGTCTTGAAGAGGAAGAGACGCCTCCACAAGTTGGACGACCAGTGGGAGAAGGACCCGTACACCGTACTGCCCTCAAGCCATGAGAACCCGAAAGTCT
Organism: Phyllobates terribilis; assembly: GCF_046119375.1. Classification (NCBI taxonomy): domain Eukaryota; kingdom Metazoa; phylum Chordata; class Amphibia; order Anura; family Dendrobatidae; genus Phyllobates; species Phyllobates terribilis. The sequence continues at coordinate 1,994,419 of NW_027362974.1, read as the reverse complement.
GCATAATCAGTAAGGACGGAGGAGAAACCACAGCCATTGTCTCCCGAGATCACCTGAAGAAGTGTCCCGAACAGCTACGAAGCCCTGAAGAAGAACAAGAAGACCCTCGACCCGCAGAGGAAAGGGAAGATATGGTCAGTACTGTGCTCGGAGACTTCCCTCGGTCTTGGACTCAAGTCAATGGCGCTGTTGTGGTACCCGTCCTCACCTTCCTCCAACCAGCATCTCAAGTACCTACAGAGAAACAGGTAGAGCTGGAAGAGCAGCCGGTCCAGGAGGCAGAAGACCCCACACAAGCAGACCAGGAGGATCAACCCTCTGCTTATAGTGAGCCTGCCGTGCCCCTAGTGAGCCAAAGAGCCCGTAGACAGCTGCCCAGTTTACCTTTGACAGCTCCTACACCCCGTAGCTCAGGACCAGTCAGTCAGCTCCGTAGGTCCACTAGAGCCACTAGAGGCCAGTTGCCCGTACGTTGGAGGATCTAAGTGTTTAGACTGTTTATTTGTATTTACCTGTTTTCTGTTACCTGTAAATAATTGTGTATTTTTAGTTATTTTATAGGTGTCATTTAGGGATTATCCGGAATCCTTTGTACATATGTTTGGAGCGTAACCCAGGAAAGGACAAAGACTGTTAAGGACTCGGGGCAGGACAGACCCCTACCTGGTTACGGCTCCCGGTCTCTTGGTGAAATGGACACCTTTGTTTTCTTCAAAGACTGCACCCGGTTGCGGACATGCCGTGACCATCCTAATGTGTTCTTCTTTATTGTACTGTTTCTGTTTTTACTTGTTATGTTTTACAAAAATATGTTTAGTCCCGGAGTACTAAATTTTACTAGGGGGGAATGTGGCACCCCAGGGGTCTGGTTTCCACAGTAATAGCAATATTACGTCTGTGAGCAGGTGGGAGGTTTCCTGGTCAGACATCCTATGCATGCCACACCTCCTGCCCAGTCCTGGGAGGGGAAGAACTTCCCCTATATAAAGCTGGGGCTGAGGCAGGGTTAGAAGAGAGTGAGAGAACACAGACAGAGACACAGTCTGGTCTGTAGTGGAGCAGCTTTAGGAGCAAGAAAGATCAGGAGCTCTGTGGGAGCTGTGCTAAAAGAGATCAGGGGCTGGAAGCTGTAGAGCTCGCCCTGATTGAAGAGTTCTTACCGGACCCGGAGTCCGAGGCTGTGGGGACTAATCCTTACCCAGCAGCAGAAACCGCCCGGCAGGGGATTTCAGGTCCTCTGGCCAAGAAACCCGAAGGCACGGTCACACGCAAGGGACCAGCACCGCCATCGTGGAGCAGAAGCTACCAGAAGGCCCCGGGTGGATCAGGGAAATGCTGTAGATATAGTATATCTTGACTTCAGCAAAGCATTTGACAAAGTATCTCACACCATCCTTATTGAAAAAATGACCAAGTATGCAATGGACCAGGCAACTGTTAGGTGGATTCATAACTGGCTTAGTGATCGGACTCAAAGGGTGGTTGTAAATGGCTTCACATCCAGCTGGATGAATGTCTCAAGTGGGGTACCACAGGGCTCCGTCCTGGGACCTGTATTGTTCAACATCTTTATCAATGATTTAGATGAAGGAATTGAGGGTAAACTGATTAAATTTGCTGATGACACAAAGCTAGGAGGGATAGCTAATACTAGAGAAGAGAGAGAGAGGATTCAAAAAGACCTAAATAAACTGGAGCAGTGGGCAGCAACCAATAGAATGGTTTTTAACAGGGAAAAATGCAAAGTACTACATCTGGGCAATAAAAATGAAAAAAGCATATACAGAATGGGAGGAATAGAGCTAAGCAACAGTACATGTGAAAAAGACTTAGGTATACTAATAGATCATAGACTGAACATGAGTCAACAGTGTGATGCAGCAGCAAAAAAGGCAAATACAATTCTGGGATGTATTAACAGATGCATACAGTCTAGATCACGTGAAGTCATTATCGGTCTTTACTCCTCTTTGGTCAGACCTCATCTGGAATACTGTGTACAGTTTTGGGCACCACATTTTAAAAAAGACATAGACAAACTGGAGCAAGTTCAGAGAAGAGCGACCAGAATGGTGACTGGTCTGCAAACCATGTCCTATGAGGAACGGTTGCAGGATTTGGGAATGTTTAGCTTGCAAAAAAGAAGACTGAGAGGAGACTTAATAGCTGTCTACAAATATGTCAAGGGCTGTCACATTGTAGAAGGATCATCTTTATTCTCATTTGCACAAGGAAAGACTAGAAGCAATGAGATGAAACTAAATGGGAGGAGACACAGATTAGATATTAGAAAAAACTTTTTGACAGTTAGGGTGATTAATGAGTGGAACAGGCTGCCACGAGAGGTGGTGAGTTCCCCTTCAATGGACGTCTTCAAACAGAGGCTGGACAGACATCTGTCTGAGATGATTTAGTGAATCCTGCTTTGAGCAGGGGGTTGGACCAGATGACCCAGGAGGTCCCTTCCAACTCTACCATTCTATGATTCTATGATTCTATGAGTCACCGGCCATACGGGTGAGCACCACACGGTACACTCAGGGACGTGGGCTACTTTTACCAGCCTCTAGCAAGGTAGCCAGAAGAGTACGATTAGTTGGGGAGGCCTACAACTCCGCCTGGCCAGGGAAGATTCCATCTGCTCACGGACTGACCAGGCCCCGATCGCTAGCCAGTACTCCGGGAGGGTCTACCTTTGCCACCAGTAAAGACCCTGAACTACACCGCACCGTCTCTGAGTGTTTCATCATCCACATCCGCTGCCCTGAGGCCATACCCCTCCCGTTGGGGGTTATACCATCCCCGCTGCACAACCGTACCACCGGCCTCAGCGGTCTGCCCTGCAGCGGCGGTCTCATGACTGCATTCAACGGGTGGCGTAGTCGAGCAATATAACATCTACTGCTAAATACTGCCGCTCAGTTTGACTCCCTGGGCACGGACCGGGTCACCGCCACGAGACTACTACCCCCATCTGATCCGGCTCCGGGTAAGCCCCCGTGCGCGCGATGCCGCACGACACAGCAGGCCCAGGGGCGCGTCAGAAGCTTTAACCCCTTTCTGACATTGTGCATAATAATACGTCCCTGTGCCCTGGGCCTTATGGACCAGGTACGTATTATTACGACACAGGCTGTGCGGGATCAATCGCCACCGGTTGTCAGCTGATTTGACAGCTGACACCCGGCACTTTAACCCCCTAAATGCTGCGATCGCAGCATTTAGCAAGTGAGTGGAGGGACAGAAGCACCTCTGCTCTTGGATCGGAGACCCTGCGCTGTCCTCACGGGGTCCCGATCGTTGCCATGGTGACACGATGTCATCATGACGACACCTGTGTCACCAGGCACCAGCAAGTTAGTTTGACCATGCGCAGTGCATGATCAAACTAGCTTGTGTCTGCAGCACTGACAGTTTACAAGGTATAGCAGTGATCCTGCACTGCTATACCTTAGAACTGCGATCAGCCTGCTGAAAGTGAAAGTCCCATAGTGGGACAAAGTAAAAAAAGTGAAAAAAAAGTTGTAAAAATATTTTTTTAAAAATAAAAAAATAATAAAAAAATAAAATATTATTATGAAGAAAAACAATAAGAGTACACATATTTAGTATCGCCGCATCCGGAACGACCTGATCTATAAAACTGTCCCACTAGTTAACCCCTTTAGTGAACACAGTAAAAAAAAAAGAATCAAAAAACGGTGCTTTATCATCATACCAACGAACAAAAAGTGGAATAAAACGCGATCAAAGAGACGAATATAAATAAAAATTATACCACTGAAAACATCATCTTGTCCCGCAAAAAGCAAGCCACCATACAGCTCCATCAGCCAAAAAATAAAAAAGTTATAGCTCTTAGAATAAAGCGATTTTTTCTATGAAATAGTTTTTATTGTGTAAAAGCGCCAAAACATAAAAAAAGATATAAATGCAGTATGGCTGTAAATGTACTGACCCGAGGAATAAAGCTGCCTTATTAATTTTACCACACGCAGAGCTGCATAAAAAAAACTAAAAAAACAATTACTGAATTGTTGGTTTTTGTTTATTCTGCCTCCCAAAAATCAGAATAGAAAGCGATCAAAAAATGTCACATGCCCGAAAATGGTACCAATAAAAACATCAACTTGTCCCGCAAAATACAAGCTATCACATAACTCTGTCGACCGAAATATGGAAAAATTATAGCTCTGAAAATATGGCGATGCAAAAACTAGTCTTTGCAAAAAAAAAAGTTTAGTGTGTGACAGCTGCCAAATGTAAAAACCCGATATGAATCTGGTATCACTGTAATCGCACCGACCCGAAGAATAAAGTCATCTAATCACTTAAACCGCACGAGGAACGGTGTAAATAAATAAATAAAACCAATTCTTCACCTGCTGTTGGTTTGTTCATTCAGCCTCCCAGAGTTCGCAATATGGCTCTGCCCACATTTATCCTGTGCTCTACGCTCAGCGCTTACACCGGGGTTTCCATGTAAATCTCTGAAATACGTGATCCAGACGGAGCCTCCGGCGGAAGATTCCCTGTAATGAGGCAGATGGAGGCACCGTCTGGCCTGTGATCCCACGGTGTCCGTCTTTTTATTAGGCGTGAATAAAAGTGCCGTCGGCCACAGTTTTGCGAGCCTCTGATAAAAAGAACACCGCTGAACAGAGGCCACACAGAGTCCAGAGTAATTAACAAATAAAGTAGCACACTGCAAGGCTAAGTATGTAAACATGAAATATGGAATATGAATAGCATTACTGCTGTAGAAAATAGAAATAAATGAGAAATCTTAGCACATAAATTGGCCAATTCATGTGTATCTGGCAGCCGCGGTAAGGCGTTTCTCAGTGCCAGGACCCTACCAATGTGAATACCTCTCTAAGGGACAGGTACACATGAATTGGCCAATTTATGCGCTAAGATTTCTCATTTATTTCTATTTTCTATAGCAGTAATGCTATTTATATTCCATATTTCATGCTTACATACTTAGCATTGCAGTTTGCTACTTTATTTGTTAATTGTATATGGAGGTAGCTTCTCCTAGTAAGCACCTGTTCACACCTATTTCTCGTATTAGAAGTGCCATCAGTTTTTTCTGTTTACAGAGTCCAGAGTTAGGCCGGTTTCACATGTCCTGATATTTCCAGTATCGGAAAAACCGGTACGGGAGATATACGTGTCCATGTGCACCTGTGTGGCAACCGTGTGCCGCATCAGGAGCGCACATTCCGCCACCTGGGAATCAGCAGTACAGTTACCGCTGTTCCCAATCACCGGGTGCTGAATGCTGCCCTCATCATTGTAACCTGCTGGCGCTGTGATCAGCACAACCAAGGGACAATGATGAGAGTAGTAGTCTGCTCCCGCTGTGTCCTAGTGTAAAAATAAGAATAAAATTAAAAAATCCTTATACTCACCTGCCTATCAAAGTAAAAGTGAAGTACCCATAGCTCTTTCTTACATTCAAGCATCTGATGCTGATGCTCAGTCTATGTAGATGGCATCTTAGCTGTTGCTAGGCAACTTCCTTATAAGGTGAGATGCACCTGTAAGATTCCATCACAAGATTCCATCATGACATCACTGCTATTATGACATCATAATTCACAACCACTACTTATACAAGCGTTTACACTTCAGTGTCACTTTGATACCCCGGTGTCATTGTTGTCAGTGTTTAGCTACTTATCTAGTGATATACTGATTGCGCATTTCATTGAAATGTCTGGAATTTCTCCAGACAGACTTCAGGAGTTGGCACTACTCCAGGGGATTCTTACCACCTATACCCCTAACTGTGTGCTACCACTACCCGATGGTGTCCTCAGCTTCACTTACCGGCTGGTTATGGAGCTTGTACGGGACTGCTTGACCAAATACTACCAAGGTCGTATTACCTCAGAATATCTTCAGCATTTACAGCAGAACATCAGGACATTAGTACAACAGGTAAATAGCAGACAATCTGCACAAATTATTATTATTATGTCTAGTTGGTCTCCCTTACTGTATAGTGGTATTATTGGTAGTAATAAAATTTAGACTTTCTTCAGTGTCAGGCAGGGTCATATTTGTAATAGAGATCCCCATTTTGGGAAGAGGGTGTAAAAGTGCAGCATGAGCCTGTATGATTCAAATGTCAGGGCTAGATTTCATTCCTAGTCCAGTCCTTGTCCCTTAGTAAAGACACTTCATTTAGCACCTTAATCCGGATTTCTTATAAATATGTAATTATGATTTTTATTGTGTATAACAAATATTAATAATTTATCTCAGACCATAGAACTAGCCTCACTGATTAGAAATGTAAAGTACCCACAGTTCTTTCTTACATTCAAGCATCTGGTACTGATGCACAAACTATGGTTTTGCCACCTTAACTATTGCTAGGAAACTTCCTTTCACGGTGAGATGCCCCGTTAAGATTCCATCACAAGATTCCATCACGACATCACTGCTATTATGACATCATAATTCACCACCACTAATTATACAAGTGTTTTTATGCTGTATAAAAAATAATAATAATAATAATAATACAAATCAAATAATAATAATGGAATACAAGTTTATTTACAGAAAATTGTTCTTTAGATCGACACCAATATAATATATAAAATGTACCAAATGTGTAGTAATTGTAGCTGCAGATAGACAGGAGTAAAATGGTGACATAAATGGCCTCCTCCATTCTGCACTTTCTCTCATGATTTTCCTTTTGTATTTATTTCCATCTTTATAGGCTGAAGAAAAAGCCCAAAGTGGAAAATTGGCCTTTTTTAAACAACTGGCCCAAAATGTCCTGAATATACTGGAGAGTCCGGCCCGCTCACTGGAGCACCTGGTAAGGAGCCATCATCTTCTATATCACATGTCCTTGTCCCCTCCAGGCAGGCACAGGATATTTCATGACCGCCTGTCCCTGCGGCTCCATCATGTGTGATGGCAGTCTGTACTCAGCGGTGGGAGTTTGTATTTCTGCCTCTGTTTTGCTCGATCATCACAATCTTCCTTCTTGTAAATGCTGCAATTCTGATAACAGAGATCAGTTGTATATACAAGTACCTTATATATTATTGTTGATTTACTGGAGGGAGTGGCTGTGTATAGTCCGTCCAATACTGAAATTACCAGTAAATCCAATGTTTAGTCCTTCCTATCTATTGTATATGATAATTTAGTATTTGTGAAATGTTATACTAATTGTACATATTATAACCATCAGGAAACATCCGAAGGTGACTCCGAAGAGGGGCAAACCGTGAACATGCCTGACCCTAATATTAGTCAGTTAGAGCTAAAAACTGATCTGATTGAAGGTAAGCCGATCATCTAATATTTTACATTCAAATATCCAGATATTATAGAGAATGGCAGAGAATATGTAGATTTACTCTTCATTCCCTGTAATGGAGAGGGATCATGTAATTCTACTTCACGCCTGTGTGGTCTTCTCGGCTCCAAAATGAGGGTCATAGATCCCCAATCATGTAATTGTTCAAAAATACCATATTTTGAAGACTATAAGATGCACCGGACCATAAGAAGCAGGTGAAATTTTGGAGCGGAAAATAGGAAAAACATTTTTTTAATAAAATGGTGGAGCAACTTATAATCCAATTTTGTGGTAACTTTTCTAGGGGAAAGGCGGCGGAAAGATGGCAGCAGCAGGAGTGGGGCGATGCTGCACTGAAGTCCCTGCACTTCCATGGTTTTCAATCTGGTGGACCTTGGGAAAATCTCCACCGGAGGTGGCGCATGCACAGATTGAGATCTCGGGAGACAAGATCTCAATCTGCATGCGCCATCTCCAGAATCCATTTTTCCGAAGTCCACCACACTGAAAATCATGGAAGTGCGGAGTCTCCGGCGACATTTTCTGAAAGCCCAGGGGCCGCTGCATCCTTGCACCGCCGAACACCCCCTCCTCCCAGCCTGGGGCCCACAGCATCGCCCCACTCCTGCCGCCGCCAGCTTCCTGCAGCAGTGACCCTGCGTCCTGGGGCCTCGCTTCACCGCAACCCCCCCCCCCCCTCAGTAAGCTACGTTGGGATAAGACGCACCCCCATTTTACAGAAAAAAGTGTGTCTTATAACTTGAAAAATACGGTAATCAGATCCTGAACAATCGCCCAGTGTATCTATCTCTGGATGTGCCATAAATACTGTATATTTAGTATGTGCAGAATACCAGATATCTAGTTTTTATATCATTTACAGAGATCTTGTCATGTCCTTCATTATATGGATGTGTTATATATTAAGTACTGATATAGACTGATACATGACATCTTTTCATTATTTTATCATTATTTTAGAAATAACTGTGTCGACGGCCAGTACTGATGGTGGAATATGTGAGACACCAGAGATCCACGAATCTGCCAGTGTAAGTATCAGAGGAGACGTCTGTTTATCATCAGATAACGGGGTATGAATTACACATATAATATTATACCCCAGATGACAATGGGATATCTTTGCTTTTATGTAGATCAGATCTATTGTGAGTAATGATGGCATTGTTATTCTGCCTCTTCTGTGTGATGCCCCTTATCATACCCTGCAGTACAGTGATATCTATGCATGGGGAATATCCCCTTAAAATATAATACTGTCTGTGGAGGGTCCGGCTTGCATCATGTCCTCTACATCTGCTGCAATGTAATCAGCGTGGACATAATATAGAGGAGAAGTTCCTGCATCTGGAGCTTTTATTTTCCTGCAGATTCTATGTCTTAATGTCATTTCTTATTATTTCTAGGCCTTGACCGGATCATTGAACTTGGAGACAAGTCCTAGTAAGACCGACTTTAAACCAATCAAACTGATCAGCAGTGGAGCTTATGGGTGAGCTTTATGTTTGCATAATATACATTTCCTAGTGTTCCTTATGACAATGCTTCTGTCTCTGTGCCCAGCCCGTACAACAGAGAAATGCTCTGAGTCCATACTGTCCACAAGAGATGAGCGAATCAGGCAAAATTCTAATTTGCTTGTTCACGTGGACTTGTGAAAATACGATTCAAGGAGAAATTAATGTCCCTTATTATGCTCTGGGGCCTCACCAGGCCCCAGAACATAATAAGCATAAGAAACATACTTATACTCCCCTTACTGCTCAATTCTCTAGCCCCTCCACTTCTCACCGTCACCCGTCCGGTCCTCACTGCCTCTTCAGTTTGCCACCGCTCACGCTATGCAAGGACTTCAGGCTTTGAGAAGGTCTGAGAGAGTTCTATGCAAGAGCATAAAAAGTCACAACATTGTGACACCGTGACTGTTCTTGCGCTTGTGCATAATCCTCCCAGATCTCATCAATGTTGGAAGTCCCGTCCCAGTATGAGAGGCATTTGGATTTCAGCATTAGCAGCAGAGATTTGAGGATGCGGCAAGGAACGGACGGTTGAGGCGGAGGGGCCGTAGAAGTGAGTATAAAAATTTGTTTATTTTTAAACTTTTTTATGGCCTTTCAAGATTTTGAAAATGGTGGCCAACGCTTGACATTTTGCTAAATCCATGAGTAAGCAAATTACAAAAAACAAAACAAACAAAAAAACAAAACGCCATTTTGGTGAATGCAGAATTTTGCAAAATCTGAGTAGAATTTAATTCCACTCAGATGTGTTAGCTCATGTCTACTGGCCACATCTATATGTCATTATTTAGGTCAGTTAGGACGTGACATAGATGAGGACCTCGCATAGGTCATCATTTATGTTGTGTAACTTGATGGATTTCTACATGGATTTCTAGTGACATCTAGTAGTAACCAGACAATCATGTGATGAGGTTTATAGACAAAATGTTAGTAAGAATTCATTATAAATCATGGATTTTCCTTCTCTCCAGAGCCGTCCACTTAGTGCGACACAAATACACAAGCCAGCTATTCGCTATGAAGAAGCTGGACAAGGAGAACGTGAATATTCCAAGAAGACTTGAACGTGCCTTTCTAGAGAGGGACATCCTAACATTTGCTGATTGTCCCTTTGTGGCCTCCATGTTGTGCTCCTTTCCAACTCCTCATCATCTGTGTATGGTCATGGAGTATGCAGCAGGTAAGTCATATCCATTGTGCCTATATCCAGCCTCAATCTGCTTATCTCTAGCATCTTCTCCATAATCTGAATGTGACCACATGGACGGATACATGTCCATACTGCATTTACTATAAGTTATCTGTTACCAAGATGCCAGGAAAATCATTATCTCTGTGAAAGTCTCTGGTGAATGTCCTCACTGAGAATGGCAAAAATATCCACTGAGGATAAAAGGAGGATTTGACTCAATTCTAACAGTTTGTATAGATGAGCATTTCACAGAGTAATGAATAAGAGGCTTGCAGATGAGGCACGGCTCTGTCTTTTTATATTGGGTCACTCTGCTTTATACGCTCTACATTAGGCCTCTTTCACGCTTCAGTATTTCTGGTACGTGAGGTGACAGTTTACCACACGTACTGGAGACACTGACACATGTGCGCACATGTCAGTGTTTCCACGGACCGTGTGTCCATGTGATCCACACGTAGACATGTCTGTTTTTGGCCAGCAGGACGGATCACACAGACCCATTCAAGTCAATGGTTCAGTGTAAACACATACTGCACACGGATGCCATCCGTGTGACATGTGTCGGCGCCTGGGAATTAGCGATAAAGTTAGCGCCGGGTGCTAAACGCTGCCCTCATCATTGTCCCCTGCCGGCGCTGCGATCAGAACCAGCAGGGGTTAATGATGAGGGTTGTCTTCTCCCAGTGTATTTCTACCTGTAAAAATAAGAATAAAAAAAAAATCTATACCCTCACCTGTCCTAAATGTCCCCCACTGTAATCCATGAGACCGCTCAGCAGAGGAGCCGGGGAGAATGACTCCTGCAGCGAGCGGCCCCGAATCTGCGCTGAGCTCAGCGAGCGGTGTCCTGTCACTCACTGAGCTCAGCTGAGGTCTGGCGTCGCTCGCTGCAGGAGTCATTCTCCCCAGCTCCTCTGCTGAGTAGTCGCATGGATTACAGCAGGAGATACTTAGGACAGGTAGGTGAGTATAAGGGTTTTTTTTTATTTTATTCTTATTTTTACAGGTGGAGACACCGGGAGCAGACTACAACTCTCATTATTAACTCCTGCTGGTGCTGATCGCAGTGCCGGCAGGGGAAAATGATGAGCGCAGCGTTCAGTACCCGGCTTTTGGGAATAACGCTAACTGTACACTGATTCCCAAACGCCGGTACGTGTGCTCCTGATGCGGCACACGGACATCTCCGACACAGGTTTTTCCGGTACCAGAAATATCCGGACGTGTGAAACCGGCCTTATACAGTATATAAAGCAAAACCACAAATGAGACTGCTAACACCTTTAACTAATTATATATTTATTTATTGCAAGATACATAGTATATATAGCTCATACTTTTTTGGCCAGAATAGTGTCTCTTTTTTGTATGAGTTACCTTGTTATTTTTAAATATTTATTCCACGTGACTAATAAAGATTCATGCTTTTATATGGGATGTTGCTTCATTGCACTTATTTGTGCAGCTCTTGCACCTTTGTGGTTTTGCTTCATAGACATTTAGTGCAGTCCTAGTTACTATTCGGGTATGCTCCAATGGAGGGTTTTTTGCATTATTATACAGTATATCTCTGTGTATGACATCCTGCCCCAATGTCTCCACTCATTTCTCCTTCACACTCCTCATGTGTCATTTACATTGTAACAAACCCTCTCCTGTCATATTTGCTTTCTGCTGTAGGAGGAGACTGTGGCAGTTTTATGAAGAACTATGGGTGTTTACCTGTCCCCTTGGCTCGTCTGTACATTGCAGAAACGGTTCTAGCTGTGGAATATCTGCACAGCTATGGTGTAATGCACAGAGACCTGAAGCCTGAAAAGTAAGTGACACTTGTAGTATAAGAAAGGGGAAAAAAGATATCGTTTATTATACAATCTATTTGCAACTTGGGGCTGACATCCTCTTTTTTTCACAGCCTCCTGATAACGTCAACTGGTCATATTCAAGTTACAGATTTTGGGCTTTCCAAACTCTGCCTCATGAGACCAACATCAGAGATCTACAAGGCTCCAATTGAGGACATCACCAGAGAGTTCCATGATAAGGAGGTAGGCAGGAACTTGTTCTTTACTCATCTCCTCCATTTCTCCTTCTCTTATACTTTCTCATCTAGAAAACGTTTCCACTGATGTTATTTGTCACAATTATGTTCTCTGATCATTATCTCATTCCTCTGTTTTTTCCAGATTGCTGGCTCCCCTCATTACATAGCCCCAGAAGTTATCTTAAAGGAAGGCTATGGAAGGCCAGCTGACTGGTGGTCAATTGGGATCATCCTATATACATTTCTTGTAGGACGTGTACCATTTTATGGGCCTTCCAAATATGACATTTACAGCCATATTGTCAGGGGTAAGTAAAATAATCTGATTGCTGTGTAATGTCATTGTTATTTGAATAGATTAGTTGTGTGATTTAGTTACTTTTGTTAATATAAAAGATTTTTGTTTTGATAAAATAAATTAAGATGTTTCATTTTCTGTAATATTTGCTTTTTACATAACAGATGACATATATTGGAAACTTACTAATTCGGCTTTTCCAGCCACAGCTCGGGATATCATCATTGAGCTGCTCAGAAAAGATCCAGCACAAAGACTTGGGACAGGTAATGTATATAATACTATTATTAATGACTTATTACACCTCTGTGAACAGAAAATGAATAATGAGGATCAGCACTGAGGTTTTGTTCTCTACCAGCTTGGCCATTCCCCATTCTTCATGCTAAGACTTTCAGTACATCTACTTCACTTCGGCTCTGTTACGTCAACCGTTCAGATTAACGCCCCCTTCACACGTCCGTATAAAATCAGTACTGAAACCAGTACCGGAAAAAAACAGTACTAGTGTCATCAGTGTTTTGAATCAGTGTGCCATCAGTGTGCCATCAGTGTTTTTCCGGTACGGCAAAGAAAAAGAAATGATAAAGTATCTCTTATACTTTGTAATGTTAAACAGATACAGCGTAAGGAAGGCACACAAATGGCACACGGATGCCATCTGTGTGATGTACGTGTTTTTCAGGGTCCCATAGACTTGTATTGGCACTTGTCATCTGTGCTGCCACAAAAAAACAGCAGCATAGATGATAATGGGTACGGGTGGCATACGTGAAAGAAAAATGGATGCCACATGTAGTGCAAACACGGATATGTGTAGGAGGCCTAAGAAACTTGTCTCTTTGACAATAACTATATCACTATTCATTGTTTTCCTTTTCAAGGAGGAGCAAATGAGATCAAATTTCATCCATTCCTGCGTAACTTAGATTTTGACAACCTTCTAAGTCAGAAGTCGCTGTTCATTCCTGATCTTGAGTCAGAAGAGGATACCATCTACTTTGACAGTAAGTAGAATGAGACATCATCTGCAGAAAGCTGCTGTGTGTCTTGTATTTCATTTTAAGTGAGAATCAGTCCCCACCTTGATTCATGATCAAATGGTGACTGTTCAGGACAAAGTATTATGCTAATAATCTCGATTAACTCTTGTACTTTTCAGCTCGATGTAGCAGACATCAACATATTGATTCAGATGAGGGGGACACAAGTGAAGATAATGACTGGCCGGAAAGCCAAAACTTTCTATCATCTTCGCATAGGCTTTCTAAAGTAAGTATGTGACCAATAAGATCCATACAACCTGTAATTAAAATAAAATTGTAAAATATTAAAATATTTTTTTTTCCTCTTTGTATTAGCTCTGTTCCATCCATACCAAGATGATGAACAATGAAGAACCCAAGTCACCTCCAGGGTATTCACCAGAAAGTGCAAAACAGTCAGACATGTGAGCAAATTATTTTTATGGGGTCCATTCTGATATGTGTTCACAACACCAAATTCAAGACGAGTGTAAGTCGATACTAAATCCAGTATCGATGACCACATGATTGCTGATCACCATGTTTCTGACTTGTGATAACGCTGGTGATGAAAGTTGATAACTATGACCAGCTTTAATTTCCAGTTCATTACAGGAAAATAAATATTGCTAGTGATTCTCCATTCTTGCTGGTAGAAGAGGGTCTTGAGCACAGCATCCCCTTCATGTTATTCAGATGTCCTAATGGGCTTTGCAGACAGGTGTTGTATCCGTATCTATTGTTTTCACTTGTAATTTATATGTTTTTCTTCTACCAAACAGACAGAAAGATTCTCCCCCCTCTAAGTCTGAAGACAACCAGACGCAGAAAGATTCTCCCCCTTCTAAATCTGATGACAACCAGACACAGAGAGATTCTCCCCCCTCTAAGTCTGATGACAACCAGACGCAGAAAGATTCTCCCTCTTCTAAATCTGAGGATGACAACCAGACGCAGAAAGATTCTCCCCCCTCTAAGTCTGATGACAACCAGACGCAGAAAGATTCTCCCCCTTCTAAATCTGAGGATGACAACCAGACACAGAGAGATTCTCCCCCCTCTAAGTCTGATGACAACCAGACGCAGAAAGATTCTCCCCCCTCTAAATCTGATGACAACCAGACGCAGAAAGATTCTCCCCCCTCTAAATCTGATGACAACCAGACGCAGAAAGATTCTCCCCCCTCTAAATCTGATGACAACCAGACGCAGAAAGATTCTCCCCCCTCTAAATCTGATGACAACCAGATGCAGAAAGATTCTCCCCCCTCTAAATCTGATGATGATAAGCAGAGGCAGAAAGATTCTTCCCCCTCTAAATCTGATGACAACCAGACGCAGAAAGATTCTTCCCCCTCTAAGTCTGATGATGACAAGCAGTGTTTCACTGCTGAAGGCAGACAGTCATCCATATTGTCAGGTATGTATAGCTCTATAGGTCATTCTATTGCAGCCTGTGTCAAAAAGTGTAATGTGAAAACAGCCCAACATTTCATTTTATAAAAATCCTCACTCTTAGGCTGTGTGCCCACGATGCGTTTTTCAAGCGTTTACGCTGCGGAATTTCTACAGCGTAAACACTTGGGAAACGCTTGGTAAACCTTCCCCCATGGTCTCCAATGCAATTCCGCACTTTCAATGCCCATGCTGCGTATTTTTCCGCAGCGTTTATGCTGCGCTCAAAAATACGCAGCATGTCCATTAATTTTGCGGACGTGCAGCGTAATCGCCGCCATTGACTTGCATTAGAACGCGCTAATTCCGCAAGACTGCATCTGTACTTGCGTAATTGGCGCTTTCTAATGTGCGGATGGTACCCAAGTCTGGAGGAGAGGAGACTCTCATCCAGACCTGGGTACCATAGAATCTGTAAAGAAAAGAATTTAAAATAAAAAATAAAGCTTATAATCACCTTCCGATGTCCTCCCAGTGTTTTGTCCACGCCGTCCGGTCTCTTGCAATGCTCGCGCTGTTGTGAAGGACCTGTCATGACGTCACTGAGTCATGTGACCCATCACATGACTCAATGACGTCACCGCAGGTCCTTCACAGCACCGCGAGCATTGCAAGAGACCGGACGCAGCAGAGATGACACCGGGAAGACACCGGAAGGTGAGTATAATCTTTTTTTTTTCATTTTTTACCATTCTTATTCTTTTTTTTAACTATTACTCGGTCACACTATATAAATCCATGCCGGTTGCATGGATTTAAATAGTGTGACCAACTTGTCAAGCACTTTTCCAAGTGATGCTCAAAATCGTTTGGAAAACTTCTTGAAAAAACGCATGCGAAAGCGCATGTAAAAATGCTGAAAAAACGCTTCTCTCTGGCAGAAAAAACGCATGTAAATCTGCATGTAAAGCTGCATACGTTTTTTTCTGCCAGAGAGAGGCAAAAACGCTCTGCATCAAATCTGCTACGTGGGCACATAGCCTCATAGGTTATAATTTTTAATGCATAAGAAGCCATTCAGTCTTCTGCCAAACTGATTCTGAATACTGCACCCATGGCTCCATCTAGGCCTATACTGATCCTTATCACCTTAAGAATGCACTGAGGTTTTAGCTAACTTATTTTAAGATATTACTTGCAGGATGCCGCAGTGTTATCATGTTAATAAGGGGACATAGTTCCCTGGCTAGACACCACATATCGGAAAACCTACAGGTTTCATATTAATCAGTTCACAAGGCAATCTAATTCTCAGACCCTCAGGTGGTTTTATGTATATATGACATATTCTCTCTATTATGGTGCAATAATCAATTACCGGGACTACAGGGTACAAGAATAACAGAATTCTATATAAAGATACAAAGCTAATCTTTTAGGAGTTTATAATATACATCTTTTTCTTGTTTTTTTTATCAGAATCACCAGTTCAGGGGAAAAGAAAATCTGCATCGAAAGATCGACAAAAAACAGAGAAGGTAGAAGAGAGAAGAAGTAGAAGAGGTAAGTGTAACAATAAGCTCCATGTTGCATGATGTCAGTCAGTGAGAAGGAGTCATGTGGAGCAGATATTATCTGTAGGATTACTGACAATGACCCCGTACATCTGTATGGATACGACTCCTCTATCATCCTGTCACAGTGACACTACAGTAGTATCCTCTAATACATACATGTCAAACTCTGGCCCGTGGACCAAACCTGGCCCGCAGGGTGGTTATATTTGACCCACGACAACAGAACCACCACCACTATTTGGGGCCATTATTCTGTATGGAGGACAATGTGGGGCCCATTATACTGTACGGAGGACTATGTGGGGCCATTATTCTGTATGTAGGATTATGTGGGGTCCAAGTTTTTCATTTTGGCCCTCTGTGTGTTTGAGTGTGACATCCCTGCTCTAATATGTAGTCCCATTACTTACATTAGTTATGTCTCTTTGTCTCCTCTCACAGGTTCCACCTTCCGCCGGCTGATATCATCTTGCCGGCGTGGATTATCCAGGGTTGCTCGCTCCATCAGACAAAGCTGCATATTTGCTCCCTGTCATCGGAGCAACACAAACATCTCAATGTGAAAAACCCTTCATGTCTAGTGCCTAGTACAGCATGTCCACCATTAAAGATGCACCTGTGTGGAAGGACTTGTACCATCTACCTGTGGCCTTCTGACCAGCAAGTAACATCTGCAGAAGAAGGCCCTCCAAGAACATCTCTTCATTCTTCCATGTAATTCTTAATAAAAAAAAAACTAAAAAGAATCATTTCAAATTGATTAATGTCCCTTTGCATTTAATGTAATACTACTGACATTTATGGCATATCAGTACTAAACATCATATATGTCTGATGAGAGAATATCGTTTCCATGTTTCATGTTAATCCTCTAATCCTCAGCCAAAAGTGGAAGAGAAGACCAGTGATTCTGTTACATCTACGAATGACAGTCAATCCAGGGAAAAACACCTTCTGATCCATACATTTTTCAGGCACTCTGATCCTTTTACCTTCATGTGGCTCTACTTAAGGTTTATGTATAAGAACCAGTTGGATTCAGTACTGGGCATCCTGGGGGTCCCAGCAGCCACATCCCAATTGTTCAACTAAAAAAGACATACTGTATTATAGTGTGATATATATATATATATATATATATATATATATATATATATATACACACTGTGTGCAGAATTATTAGGCAAATGAGTATTTTGATCACATGATACTTTTTATACATGTTGTCCTACTCCAAGCTGCATAGGCTTGAGAGCCAACTACCAATTAAGTAAATCTGGTGATGTGCATCTCTGTAATGAGGAGGGGTGTTGGCTAATGACATCAACACCCTATATAAGGTGTGCTTAATTATTAGGCAACTTCCTTTCCTTTGGCAAAATGGGTCAGAAGAGAGATTTGACGGGCTCTGAAAAGTCCAAAATTGTGAGATGTCTTGCAGAGGGATGCAGCAGTCTTGAAATTTCCAAACTTTTGAAGCGTGATCACCGAACAATCAAGCGTTTCATGGCAAATAGTCAACAGGGTCGCAAGAAGCGTGTTGGCCAAAAAAGGCGCAAAATAACTGCCCATGAATTGAGGAAAATCAAGCGTGAAGCTGCCAAGATGCCATTCACCACCAGTTTTGCCATATTTCAGAGCTGCAATGCTACTGGAGTATCAAAAAGCACAAGGTGTGCGATACTCAGGGACATGGCCAAGGTAAGGAAGGCTGAAAAACGACCACCTTTGAACAAGAAGCATAAGATAAAACGTCAAGAATGGGCCAAGAAATATCTTAAGACTGATTTTTCAAAGGTTTTATGGACTGATGAAATGAGAGTGACTCTTGATGGGCCAGATGGATGGGCCAGAGGCTGGATCAGTAAACGGCAGAGAGCTCCACTCCGACTCAGATGCCAGCAAGGTGGAAGTGGGGTACTGGTATGGGCTGGTATCATCAAAGATGAACTTGTGGGACCTTTTCGGGTTGAGGATGAAGTGAAGCTCAACTCCCAGACCTACTGCCAGTTTCTGGAAGACAACTTCTTCAAGAAGTGGTACAGGAAGAAGTTGGTATCGTTCAAGAAAAACATGATTTTCATGCAGGACAACTCTCCATCACATGCATCCAACTACTCCACAGCGTGGCTGGCCAGTAAAGGTCTAAAAGAAGAAAAAATAATGACATGGGCCCCTTGATCACCTGATCTGAACCCCATAGAGAACCTGTGGTCCATCATAAAATGTGAGATCTACAGGGAGGGAAAACAGTACACCTCTCGGAACAGGGTCTGGGAGGCTGTGGTGGCTGCTGCACGCAATGTTGATCGAAAACAGATCAAGCAACTGACAGAATCTATGGATGGAAGGCTGTTGAGTGTCATCATAAAGAAAGGTGGCTATACTGATCACTAATTTTTTGGGTTTTTGTCTTTGCATGTCAGAAATGTTTATTTCTATATTTTGTGCACTGATATTGGTTTACCTGGTGAAAATAAACAAGTGAGATGGGATTATATTTGGTTTTTATTAAATTGTCTAATAATTCTGCACAGTAATAGTTACCTGCACAAACAAATATCCTCCTAAGATAGCCAAATCTTAAAAAAAACCACTCCAACTTCCAAAAATATTAAGCTTGGATATTTATGAGTCTTGTGGGTTGATTGAGAACATAGTTGTTGATCAACAATAAAAATAATCCTCTAAAATACAATTTGCCTAATAATTCTGCACACCGCGTATATCTATATATATAATCGTCTTATCCCGTCTGTCTGTCTGTCTGTCGGGGAAATCCCGCGTCACTGATTGGTCCAGCAGCGGCCAATCAGCGACGCGGGATTTCAGAAAAAAGATGGCGGCCGTTAGAGGCTCATCTGCGGGACGGAGCTCAGCGGCGATGCAGCCGGGAGATGACTGGCGCGAGGCTCTCATCTCCCGGCCGCTAGCAGCAGAAGAACCCCGACCGGCGAGCAGCCGCTCATCTCCCGGCTTCTCGCAGCGGAAGTAGCCGCACAGGCAGTGGCGTTGACCTCCATGCGGCTAGGGTGTCAAGGGAGGACCGGGGAGCGGCGCTGCGGGTCGGGATACTTCTGCTGCGAGAAGCCACTCATCTCCCGGCTTCTCGCAGCGGAAGTAGCCACACAGGCAGCGGCGCTCCCCGGTCCTCACCAATACGATTCTGCTCCCCGGTCCTCACCTATACGATTCGCTGATTGGTCGCGGTCTCTGGCCGCGACCAATCAGTGATCTTGGCGCAAAAGTTAAACACCGCTGTGCTGATTGGTCGCGGCCGCTGCCCGCGACCAATCACCGATTTGGACGCCACATTTAAATAGCGGCCACGACCAATCACCGATCTTGGCGCAACATTTAAACACTGCTGTGCTGATTGGTCACAGATGCTGCCCGCGACCAATCAGCGATTTTGGCGCCAAATTTAAACACTGCTGTGCTGATTGGTCGCGGACGCTGCCCGCGACCAATCAGCGATTTTGGCGCCAAATTTAAACAATGCTCTGCTGACTGGTCGCGGATGCCAGCCACGACCAATCAGCGAGATTGGCGCCAAATTTATACAACGCTCTGCTAATTGGTCGCGGACACCAGCCACGACCAATCAGCGAGATTGGCGCCAAATTTAAACAATGCTCTGGCGCCAAATTTAAACAACGCTCTGCTGATTGGTCGCGGCCGCCAGCCGACCGCGACCAATCAGCGAGATTGGCGCCAAATTTAAACACCACTCTGCTGATTGCGCCCAGTCGGCCGCATACATATTCTAGAATACCCGATGCGTTAGAATTGGGACACCATCTAGTATATATATAAATATATTCACTTGTGGAAAACCCTTTTAACTAGGGCTGTGGTGTCAGTAAGTCAAATTTCCAACTATAATAATTACTAATACCAAATATACTGCAACAAATAATAGTAAATATTCAGCAATTATGCATGAAAATAATTTATAATATACAATATTAACACTATATAAGTATTTACATTTTTTTCTACCTGCAGTTGGAGTTGGTACGTTCTTCTGATACTAACTCCACAGCTCGGCTTTTCCTTCTTTCCTGCTCCTCTAACATAAAAGTACAGCAATTAATTACGACAAGTTAATCATTTAAATGCTGCTGTCAATCTCTGACAGCAGCACGTAAATGTAACCAGTGCCACTGCTTCCATTTACCAGCTCCCATCTGTGCCCTGTGACATGATCTCGGGGGCTGATGGGTCACTAGGACAGTGAGGGCCCTGTGCCCGCTGTCTTGGTGCTCCTCTGGAGCTCATCTATATGCTGAGCTTCAAAGGAGACCGAGATTTAGGCTACCGTCCCACTATCAGTATTTGGTCCAATTTCACCACAAATGGATTTTTTCCCCATTTTTAGTACATTGAATAGTAAAATGAATCATTCAAAACTACAAGTAACCCCAAAGTCATGCCAGTTTCCATGGCCCAGAAGATTCTCTGAAGGAAGAGTGTCATTGGGTGACTGCTTCTTTGGTAAATACCATAAACATTAGCACTTAAAAAGGTCCATATGTCTGGAACCGTATAGATGATTTCGAAAGAAGCAAAAAAAAGCTCAGTGATAAGAAACAGATGATGGTTATTAATGAAACACACTAACTGGGTCACATTTAAAAGTGGTGTACCCCAGGAGTCAGTATTGGGACTTCTATTTAATACAATTATTAATGACCTTTTGGGGGGTATACAGAGTAAAATTTCAATATTTTCAGATGATCGTAAACTCTGCAAGGTTATCAGTACATAGGAGGATAATGTAATATTACAGAGGGATTTATGTAAGCTTGAGGTTTGGGCTGAAAAATGGCAATTGAAGTTTAATGTAGATAAATGTTCTTGCTTGGGACAAATTACAATGTACAATTATGTACTAAACACTGGGAAAACCATCACTGGAAAAGACTTGGGTGTATGGGTGGACAGCAAACTCAACTTTAATAACCAGTGCTAGGCCGCTGCTGCCAAGGCAAATAGAACCATGGAAGCATTAAAAGAGGCATAGATGCTTATGATAAGAACATAGTTTTGTCTGTATACAAGTCACTAATTCAGCCACATTTAGAATACTGTGTATAATTTTGGTCTTTGGTGTATAAGACGGATATAGTTGAACTAGGACGTATGCAGACAAATGCAACCAAGGTTATTAAGGGAATTGGTGCACTGCAATTCCAAGACAGGTTATCAAAGTTAGGGTTATTCAGTTTGGAATAATGAAGGTTTAAGGGCGATCTTATTACAATGTACAAATATAAGAAGAAACAGTATAGAGATCTTATTAAGGAACTTTTTACATATAGACCTTCAACGATGACAAGGAGGCACCCTCTCCTACTAGAAGAAAGATGGTTTTCAGTCATCATAGATGGCGATTCTTTACTCTAAGAATAGTGAAATTACGGGACTTTCGGGAACATAAACATCACAGTAAAAGATAATGCCTTACCAACACCAGGTCAGATTACCAGTGCACCGCAGGATGCAGCAAGCCTCCATGATAAAGGCGGGGGCAGCACATGTGCAAAATACTAATGCCGACAGCCACTCACTAACCTACCAATTCTTGGAGGGGGTGGCTGTGTAGTATTATACATGCACACCGATGGAGTTGTGAGCTTGCGTATTTTGGCCAAAATATCGTCCAATACCTCATGTGGTGTACTTATCTTATATACTATTTTTCATCTTTTTTGCACATCTTTTTGCAGGATGCAGCCAGGCCTCTTTAGTGTTGGCTGGGTGAATTGGGGCGTCTGTCCTGTGGGGGTGCATGTATATAGTTCTGGGCAACCCGCCTGATCTAATACTATGGGCGTCATCAATACGCTGCAAGCAAGACATCAATAGGCTGCAAGCCAGACACTGTGTATCACACATATCTGTGTGACTGGCGCCCTATGCAGACTCCATCGGTGTGCATGTATAATACTACACAGCCACCCCCTCCATGAATTGGTAGGTTAGTGAGTGGCTGTCTGCATCAGTATTTTGCACATGTGCTGCCCCCGCCTTTATCATGGAGGCTTGCTGCATCCTGCAGTGCATTGGTAATCTGACCTGGTGTTGGTAAGGCATTATCTTTTACTGTGATGTTTTTTGAAATTATGTCCAATGTTCACCATTTTTAATATTCAGACTTTTGAGAACATCATATTGTAATTGTTGATTTACTAGACAAGTTCAAGTATGGCCCGGATGCTTTTGTTGAAAAATATATTACAGGTTATGGGAACTAGATTCTGTGATAGGACGTTCATCCAGGGAACTAGTCTAATTGCCATTAGTGGAGTTGGGAAGGATTTTTTCGTTAATAGGGGGCAATTAGCATCTGCCTCATGGGTCTTTTGCCTTCCTTTGTATCAACATGTTAGGTTATAGGTAGAACACAATGGATGTCTTCTTTCAATGTACTGTGTGGGGAAATGTATTGTCAGGGGGAATCATACTGTACATCATGCTGTGTGTAATAGGACCGTGGGGGCATCATATTGAGTGTGATAGCCACTGTGGGGCCATGAAAGTGGTATCATACTGTGTGTAGGCATATATGAGGAATTGGACTAGATTAGAATACTGGCATTCGAGAAAGAATGTCACACCGATTGTACTCCCGGGATTATGGTGTGCTGTGTAATAATATATGGTAGCAGGACCCCTCTAGTCTTCATTCCAGGTATACTAACTGCTCAGTGTTACATTGATTTGGTCGTGGAACCAGTGATATGGACATTTCTTAAACGTGCCTCAGTAACTATTTTTCAACATGGAAATGTTAAGCTACATGTTGCAGGTGCTACTGTGAGCAGCATGCTTGACTTAAACATGATACCATGGCCAGAAGCATCTCCGGATTTGACTCCCATCAAGCACTTCATTGGTCGAGCATTGCAAAAGGAGTTGCCGTCAGCAGATCTTGATGATTTGTGTGCCCAAGTGCATTCATTATTCCTCTCTGCTCTGCCTTGCTCACCGCTCCGGCGGTTCCTCTCTGCTCTGCCTTGTCCACCGCTCCGGCGGTTTCGCCCTGCTCTGCCTTGCTCACCGCTCTGGCGGTTCCTCCTGCTCTGCCTTGCCCACCGCTCCGGCGGTTTCGCCCTGCTCTGCCTTGCTCACCGCTCCGGCGGTATCTCTCTGCTCTGCCTTGCCTACCGCTCCAGCGGTTCCTCTCTGCTCTGCTTGTCTACCGCATCTGCGGTTCTGTTCCTGAATCCCAGTTTGTACTGGACCCTATCCAGCCTGCGCTCCAACCTGCTAGTGCCTCCCTGTCTGCACTCCAGCCGTGTTTGCCAGTACCCCCCTGTCTGCATACCAGCCGTGCCTTGCCAGTGCCCTCCTGTCTGCATACCAGCCGTGCTTGCCAGTATCCTCTTGTCTGCACTCCAGCCATGCCTGCCAATACCCACCTGTCTGTGTGCCAGCCTAACCTGCCCGTTCCTGCATTCCCCGGTGTGGGTCAGCAGCTGTGACCGGGGTCTAACCTGGAGTAGCACCTGGTCCCTCTGCTCGGTTCCTCCTTGGTTCACGAAGTCGTTAGCCTCCGTGCGACCTTGGTCGGATCGGGTAGATACTTAGTTATGCCCCTCCAGGCACTCCTCGGTTCATGGTACAGTGGGATCACTAATCACGCTCACGCCAGTCAGTCCAGGCACGAGTGTAACAGTTTTATTTATGTTGTATCGTGTTTGAAGGTTGCCTTTTCCTGATGGCAGGTTTCAGCTCTTTCCAAAGATGCTCAATAGGATTTAGGTCAGGGCTCATAGAAGGCCACTTCAGAATAGTTGAAAGTTTTCCTCTTAGCCGTTCTTGGGTGTTATAAGCTGTGTGTTTTGGGTCATTATCCTGTTGCAAGACCCATGACTGAGACCAAGCTTTCTGACAATGGGTAGCACATTTCTCTCTAGAATCCCTTGATAGTCTTGAGATTACATTTTACCCTGCACAGATTCAAGACACCCTGTGCCAGATGCAGCAAAGCAGCCCGAGAACATAACAGAGCTCCTCCATGTTTCACAGTAGGGACAGTGTTCTTTTCTTGATATGCTTCACTTTTCCATCTGTGAACATAGTGCTGATGTGCCTTGCCAAAAACTTCAATGTTTGTCTCATCTGTCCATAGGACATTCTCCCAGAAGCTTTGTGGCTTGTCAACATGTAGTTTGGCAAATTCCAGTTTGGCTTTTTTATGAAATTTTTTTCAACAATGGTGTTCTCCTTGGTCGTCTCCCATGAAGTCCACTTTGGATCAAACAACAACGGATGGTGCGATCTGACACTGATGTTCCTTGAGCATGAAGCTCACCTTTAATCTCTTTAGAAGTTATCCTGGGCTCTTTTGTTACCATTCGAATTATCCGTCTCTTTGATTTGTCATCAATTTTCCTCCTGCTGCCACGTCCAGGGAGGTTGGCTACAGTCCCATGGATCTTAAATTTCTAAATAATATGTGCAACTGTAGTCACAGGAACATCAAGCTACTTGGAGATGGTCTTATAACCTTTACCCTTAACTTGCTTGTCTATAATTTTCTTTCTAATCTCCTGAGACAACTCTTTCCTTTGCTTCCTCTGGTCCATGTTGAGTGTGGTACACACCATGTCACCAAACAGCACAGTGAGTATCTGTAGCCCTATATACAGGCCCACTGACTGATTACAAGATTGTAGACACTTGTGATGCTAATTAGTGGACACAACTTGATTTAACATGTATCTGTTGTCACATTATTTTCAGGGGTACCATCATTTTTGTCCAGGCCTATATCATGAGTTACATTTTTTAAAAACTTCTGTGGAAGCAGGGTTGAAAAGCAATGTCTGACTTCCATTTGTTCATTTTCATAGATTTTTAATTTATTATTACTTTTGTCAGATTCAAATTATTTCTGTGACCATTGTGGGTTTTTCCTTTCATTAAACGAGGAGTACCAACAATTTTGACCACGTATGTATGTATGTACAAACACACACACACACACATATGTATGTATATATATATATATATATATATATATATATACACATACACACATACATACATATATATATATATATACACACACACATATATATACACACATACATATACATACATACACATATATATACACACACATACATATATATATAGTGATGTAGCAGACATCCCTTTAATGGTTTGGTGTGTTTTTGAATGACCATGTACCTTCCTCTTTAACGGACTGGTCACATGACTGTGACATCACACAGGTCCTTATGCACACAGAGGGTGTGGACACATGACTCTGACATCAGTTAAGGTCCTATCTGTGTGTGTGCTGCAGTATATATAAACCCTGTGTGATTTGTGACAGGTGTGTTCCGGTGTGTAGGACTTCCTGGGTGTTGGGAGCTCCTGTGTGGGCACCGTGTGAGCGGCACGAGGCTGTTCCCTGTGTGTGGGGAACACCGCTCGTGGGAAGTCTGGTGAGGCCTGGTGGACTCCGGTGGAGGTGAAGCCTGGATCCCTGTGAGAGTGTGGGGGATGCCAGTAAGCCTCGGAGTGCCACACAAGCACCGCTCGTGTGAGGCCTGGTGAGGCCTGGTGGACTCCGGTGGAGGTGAAGCCTGGATCCCTGTGTGTGTGTGTGGGATGCCAGTAAGCCTCGGAGTGCCACACAAGCATCCTGGAGGACAGAGCCTGGATCTGTGTGTGAGAGATGCCAGTGGTCTTGGACGGGTGGAGGTCTGGAGACCACGTGTGGTCAAGCCTTAGAGTCACAGTGGTGAAATGGACTAAAAGCAGCTGAAAGCCGATAAAGGTAATACTCTTTATGTTATGGACATTTTCATGGACATTGTTTTATTACCTTGCGGAAGGCTGTAATTAGAGCCAAGTGGGCCGGTGTGCCACTTGGGCTCGTGGACATTATGTATGTGAAATACGGTTTATGAAGTGTAATAAACTGTGGATTGTGAAACACGGCAAAGTAGTTGCTGGTGTGCAGTGATTGACGCAGCAAAGCGAGTATCCCCCAGGATAATAAGTAGTGCTGCCTTACAATATATATACACACACATATACATACATGTGTATATATATATATATATATATATATATATATATGTGACACCCCAGGGGTCTGGTTGCCACAGTAATAGAGATATTATGTCTGAGAGCAAGTGGGAGGTTTCTCTGGTCAGGATCCCTAAACATGCAACACGGTCCGCCCAGACCTGGGAGGGGAGGAATCTGCCCTTTTAAACTGGGTCTGGGGCGGGATTAGAGTAGTCAGAGTGAAGCTGCAGACAGAGTCAGAGTCTGGAGAGGGAAAGTGAGATCAGGAGCTCTGGAGGAGCAGTAGCTGAAGTCCAGGGGCTGGAGCTGAGCAGAGCTCGCCCTGGACGAAGACACTAAAACCGGACACAGGAGTCCGAGGCTGTGGGGACTGATATACACCCAGCAGCAGAAACCAGCCGGCAGGGGATTCCAGGTCCTCTGGCCATAGAAGCCCGGAGGCTCAGTCACAAAGAAGGGACCAGCGCCGCAATCCAGGAGCGGAGGCTAACAGAAGGCCCCAAACTGCACCTCCCGTCTCTGTGATTCCTTGCCGCTCCTGCACCATTAGCACTGGGACCCTCAGACCATCACTCCCATCATCTTCCACATTAGCTGCCCTGAGGCAATACTTCTCCCGTGGGGAGTCATCCCATACTCGGCTGCGCAAACAACATCAGCCTCAGCGGTCTGCAGCGCAGCGGCGGTCCCCACTGACCGCAATCCACGGGTGGCGTAGTCGGACACTTATTACAATACAAAAAGACTGCCACTGGTTTGACCACCCTGGGCACGGACCGGGTCACCGCCACACGGAGACTACAACCCCCAGCATTCTACAACAGGCCCGGTTCCGGGTTCCCCTGCACAACACAGGCCCAGGGGGTGCGTCAACTTTGGCGTAGTCGGCAGGATTTCGTGCCCGCAACCACCGGGTACTGCGTGCCTGAAAAAGAGACTTTCATACTTACCTGTGGTGAAGTTTCCCGCCGTCCGGAGTCGTTTCCCGCCATCCGGAGCCGATTCCCGCCATCGGACGCCATCTTGGACTGTTTCCCGCCGTCTTCTGCCTTCTTCCCGCCATCCGCAGCTGCTTCCCGCCTTCGGACGCCATCTTCGGGACGCCGCACGGGAAGAAGAGGGGCGTGGACGCCGAAAGCGCGCGAGATCCGAAGCTCCGCCCCACGCTCTGACGCTGCGCAAGGTCCTGGAAGGGAGGAAGAGCGACGCTGACGTCATCGGAGCGCGACGCCAGGTCCTCAACCCCGACGATCGACTGCGGAGCCGCGGCCTACGGAAGAAGAGCATTGCAAGGTAGGCCACGGTCCACTAGGGGGGAGGAGGATGCCGGACACCGAGGGGAGCTCCACTGCCACAGCCACCGCCAGCGCAACCGCTGCAGCAGTCATGCCATTCACCATGCCCTATATCCCGGGGGCAACCTGGCTACCCCAGTACTCAGGGGAGTCACATACTCTAAATGACTTTAGAGAAAGACTGGATAGCCTCTTCCAGGTGTACCCCCTCACAGAAGAGCAAAAAGTGAGCATCATGGTGGCCCAATTAATCGGGGCAGCCCAAAGGGAGGTAAAGTCCTGGCCACCTGGGAGGAAGAGGACTGTCAGAGAAATACTAGCCCGGCTGAAAGACACATTTGACACCCGCACCTCAGCCGAAATAAAACTAAGATTTTATGGGTGCAAGCAACGGGCACATGAGAGTATAAGAGACTATGCTCTAAACCTACAAGAGGCCCTGAGAGCCATTAAGCAGGCAGACCCTGACAGCGTGGGAAATGAAGATAAGCTGTTGACTGAACAATTTATTGAGGGTCTACTGTGCAATGCCCACCGAACCCAGTTGCGGGCAATGGCCTTACAGAACCCTGACCTGGACTTTGCACAGTTCAAGGACAGAGCCATCCGGGTGCTCCGAGAACCGGCACCAGGTGGCGCTGTGACCCACAGGCGCCCTGCTATCACTTACCACCAGGAGACGGCGCCCTTGTCTGCAGGGCCTGTGGGAGCTGATGCGCAGGCTTTAAACAGTGACCCGGCTACTGACCTGCACCATCAGGTCCAAGAGCTGACTAAAAGCGTTGCCGCGCTAACCAGAACTGTGCAGTCTTTACAGGTCTCTTCTCCAGGAAAGATCCAGCTGGCATCCGGACCGGAGGACGTAACGTGGCGCCGACTGAGGAGGACCACACCGGCCAGAGGAAGACCCAGCGACAGATACAACGAGGAAGGACGACCCATCTGCCGCCGCTGCAATCAACCCGGACATGTGGCAAGGTACTGTCATTTAAACGGGCACAACCTGGGGTAGAGGGCCAACCCCCAGGCATAAGACCATAAGACCATCAGGCCCATCAAACTGGCGTGATAAATACGTAGGGGGACGTCCAATCTTGCCTGTTGTACTGGATGGCATTCCTATGAGTGCCCTACTAGACACTGGGTCACAGGTGACCACCATCCCGTACGTGCTCTTTAAACAGTACTGGAATGACTCGGACATAACCCGCTACCCAGATGACGACCTGAGTATCATCGCCAGCAATGGTCAGCCCGTGCCGCAGGTGGGATTCAAAGAGGTGACCATTAAGATCGGTAAAGTCGAACTGGCGGCACAAGGACTGATTATAGTGGACATAGACCGTCATGAGAGTCACCCTAGAATAACCTTGGGAACTAATGTGATTGAAAATTGTCTTGCAGAGGTGATTCTCATTTTACAGCAGGTTGCCAAGAACGCCAGTTCCGGCCAGCAGCGTGTGCTCCAAAAAGAGATCCGGGCACTGATGAAGCGGCAACAGGTGGAACTATCTGGTGGTGAGATAGGTAGCGTGAGAATGTGTGACCCGTTCCCTATTGCCATGCCCCCAAAAAGTGAGATGATGATTTGGTGCCGGGCAGCTATTGGTCTAAGAGGTAGAGACTACCAAGCAATGGTAGAACCCGTCTACTCAGACAGTAGGCCCACCATTTTGACAGCACGGGGGGTGGTCGATGTACGCCATGGGAGGGTGCCCGTTCGCATCATAAATATCGGGGAGAGAGAAGTACACCTGCCCCGGTATGCCACGCTAGCCAAATTGTTCACCATAAACCAGAATTCTGTACAGGCCGTGGAACCCTTGCCTCCATCTCAACCAGAGGAAGGTAACGGCTCTAAGAAACCAATGGTGGACTGGTGTCAGCAACTGCATTTGGGTACTGACTCCACTCCCTCACACCAGAAACAGGGAGTCTATCGGGTGGTTCGAGAGTACGAGAGAGTGTTTAGTAAACACCCGCTAGACTTCGGGCGAGTAAAGGGGGTAGAACACCACATCCCCACGGGAGACCATCCTCCCATAAAGGAGAGATACCGACCCGTACCCCCGGCACACTACCAACACGCCAAGGGGATGCTTAGAGACATGAAGGAGGCTGGGGTAATCAGGGACAGCTGTAGCCCCTGGGCAGCTCCACTAGTCTTAGTGAAAAAGAAAGACAACACCTTGAGAATGTGTGTAGACTACAGGAAGGTCAACCGTATCACACACAAAGATGCGTACCCGTTACCAAGGATAGAAGAGTCCTTAGCTGCATTAAAATCTGCTAACTTCTTCTCTACTTTGGATCTCACTAGCGGGTACTGGCAGGTTCCTGTAGCAGAGGCGGACCGGGAGAAGACCGCATTCACCACCCCGATGGGTCTCAGTGAATTTAACTGTATGCCGTTCGGGCTCTGCAACGCACCAGGAACCTTCCAACGGTTGATGGAATGCTGTCTAGGACACCGGAACTTCGAGACGGTCCTGTTATACCTGGACGATGTCATCGTCTATTCCAAGACCTACGAGGACCACCTGAAACACCTGGCAGAAGTGTTTGAAGCTCTGGCAAACTACGGCCTAAAGGTGAAACCCTCCAAGTGTCACCTCCTGAAACCAAAGGTGCAGTACCTGGGGCACGTGGTGAGTGCTGACGGAGTGGCTCCCGACCCTGATAAGATCACCGTAATTAAGGACTGGCCAAGACCCTCCAGCATAAAGGAAGTGCGGCAGTTCCTCGGGTTGGTAGGCTACTACCGAAGATTCATTCCCGGTTTCACCAAAATGGCAGCCCCTATGCAGGACCTCCTGATAGGTCAATCTCGGAAAGCCAAAAACCAGAAGCCGCCCTTCAGGTGGGAAAAGCTGGAAGAGGAGTCCTTTTGCCAGCTGAAGATGGCCCTCACGGGGGATGAAATCCTGGCATATCCAGACTACAGCCAGCCCTTTATCCTCCACACGGACGCAAGCAACATCGGGCTAGGAGCCGTACTGTCCCAGATCCAGCAAGGGAAAGAACGGGTAATCGCTTATGCCAGCCGAAAGCTACGGCCCACGGAGCGGAACCCTGAGAATTATAGCTCATTCAAGCTGGAGTTCCTGGCAGTAGTGTGGGCAGTGACCGAACGCTTCAAGCATTACCTTGCCTCCTCCAAATTCACCGTGTACACGGATAACAACCCGTTGACACACCTGGACACTGCAAGGCTCGGTGCCCTGGAACAGAGATGGATGGCCCGCCTGTCCAACTTTGAATTCACCATCAAATACCGGGCAGGACGATCAAATGCCAACGCGGATGCCCTGTCTAGAATGCCGAACTTACCGGACGTAGGGGAAGATCCAGAAGATCTGGAAGAAGTTGAGCTCCCTGCGTTCCACCGTCATGGGATTACCCTGTATTCCCACCGTGTGAAGGACAGGCGTTCCGTGACGTTCAATCCCTTGCCCCACTACAACTGGGCGGAGACGCAAGACAGTGATCCCGCAGTCCATTTGGTGAAGGAAATGCTGACCCAGGCCGATGCCCGTCTTGACCCAGATGCTCCGGAGGAGACCAAGCAACTGTGGAAGGAGAAAAGTAAGCTGTTCCTCTACAGGGAGAAGCTGTGCCGGAGAATGGTTAACTCTCGAACGCATGAGTTGACCTGGCAGGTAGTGGTCCCAAGACGAGACGCGGCTATGGTTCTGGAGGCATACCACAACGGAGCAGGGCATTTCGGATGGAAGAAGCTGGAGTTCTTGTTGCGTGAACGGTTCGACTGGGTAGGCATGAGAGGAGCCATCGAGAGGTGGTGCAGAGACTGTGGCCCGTGCCACCTGAGAAGAAAGGACCGTGCTAGCCAGAAGACTCCCTTGCAGCCCATCATCACCAGACAGCCACTGGAACTGGTAGCCCTGGACCATGTGAAACTGGCTCCAAGCAGATCTGGGTATGTCTACGCCCTCACAATCGTAGATCATTACTCCCGGTTCCTGATGGTAGTCCCGGTCAAGGACTTAACGGCTCAAACAGCAGCTAGAGCCTTCCAGCAGCACTTCTGCCGTCCACACGGGTACCCGGACCAAGTGTTGACAGACCAAGGACCAGCCTTCGAAGCGGAGGTCTTCCAGGAGTTCTGCAACCTGTATGGCTGCAAGAAGATAAGAACAACGCCCTATCACCCTCAAACCAATGGACTCTGCGAGAAGATGAACCAGGTGGTGATAAATCTGCTAAAAACATTGCCCCTGGAAGAACGCAGTCTGTGGCCTGAGAAACTGCCCGATCTGGTGGACCTGTATAACCACATCCCTGTAGGTTCCACCAACTGTACCCCGGCTTACTTAATGAGAGCAAGACCTGGTAAGCTGCCTATCGACCTGGATATGGGAGTCCTGACGCCTGAGGACACCTCGCCAGAGGCAGACTGGGATACAGAACGGCAGCAGCAGTATCGGAAAGTACAGGAGAGCGTCGAGCGAAGTCTGTCTCAAGCTAGAGAAAGGCAAGAGAAGGCTTATAACCAGTATGCTCCCGCTGTTCCCCTGGTACCTGGAGAGCAGGTCTTGAAGAGGAAGAGGCGGCTCCACAAGTTGGACGACCAGTGGGAGAAGGACCCGTACACCGTACTGCCATCAAGCCATGAGAACCCAAAAATCTGCGTAATCAGTAAGGATGGAGGAGAAACCACAGCCATTGTCTCCAGAGACCACCTGAAGAAGTGTCCCGAGCAGCTGCAAAGCCCTGAAGAAGATCAAGAAAACCCTCAACCCGCAGAGGAAAGGGAAGAAATGATCAGTACAGTACTCGGAGACTTCCCCCGGTCTTGGACACAAGTAAACGGCGCTGTCGTAGTACCCGTCCTCACCTTTCTCCAGCCAGCCCCGCAAGTGCCTACAGAGGAACCGGTGGAGCTGGAAGAGCAGCCGGCCCAAGGGGCAGAAGAGTCCACACCAGCAGTACAGGAGGATCAACCCTCTGCCAGTAGTGAGCCTGCTGTGTCCCTAGTGAGCCAAAGAGTGCGCAGAAAGCTGCCCAGCTTGCCCATAACACCTCCTACACCCTGTAGTGCAGAACCAGTTAGTGAGCTCCGTAGGTCCACTAGAGTCACTAGAGGTCAGATGCCCGCTCGCTGGAGAATCTAAACCAATGCACTGTAAAGTTGACTGTTTATTGAAAAATGTTTATGGTTTATGTTTGTTGCCTGTTACTAATTATGTTTCTCAGTTACCCTGCAGATTTATTTGGACTAACAGGTTATGGACACTGGATAACCGGAACAGTTTTGTAGATAGTTGCACGTTGGTGCCTCTTGCGAAAACGGTCGCAGAAGAGAAAACCTGTCTGGCGTGGCCTCCTTGCGGCCCAAAGTAGTTAGTATACCCTTGCAGCCACGCCCAAGGACAACGCAAGGGGTTTGCTTTGGACAGGTCCCCTATTCTGTGCCAAGACTTCGCCTTGTTGGGTGAAATGGACAGCCCCTTTGTTTCATAAATTTCACCTTGGGTGATATGGACACCCGGTCACGGAAACGCCGTGACCTCTACAGACTAAAGCTTCTTGTAAATATGTTGTCTTATTATTGTTATACCTTGTATTTATGTTTCTTTAAAAATGTGTTTAGTCCCGGAGTACTAAAATTTACTAGGGGGGAATGTGACACCCCAGGGGTCTGGTTGCCACAGTAATAGAGATATTATGTCTGAGAGCAAGTGGGAGGTTTCTCTGGTCAGGATCCCTAAACATGCAACACGGTCCGCCTAGACCTGGGAGGGGAGGAATCTGCCCTTTTAAACTGGGTCTGGGGCGGGATTAGAGTAGTCAGAGTGAAGCTGCAGACAGAGTCAGAGTCTGGAGAGGGAAAGTGAGATCAGGAGCTCTGGAGGAGCAGTAGCTGAAGTCCAGGGGCTGGAGCTGAGCAGAGCTCGCCCTGGACGAAGACACTAAAACCGGACACAGGAGTCCGAGGCTGTGGGGACTGATATACACCCAGCAGCAGAAACCAGCCGGCAGGGGATTCCAGGTCCTCTGGCCATAGAAGCCCGGAGGCTCAGTCACAAAGAAGGGACCAGCGCCGCCATCCAGGAGCGGAGGCTAACAGAAGGCCCCAAGTCACCAGCCATACGGGTGAGCACCACACGGTATACTCAGGGACGTGGGCTACTTGTAACCGCTGACAGCAAGGTAGCCAGGAAGAGTGCAGATAAACGGGGAGGCCTACAACTCCACCTGGCCAGGGGAACTCCTGCTTGCTCGCAGACTGACCAGGCCCCTTATACTAGCCAGTACTCCCGGGAGGGTCTGCCTTGTACCATCAGTAAAGACCCTAAACTGCACCTCCCGTCTCTGTGATTCCTTGCCGCTCCTGCACCATTAGCACTGGGACCCTCAGACCATCACTCCCATCATCTTCCACATTAGCTGCCCTGAGGCAATACTTCTCCCGTGGGGAGTCATCCCATACTCGGCTGCGCAAACAACATCAGTCTCAGCGGTCTGCAGCGCAGCGGCGGTCCCCACTGACCGCAATCCACGGGTGGCGTAGTCGGACACTTATTACAATGCAAATAGACTGCCACTGGTTTGACCACCCTGAGCACGGACCGGGTCACCGCCACACGGAGACTACAACCCCCAGCATTCTACAACAGGCCCGGTTCCGGGTTCCCCTGCACAACACAGGCCCAGGGGGTGCGTCATATATATATATATATTACACTACCGTTCAAAAGTTTGGGGGTCACCCCCAAAATTTTGTGTTTTCTATAATAACTCATACGTTTATTTATCAAATGAGTTGCAAAATGAATAGAAAATATTGTCCAGACATTGACAAGGTTAGAAATAATAATTTTTATTTGAAAGAATAATTTTCTCCTTCAAACTTTGCTTTTGTCAAAGAATGCTCCCTTTGCAGCAATTACAGCATTGCAGACCTGGCATTCTAGCTGTTAATTTGCTGAGGTAATCTTGAGAAATTTCCCCCCATGCTTCCTGAAGCCCCTCCCACAAGTTGGATTGGCTTGATGGGCACTTTTTGCGCACCATACGGTTAAGCTGCTCCCACAACACCTCAATGGGGTTGAGATCTGGTGACTGCGCTGGCCACTCCATTACAGATAGAAGACCAGCTGCCTGCTTCTTCCCTAAATAGGTCATGCATAATTTGGAGGTGTGCTGTTATAGGAAGAAATTGGCTCCAATCAAGCGCTGTCCACAGGGTATGGCATGGCGTTGCAAAATGGAGTGATAGCCTTCCTTATTCAAAATCCCATTTACCTTGTACAAATCTCCCACTTTACCAGCACCAAAGCAGCCCCAGACAAACACATTACCTCCACCAGGCTTGACAGATGGCGTCAGGCACTCTTCCAGAATCTTTTCAGTTGTTCTGCATCTCACAAATGTTCTTTTGTGTGATCCAAACACCTCAAACTTTGATGCGTCTGTCCATAAAACTTTTTTCCAATCTTCCTCTGTCCAATGTCTGTGTTCTTTTGCCCATATTAATCTTTTCCTTTTATTAGTCCGTCTCAGATATGGCTTTTTCTTTGCCACTTTGCCCTGAAGGCCAGTATCCTCTTACATGCCAAGAGTGTGCAAAGCAGTCATCAAAGCAAAAGGTGGCTACTTTGAAGAACCTAGAATATAAGACATATTTTCAGTTGTTTCACACTTTTTTGTTAAGTATATAATTCCACATGTGTTAATTCATCGTTTTGATGCCTTCAGTGTGAATGTACAATTTTCAAAGTCATGAAAATACAGAAAAATCTTTAAATGAGAAGGTGTGTCCAAACTTTTGGTCTGTACTGTATATGTCCAGGAAGACATGCACATTTTCTCTTAATTTTTTCTTTTTCCTTTAAAAATGTATTCTTTTGATCTAAAGTAATGGACGGTATAGAGCCTGATGTTTTTTCATATACTGCTGAGGAAGAAGAACGGATCCTAGGTGCGCTGAAGGATGATGGGACTTTTTTAAGTACACCTTCCCTAGTGGATCTTAAACGTAAATATGAAAGTGATTCTAAAAGGATGATTATTCTACAACTGCATTTGGTTACTTTGGGACAGTATTATAAAGCTCGGAAAATACCACGGGGTTTACGTTCAAATATAAGACCCAATCTTTTTGGAAATAATGTGACTTTTTGCTCCCGTTTTTGTCAAATCTCCAATAGATATGCCTTGGATATAATTTTGTTGAATATTGACTTTTTACAACAGGAAATATTGAAAATGACAACTTACATTGTGAATACTGAGGAAAAATTGAAATCATTGCTCAAAATTGAGGAATGGGATTCCTTCAAGGATTTAATAATGACTAAGGTGCAGGGTTTGCACATGGAATTTGAGGATGTAAAACGTCGTAAATGGAATCGAGATATGGAGGATTATCAAACTGGTCACATTTATAACTGGCAGAAGGGTGGATCTAATTCATCATGGAGTAAAAGAGGTTATTTAAGGACTGATAAAAGGCCTAACAAGCATGATATAAAAGGACATTTACAATTGTGTGATAATTTCTCCTTTAGACCTAGATCAGGAGCAACAGAGAGGATCCAACGGAAAAGAAGAGGGGGCAAACGGCACCGAAGACAACAGAAAAAAACAGGACAAAATCAAACCACAGCAGCAGAGACAAGTGATGACACGGAAAAAAGAAATGAACTCGTGGTAAATATCTCTAAAAAAAATTTGACCATATCACAGATGACTGTCTTGAATAAGGGTTTGTCATTTAGTATGAGCAAACATGTGGACTGGTTTCAGCTGGAGCTAGATCTCCAGAGATTTTTTTAGAAATGTCAAATTGAGAAATTGGTTTTCTGGTAGTGTGATTGTCCCTAAATGTATAACTAGTGAACTTAGTCTACAACAGGTTCAGGTGGCCAAAAGGGGTACCTTTACGCCACCTGTGAATCCTCCGGTAATTAATGCATTTATGGAAGCGGTACAGAGGGATGTGAAAGCATTGAGAGGGAACTCAAATAAAAGACTGAAATCTCCAAATTTGAGTACAGAGGAGATACGGGCTTTGCAGGACCATGTCCATGACAGCGACATCATTATAAAACCTGCCGATAAAGGTGGGGCTGTCGTCGTCATGGACAGGGTCATGTATATTGAAGAAATTAGAAGACAGTTGAGTGACAGTGAAGTTTATGTCAAGTTGGAAAAGGATCCAAAATTTCTATTTTTAAATTATTTGAAAGTTATTTTGGATGGGGATTTGGAAAATAATATAATTGATAAAGATCTTTATGATTATTTATACAGTATGTGGAGAATCCTACCACCCCTGTGATATATGTACTTCCTAAAATACATAAAAATCTTAATCATCCCCCGGGACGACCCATAGTCTCCGGGGTAAATTCATTAACGAGTAAAATTGGAATTTATCTTGATAGAATATTAAATCCATTGGCGAAAAATACTAAATCCTTTGTGAGAGATACCATGGATTTTTTATTAAAAATACAGGAAGTTGAATTAAAAAGTGAGGTCATTTTGGCCTCATTTGATGTGGTATCTCTATACACCTCCATTGATAATGGTAGGGGGGTGGAGGCGATTGAACGGAGACTGTCTTATACGGATCTTAGTGAAAATAATAGGAAATTTATTATTGAATTATTAGAGTCCATATTATATCATAATTATTTCCTATTTGGTGATGAATATTTCCTCCAGAAATGTGGAACCGCGATGGGGGCCAATATGGCCCCTGCTTCTGCAAATATTGTTATGGCTACATTGGAGGAGAACTTTGTCTATGTGTCCCACCACTTTAGACATGTCATGGCGTGGTGGCGATACATAGATGACGTCTTCCTCCTCTGGACAGGTACACAAGGGGAACTGGAGGATTTTTATGGATATTTGAATCAGGTCGATAGGACTGTCAAATTTACATTGGTGAGTTCATGTAAATCTATTCAGTTTTTGGATGTTTTTATCACACAGGAAAATGGAAAATTATTGACCTCCCTCTTCATTAAACCGACGGATCGAAATGATTTCCTGAGGTATAACAGTCACCACCCAAAACGCATGATAGAATCATTACCTTTTAGCCAATATTTAAGAATTAAAAGAATAAAGAGTAGTGAGGAGGGCCTGTATAAGAGTGCACAGAAACTTACGAAAAAACTTAGGTCAAGAGGTTACCCTCAGAGACTGTTAAATAAACAGGAAAAAAAAGTCAGTGGATTAAATAGGGATATTATTCTGAATAAAATGACCAAAAATAATAAGGATGATAGAATACCTATGGTATCGACATATGGTGAAGAGAGTGAACAGGTGGCAAATATAGACAGGAGTCATTGGAAAATGTTAAATAGATGTTTCCCGGATGTGCCAGAATTTAAAAATCCCCCTCTTTTTTCTTATAGAAGAAATAAAAATATTAAAGATGTACTAGTACATTCAGATATTGGCCCCTCTAAAACTGTGACTCAGACATTCATTAAGGGTAGAGGTAGAAAGGGTTGTTATCCATGTCTTTCATGTGTCAACTGCCCGTTTATGTTAAAAGGTGATCGGTTTCTTCATCCAAAAACTCAAAAAGTATACAACATAAAAATTTTTTTTACATGTGATTCTGACTATATAATATATCTGTTAGAGTGCCCCTGCTCACTTTGGTATATAGGAGAAACTATGTGCGATTTTAAAACTCGCATGAATAATCATAGACATTCCATTAGAAAAAAGAGGATGGACTTACCTGTATCAAAGCATTTCGTGGAGGCGGGACATACTGTGATACAATTAAGATTTAGAATTATAGATGCGGTCCCTTTACAAAGACGGGGTGGAGATAGAATACGATTATTAAAAAGAAAGGAACTTGAGTGGATCCATAACTTGAATACGTTGAAGCCAAATGGACTGAATGCTGAATTTATTACAGCAGGTATCACCTGAGGAGTATGTTCAGACATCAGCAGTGTATGAAATTTGGGGTATTTTAAATATAATTGGATTTTTATATTTTAATATATTTATATATGGATATTTTTGGTTTCTTGCAGATCAATCACTCTCACTATGATATTTTGTGGAGTCGACGCGACCTGCTGCAACATGCGTATAAAGAAAGGGAGACTTCCTCTGGGAATGGATTTTTTCTTAAAAAAATGTTTTCTTTATATATATAGTAGTTGAAAATATTCAAGTTTCCACCTAATGAAGTTATAAAAATATATTTCTACATTATGAAATGGTATTCCTGTTTATGGAGAGAATTGAACTATAATGTATTCCCAATTATCGCCTGAGATTGGGAAAGGGGTGGGGACCTGAGGAAGGTTCCTCCTCTGACCTCTTAATTTCACTCCATGGATGAACCTAGGGATAGGGAATTCCATGGAAGGGTGTTTGGGTTATGTATTAATATATTATCTCTCCGTTCATTTATGGACATAGGAATTACCGTATGGATACTGTTATTATAATATAAATAAATTGAGAAATTATGAATAGGATGGTGTCCCTGATAATGAAAAGTGGGCGCGTTCTTGCAGTTAATAGAGGATAGGATTAATTATTTGAGTGCACATTTTGTTCATATTTGAAAATAATCTTCTGGTGGAGTTTGCCAATTAAAAAGATAGCGACCGTAGTGTTAGAAGTGTAAAGCGCTTGCCCGGTGATGTCACGATATGGGCGGACTAGGTTTGCCCCGGTCATGTGACAAAACAATGTGGGTCCCATGGGAGACATGCGCAGATTGGATTCTGAGACGCCGAGAACAGCGTGGAGGAAGTAGGATGTGTGGTTATGCATGATTGCTGCGGGGTGAGTCGCACCCTCATATGTATTATTTACAATGTACACCTGGCACTAATAATTATCAATCAAAGCACTTGTCACTTTATGAGAGTTATGGATCATGATATTGATGATAATAATGTATCTGTTTAAAATGTATCACTATGTATGTAATTTTAATATTATTTTGAGATATGCACTTTTGCACTTTCTTTGTGAAATCATGGTTTTGTATAAATTAATTGTAATTATGGAATCACTGTTTGTAACTATATATATATTGCACCATATGCATTTGAACTCTGCTTGAAAAAGGTTCTATGAACCGAAACGTTGCTTCTTGGGCTCATTAAAGTCCATTTTTTCTAACGAATTTTTGGAGTGCTGCCTTTTGATATACTTTCCATTGATATGCAACAGTTTGGACAGACTGCTTGGAGGCCTGGCACCTGCTAGTGAGTAATGATTAAATAGTGCTGTCTTATATATATATATATATACAGTACAGACCAAAAGTTTGGACGCACCTTCTCATTTAAAGATTTTTCTGTATTTTCATGACTTTGAAAACTGTACATTCACACTGAAGGCATCAAAACTATGAAATAACACATGTGGAATTATATACTTAACAAAAAAGTGTCAAACAACTGAAAATATGTCTTATATTCTAGGTTCTTCAAAGTAGCCACCTTTTGCTTTGATGACAGCTTTGCACACTCTTGGCATTCTCTTGATGAGCTTCAAGAGGTTGTCTAGATTTAAAAATCTTTAAATGAGAAGGTGTGTCCAAACTTTTGGTCTGCACTATATATATATATATATATATATATATATATATATATATATATATGTATATTATATACACACACATACACACTTGCATATTTTATTTATATAAGTAAATATAAAAATCTATATATATGTAACTATTTATATATTGTGACAGGATTAGAGAATAAGTTCAAGCGATCACCGTCCCCTGGACCAGACATGTGCTTCAGGTATTCCAAGGCACAATTCATACGAGGCAGGTTTGGTACTACTGGTTACAACCAATTTTACAAAGTCCTGACTCACCAGAGCTCGGCCTCGTTCACAGCTCTTAACCCAAATAATTGCTTTACTCACAGCAGTTTTCCCAGGAGCAGAGAGAGCCTCTTCTTGTGGGCTCTCAGCCCTATTATACCAGACCTGAACATTGCAGGTGATTAGCCAGAAAATACACTGTTCTCATGAGCGGATCGAAGGTGACATGCACACACCACACGTTTCCTCCGCTCATGTTACATATCCTCCCATCTGTTTCTGTGGCACCCCAGGGGTCTGGTTTCCACAGTAACAGCAATGTTATGTCTGAGAGCAGGTGGGAGGTCTCTTGGTCAGGAATCCTATGCATGCCGCACCTCCTGCCCAGTCCTGGGAGGGGAACAACTTCCCCTATATAAACCTGGGGCTGAGGCAGGGTTAGTGAGTAGAGAAGAAGTAGAGACAGAGAAGCAGATATAGGAAAAGAACATCAGGAGCTCTGTGGGAGCAGTGCTACAAGGAGTCAGGGGCTGGCAGCTGCAGAGCTCGCCCTGACTGAGAAGTTATCACCGGACCCGGAGTCCGAGGCTGTGGGGACTAACTTCTATCCAGCAGCAGAAACCGACCGGCAGGGGATTGCAGGTCCTCTGGCCCAGAAACCCGAAGGCACGGTCACACGCGTGGGACCAGCACCGCCGTCGTGGAGCGGAAGCTACTAGAAGGCCCCGAGTCACCGGCCATACGGGTGAGCACCACACGGTACACTCAGGGACGTGGGCTACTTATACCCGCCTCTAGCAAGGTAGCCAGAAGAGTATCGTTAGTTTGGGAGGCCTACAACTCCGCCTGGCCAGGGGAGATCCCATCTGCTCAAGGACTGACCAGGCCCCAATCGCTAGCCAGTACTCCGGGAGGGTCTATCTTTGTCACCAGTAAAGACCCTGAACTACACCGTACCGTCTCCGAGTGGTTCCTGCTACCCCCATCATCCACGTCGGCTGCCCTGAGGCCATACCCCTCCCGTTGGGGGTTATACTATCACACTGCACAATCCTACCACCGGCCTCAGCGGTCTGCCCTGCAGCAGCAGCTCCTTAGCTGTACTCAACGGGTGGCGTAGTCGTCCAACATCTACCGCTAATACAGCGCCACTTAGTCTGACTCCCTGGGCACGGACCGGATCACCGCCACGAGACTACAACCCTCAACAGATCCGGCTCCGGGTAAGCTCCCGCGTGCGCAACGCTGCGCGACA
This sequence comes from Phyllobates terribilis, assembly GCF_046119375.1. NCBI lineage: Eukaryota > Metazoa > Chordata > Amphibia > Anura > Dendrobatidae > Phyllobates > Phyllobates terribilis. The sequence goes on along the minus strand of NW_027362974.1, from coordinate 1,952,592 downwards.
CAGGCCCAGGGGCGCGTCAACTTTTGGCGTAGTCGGCAGGATTTCGTGCCCGCAACCACCGGGTACTGCGTGCCTGAAAAAGACTGTTCAAACTTACCTGTGGTGAAGATTCCCGCCATCCGGCGCCATCTTCCGCTTCCTTCCCGCCATCGGTGGAGTTTTCCCGACATCCGGCGCCATCTTCAGCCTTCTTCCCGCCATACATGGAGTTTTCCCGCCATTGGACGCCATCTTGAGGACGCCGCGCGGGAAGAAGAGGGGCGTGGACTCCGAAAGCGCGCGAGAACTGAGGCCCCGCCTCACGTCCGGACGTTGCGTAAGGTCCTGGAAGGAGCCCAGCAGATGCCGACGTCACAGGAGCGCGACGGAAGGTCCTCAACCCTGACGATCCACTGCGGAGCCGCGGCCTACGGAAGAGGATCATCGCAAGGTAGGCCACGGTCCACTAGGGGGGAGAAGGATGTCGGATACGGAGGAGAGCTTCACCGCTTCAACCCCCGCCAGCGCCACCGCTGTTGCGGTCATGCCTTTCACCATGCCCTATATCCCGGGGGCAGCCTGGCTACCCCGGTACTCAGGGGAGTCACATACCCTGCATGACTTTAGAGAAAAGCTGGATAGCCTCTTCCAGGTGTACCCCCTCACAGAGGAGCAAAAAGTGAGCATCCTGGTGGCCCAATTAACCGGGGCAGCCCAAAGGGAGGTAAAGTCTTGGCCACCTGGGGGGAGGACTGTCGCAGGGATACTAACCCGGCTGAGGGACACCTTTGATACCCGCACCTCAGCCGAGATCAAGCTTAGATTCTACGGGTGCAAACAGCGGGCACATGAGAGTATAAGGGACTATGCCCTGAACCTACAAGAGGCCCTGAGAGCCATTAAGCAGACCGACCCTGACGGCGTGGGAGACGAGGACAGGCTGTTGACTGAACAATTTATAGAGGGTTTATATTGCAATGCCCACCGAACCCAGTTGCGGGCAATGGCCTTACAGGACCCTCATCTGGGATTTGCACAGTTCAAGGACAGAGCCATCCGGGTGCTTCGAGAACCGGCACCAGGTGGCGTTGTGACCCCCAGACGCCCCACTACCACTTACCACCAGGAGGCGGCGCCCTTGTCGGCAGGGCCTGTGGGAGCTGATGCGCAGGCTTTGAACAATGACCCGGCTCCAGACCTGCACCATCAGGTCCAAGAGCTAGCTAAAAGCGTTGCTGCGCTAACCCGAACTGTGCAGTCTTTACAGGTTTCCACTCCAGGGAAGATCCAGCTGGCATCCGGACCGGAGGACATCCCGTGGCGTCGACCAAGGAGGACCCCACCGGCCAGAGGAAGACCCAGCGACCGATACAACGAGGACGGACGACCCATCTGCCGCCGCTGCAATCAACCCGGACATATGGCAAGGTACTGTCCTTTAAACTGGCACAACCTGGGGTAGAGGGCCAACCCCCAGGAAAAAGATCACCAGGCCCATCGAACTGGCGCGACAAATATGTGGGAGGACGTCCAGTCTTACCCGTGGTACTGGATGGCATTCCTATGAGTGCCCTACTGGACACCGGGTCACAGGTCACCACCATCCCGTACGTGCTCTTCAAGCAGTACTGGAATGACTCGGATATCACCCGCTACCTTGACGACGACTTGAGTATCATCGCCAGCAATGGTCAGCCCGTGCCACAGATTGGATTTAAAGAGGTGACCATTAAAATCGGTAGAGTCGAACTGGCAGCACAGGGACTGATCATTGTAGACATTGACAAACACGAGAGTCACCCAAAGATAACTCTAGGAACTAATGTAATTGAAAATTGTCTTGCAGAGGTGATTTTCCTTTTACAGCAGGTTGCCAAGAACGCCAGCTCCGGCCAGCAGCGAGTGCTCCAGAAAGAGATCCGGGCACTGATGCGACGGCAACAGCTAGAACTCTCCGGTGGTGAGATTGGTAGCGTGCGAATGTGTGACCCTTTCCCTATTGCCATGCCCCCGAAAAGTGAAATGATGATTTGGTGCCGGGCAGCTATTGGTCTGAGAGGTAGAGATTACCAGGCAATGGTAGAACCAGTTTACTCAGACAGTAGGCCCACCATTTTGACAGCACGGGGGGTGGTCAATGTACGCCATGGGAGGGTGCCCGTTCGCATAATAAATATCGGGAAGAGGGAAGTGTACCTGCCCCGGTATGCCATGCTAGCCAAATTGTATACCATCAATCAAGATTCCATACAGTCCGTAGAACCCTTGCCTCCATCTTCCCCGGAGGAAGGTAACGGCTCTAAGAAAACAATGGAGGACTGGTGTCAGCAACTACATTTGGGTACTGACTCCACTCCCTCACACCAGAAACAGGGAGTCTATCGGGTGGTTCAAGAGTACGAGAGAGTGTTTAGTAAACACCCGTTAGACTTCGGGCGAGTCAAGGGGGTAGAACACCACATCCCCACGGGAGACCATCCTCCCATAAAAGAGAGGTATCGACCCGTACCCCCTGCACACTACCAACACGCCAAGGGGATGCTTAGAGACATGAAGGAGGCTGGGGTGATCAGGGATAGCTGTAGCCCCTGGGAAGCTCCACTAGTCTTAGTCAAAAAGAAAGACAACACCATGAGGATGTGTGTAGATTACCGGAAAATCAACCGTATCACACACAAGGATGCGTACCCCTTACCAAGGATAGAGGAGTCTTTGGCTGCTTTAAGATCTGCTAACTTCTTCTCTACCTTGGATCTCACTAGTGGGTACTGGCAGGTTCCTGTAGCAGAGGCGGACCGGGAGAAGACCGCATTCACCACCCCGATGGGACTTAGCGAGTTTACCTGCATGCCGTTCGGACTCTGCAACGCACCAGGAACCTTCCAACGATTAATGGAGTGCTGTCTGGGCCACAGAAACTTCGAGACGGTCCTGTTGTACCTGGACGATGTCATCGTATATTCCAAGACGTATGAGGACCACCTGAAACACCTGGCGGAAGTGTTCGAAGCTCTGGCAAGCTACGGCCTAAAGGTGAAACCCTCCAAGTGTCACCTCCTGAAACCAAAGGTGCAGTACCTGGGACACGTGGTGAGCGCTGATGGAGTGGCTCCCGACCCTGATAAGATCACCGCAATTAAGGAATGGCCAAGTCCCTCCAGTGTAAAGGAAGTGCGGCAGTTCCTCGGGTTGGTAGGCTATTACCGCAGATTCATCCCCGGTTTCACCAAAAAGGCAGCTCCTATGCAGGACCTCCTGATAGGCCAGTCCCGGAAGGCCAAGAACCAGAAGCCACCCTTCAGATGGGAGAAGTTAGAAGAAGAGTCCTTCCGCCAGCTGAAGATGGCCCTCACGGGGGATGAAATCCTGGCGTACCCTGATTACAGCCAGCCCTTTATCCTCTACACCGACGCAAGTAACATCGGGCTAGGAGCCGTGCTGTCCCAGATCCAGCAGGGGAAAGAACGAGTAATCGCTTACGCCAGCCGAAAACTGCGACCCACCGAGAGAAACCCTGAGAATTACAGCTCATTTAAGCTAGAGTTCCTGGCAGTGGTGTGGGCAGTCACCGAACGCTTTAAGCACTACCTCGCTTCCCCCCGGTTCACCGTGTACACGGATAACAACCCATTGACACACCTGGACACAGCAAGACTCGGTGCCCTAGAGCAGAGATGGATGGCCCGTCTGTCCAACTACGAGTTCACAATCAAATACCGGGCAGGACGCTCCAATACCAACGCGGACGCCCTGTCCAGGATGCCAAACCTACCGGACGTAGGAGAAGATCCAGAGGGACTGGAAGAAGTCGAACTCCCTGCGTTCCACCGTCATGGGACTATCCAGTATTCCCACCGGGTAAGGAGTAAGCAAGCTGCTACGTTTAATCCCTTGCCTCACTACAACTGGGCGGAAACGCAAGACAGTGACCCTGCCGTCCGACTGGTGAAGGAGATGCTGACTCGGCCAGAGGCTCGCCTTGACCCAGACGCTCCGGAGGAAGCCAAGCAACTGTGGGCTGAGAAGAGTCGACTGTTCCTTTATAAGGGGAAGTTGTGCCGCCGAATGGTTAACTCCCGGACGCATGAACTAATTTGGCAAGTAGTGGTGCCACGAAGAGACGCAGCCATGGTGATGGAGGCATACCACGACGGGGCTGGACACTTCGGATGGAAGAAGCTGGAGTTCCTGCTGCGCGGGCAGTTCCACTGGGTAGGCATGAGGGGAACCATCGAGAGGTGGTGCAGAGACTGTGGCCCGTGCAACCTAAGAAGGAAGGACCGTGCCAGCCAGAAGACTCCCCTGCAGTCCATCGTCACCCGGCAGCCGTTGGAACTGGTAGCCTTGGATCATGTAAAACTGACCCCAAGCAGAAGTGGCTACGTCTACGCACTAACCATCGTGGATCACTACTCCCGGTTCTTGGTTGTCGTCCCCGTCAAGGACTTAACAGCTCGAACAGCAGCTAGAGCCTTCCAGCAGCATTTCTGCCGTCCACACGGGTACCCGGACCAAGTTTTGACAGACCAGGGACCTGCCTTTGAAGCGGAGGTCTTCCAAGAATTCTGCACTCTGTATGGCTGCCGGAAGATAAGGACGACACCCTATCATCCGCAAACTAATGGACTTTGTGAGAAAATGAACCAGGTGGTGATAGATCTTCTGAAAACATTGCCCCTGGAAGAACGCAGTCTGTGGCTCGAGAGGCTGCCCGACCTAGTGGACCTATACAACCACATCCCGGTAGGTTCCACCAACTGTACCCCGGCTTACCTGATGAGGGCAAGACCTGGTAAGCTACCTGTTGACCTGGAGATGGGAGTCCTGACACCCGAGGACACTTCACCAGAAGCAGACTGGGACACAGAGAGGCAGCAGCAGTACCGGAAAGTACAGGAGAGCGTGGAGCGAAGTCTCTGTCAAGCTAGGGAAAGACAAGAGAAAACTTACAACCAGTATGCTCCCGCTGTTCCCCTGGTACCCGGAGAGCAGGTCTTGAAGAGGAAAAGGCGGCTCCACAAGTTGGACGACCAGTGGGAGAAGGACCCGTACATCGTACTGCCCTCAAGCCACGACAACCCAAAGGTCTGTACCATCAGTAAAGACGGAGGGGAAACCACAACCATTGTATCCCGGGATCACCTGAAGAAGTGTCCCGAACAGCTACGGAACCCTGAAGAGGAACAAGAAGACCCTCGACCCGTAGAGGAAAGGGAAGACATGGTTAGTGCTGTGTTCGGAGACTTCCCTCGGTCTTGGACTCAAGTCAATGGCGCAGTTGTGGTACCTGTACTCACCTTCCTCCAACCAGCATCCCAAGCACCTACGGAGCAACAGGTAGAGCTGGAAGAACAGCCGGTCCAGGAGGCAGAAGACCCCACACAGGCAGACCAGGAGGATCAACCCTCTGCTTATAGTGAACCTGCCATACCTCTAGTGAGCCAAAGGGCCCGTGGACAGCTGCCCAGTTTACCCTTGACAGCTCCTACACCCTGTAGTTCAGGGCTAGACAGTCAGCTCCGTAGGTCCACTAGGGCCACTAGAGGCCAGTTACCTGCACGTTGGAGGATTTGAAGTGTTTAAATTGTTTTATTTGTGGTCACCTGTCTGTTACTTGTGTATAATTATGTGTTTCTAGTTATTTATAGGAGTCCTTGGTGGATTTACCGGGAATCCTTTATACATGGTTGGAGCGTAACCTAGGGATGGACTAAAGACTGTTAAGGACTCGGGGCAGGACAGACCCCTACCTGGTTACGTCTCCCTGTTTTGGTGAAATGGACACCTTGCTTTTCTTCAAAAACTGCACCCGGTTGCGGACACGCCGTGACCATTCTAATATGTTTTTTTTTATTGTACCGTTTCTGTTTGTATTGGTTATGTTTTTCTAAAATATGTTTAGTCCCGGAGTACTAAATTTCACTAGGGGGGAATGTGGCACCCCAGGGGTCTGGTTTCCACAGTAACAGCAATGTTATGTCTGAGAGCAGGTGGGAGGTCTCTTGGTCAGGAATCCTATGCATGCCGCACCTCCTGCCCAGTCCTGGGAGGGGAACAACTTCCCCTATATAAACCTGGGGCTGAGGCAGGGTTAGTGAGTAGAGAAGAAGTAGAGACAGAGAAGCAGATATAGGAAAAGAACATCAGGAGCTCTGTGGGAGCAGTGCTACAAGGAGTCAGGGGCTGGCAGCTGCAGAGCTCGCCCTGACTGAGAAGTTATCACCGGACCCGGAGTCCGAGGCTGTGGGGACTAACTCCTATCCAGCAGCAGAAACCGACCGGCAGGGGATTGCAGGTCCTCTGGCCCAGAAACCCGAAGGCACGGTCACACGTGTGGGACCAGCACCGCCGTCGTGGAGCGGAAGCTACTAGAAGGCCCCGAGTCATCGGCCATACGGGTGAGCACCACACGGTACACTCAGGGACGTGGGCTACTTATACCCGCCTCTAGCAAGGTAGCCAGAAGAGTATCGTTAGTTTGGGAGGCCTACAACTCCGCCTGGCCAGGGGAGATCCCATCTGCTCAAGGACTGACCAGGCCCCAATCGCTAGCCAGTACTCCGGGAGGGTCTATCTTTGTCACCAGTAAAGACCCTGAACTACACCGTACCGTCTCCGAGTGGTTCCTGCTACCCCCATCATCCACGTCGGCTGCCCTGAGGCCATACCCCTCCCGTTGGGGGGTTATACTATCACGCTGCACAATCCTACCACCGGCCTCAGCGGTCTGCCCTGCAGCAGCAGCTCCTTAGCTGTACTCAACGGGTGGCGTAGTCGTTCAACATCTACCGCTAATACAGCGCCACTTAGTCTGACTCCCTGGGCACGGACCGGATCACCGCCACGAGACTACAACCCTCAACAGATCCGGCTCCGGGTAAGCTCCCGCGTGCGCAACGCTGCGCGACACAGGCCCAGGGGCGCGTCATTTCTACCTCAGCACCGGAATATTCTTAGCTCTTAAATCATTAAACCAAAACTAGGACCCTGGACAGGGCACCTGTATTGGCCAGCTGACGTCCGGGTCTATGCTCTACAGAAAAACTAAAATATTTTATTACGTTTCTATGATCTGGGATCTCAGAAAACATATCCCTATTGTCATGGCCAGCTCCAGGTTTTTCTGGGCCCTGGGCAAAAGAGTCTCAGTGGGCCCCCTTAACACATACCACGATTCATATATATATATATATATATATATATATATATATAATACAATGCAAAGATTTCACTTCTTACAGTACATGAGATATATCTATTGTAAATTCTACAAAAGCTCAAAAAACGGCGAATTGCTCCACACAGGATACTGGCCCCCATAAAATGCTCCATACAGAATACTGGCCCCCATATAAAGCTGCATACGGAATACTGGCCCCCATATAACGCTCCATACGGAATACTGGCCCTCACATAACGATCCATACAGAATACTAGCCCCCATATAACGCTCCATACAGGATATTGGCCCCCATATAACGGTCCGTACAGGATACTGGTCCCCTTATAACGCTCTATACAGGATACTGGCCCCCTTATAACGCTCTATACAGGATACTGGCCCCCATATAATGCCCCATGCAGGATGTCCCTTTCCCACCCATATAATGCTCCATGCAGGATGTCCCTTTCCCCCCATATAATGCCCCATGCAGGATATCCCTCTTCCCCACCATATAATGCCCCATGCAGGATGTTATCCCCCCTCTTTATAATGCCCCATGCAGGATGTCTCCCCCCCCTATATAATGCCCCATGCAGGATGTCTCCCCCCCTCTTTATAATACCCCACGCAGGATGTCTCCCCCCTTATATAATGCCCCATGCAGGATGTCTCCCCCCCCTCTTTATAATGCCCCATGCAGGAAGTCTCCCCCCTATATAATGCCACATGCAGGATGTCACCCCCCCCTCTTTATAATGCCCCATGCAGGATGTCACCCCCATATAATGCCCCATGCAGGATGTCACCCCCCCATATAATGCCCCATGCAGGATGTCACCCCCCCATATAATGCCCCATGCAGGATGTCACCCCCCCCCATATAATGCCCCATGCTTCTGTTATAGCAGAAGCTGGAGTCCCTCAAGTTTAAAGGCCCCATCTATGCTATATAAGTCTGACAGTTATTTTAGGTGAAAACAACAACTATGAATGTTCCTTCTTGTATCAATAGCGTGTCCTTGGGAGAAGATAAAGTGATTCTCCCTGGCCAGATGTTTCTTCTAGTGTAGCAATAATGTGTTCTTGCAGAAAGATGAAATGACCTTGCTAACTAGATAAGTCTAATTAAATATTTTAAAGCATACAGAAACTAGCTTTTTTCGCTTGTTCAGCTAAACTGTATAATCGAACCATATGTGGCAAATCCGTTTCCTGCCTTTAGGGTGTATATTAGCCCTGTGTTTTGTAATAAAGTTTTTAGAGTATGTTTAGACACAAACATCCTGTCCTGTTTCTTCATTCTCTCCGAGCTCGTAATCCAAAGGATAGAAGACCCAAAATTCAGTGACGACAGCTGGCGCCTCGAACAGGGACCTTGAGTTAATCTACCCAAGGGTGCTCGACCGGTCCGAGACGTGGGACGAGTGAAGCTCTCTGTTGGTGATATATACAGTGCTGAGGTAAGAATAACTGTTATATTCTACCTAATTATATCACTGCATAGAAGAGACTCCCTCACCCCCGAGCGGTCGGCTCCCCAGGTAATTCAACAGATTGTTGTCTGGCTCAGGTCCCTTTGAACCAGTAGAATCCCTCAGATAAATTGACAGTCCTGCCTTCTATCCTTTGGAGAATTTAAGAATGAAAGTATGGATCCGATGATTGTGTTGTGGATGTGTCCCGGGATTGATGTTTTTGGTCTGTTTTTCTGGTTGGCGTATAAGTCCTAGAGAGGCTAGTAGTGGAATGGTTCAGAAACCTTTGTGGCCCATTGTCTAAGTGACCATTGTCTAAGTGACTGAGGAGTCTCTTCTAGGTGAGGAGAACCGAAAAAATGGGGAACCAAAATGCCAAGGAAGGCATTATAGCCAAAGACTTAGTGGTACGCAGAGAAGGGAAACAGGCACTGATTGGAATTGACAAAATATTGTGTAAAGCGGGAATGAATGAGAATGGAGAGATGAATGGAGAGAAATGGAAATCCTTCTTTAACTCCTATCATGGATGGCTGAAAGATAAGGGTCTGTTAGGGACAGTAGATGTATGGATGAATGCATGCGCTTATTTTGAAGGAGAGATTGAAGAATTAGGAGATGGACGTTACAGACTGACAAAAACTGGAATGACAGATTTTCCTCCCTGTCCGCTCCCGACGTCACCCCCACCCCAGTACCAGAATTCCCAGGAACCTAAATGTTGGGTTTGCCCCAGATGTGGACAGCAGAATCCCTTGACAGTAGACATCTGTGTGGCATGTGGAGGACCGAGACCCCACCCAGCTAGTCTATTCCCAATGAGGACGGTAGTTGTGCCAGGAGCACCAGCAGCAGCAGCAGCAGCAGGGGGGGATGCAGTGGTTCCAGGTCAGGAAGCTCGTACAATGTTAATGTATAGACCATGGAGCCCTTCAGAGCAGTTGGCACTGATCTCCCAGCTGCCAGATCCGTCCCAGTCCCCTATGGGTTTTGCTAGAATGATCACCACCATACAGGATACGTATCATGCCACTAGAATAGATCTGCAGGGGGTAATTAAGGGAAAATTGGCAGATGAAGCCCGCTATGATAGGTTGATAGATGAGACAAAAAAAACAGTATGCCAATAGGACCGGACCCGTAGATGCAGAATCTAATGATGCAGCAGCTGGAGTCCTATTCGCAGCAGCGTTGGTAAAAGCATGTCAAGACAGGCAAGCAGAAAAGCAAGTTACACTAGAAGATAGAGTGCAGGGAAAGGAGGAAGATCCTAAGGATTATTTCTATGCACTAAAGAAAACCTGGTCAGAAATGGGGTTCAACCCCGGGAATAAGACTAGTGAGAGGGTATTAGCAAGTGCTTTCATGAATGGACTAAAGAAAGAGATTGCAGAGAAGGTAAAAGCAAGTAGACCGGACTGGAGATCAGTGAAGGCAGAAGATTTAGCTAGAATAGCTCAGGGGGCACAGCATGACATAGCGCAGGCAAAAAGAGCTGCCAGAATACATATAGTAGAGACGACCCCCAGAAACAACAGAGGCAGAGGACGGACTGAAGGAGGAGGACAGAAACTGTGTTACGGATGTAAAAAGCCAGGACATTTTAGAAAGAGCTGTAGGACCAACCCGTATCCAAATGCTCAGAGTACGGGTCCTCCAGCCGACCAAACAACGCCCCCATAGGATGAGGGTAGCTTGCACATGAACCCCCTCATCTCCTTACCCCCAACTCCCAGTTGTATAGTGCAGGTGAACCTACCAGGGGGACATGAAATCGATTTCCAAATAGATACGGGGCCGACAATTCAGTAATTACGCAAGGTGATTGGCCATATGTAGCGCCCCATGGACTTGGTCACTACAGAGGTATTGCACCTCATCCAGAGGTGTGATATCCCACTCCCGGGTAAGGATGGAGTATGGATCAAGGCTCAGTAGGCTGCATACAGCACACACACCCCATTTCCGAGGGACAGCTCAACGGTGCTCCCACTAGACAGAAGTGCAGGCACGACAGCATCTGTCCCTGGCTGGAGTGGGGAGGGGGGTGGAATACCCAGTGCTATAGGGGCAGATAGGGGTTGGGTCCGGAGCATAGGAAGGAGCCCATTGGTTGCTAGTCACCTGGGCTCATGGTCAGAGGGAGGTATATAAGGTGGGCACTATCTTAGAACAGTGTTCAGTCTGAGAGAGGAAGTGACAGAGCAGGGCCTCTGTGGAGCTCTGCTCCGGAGGCGGGCCTAGCCTGTGAGGCCCAGCCAGCACTGAAAGAGAAAGAAGAAGAAGTTCAGTCTGTGAGGAGAAGTGGAGAAGGCAGGGAGCAGGGCTGCTGCATGGGCTCTGCTCCCTGGGCAAGCCTAGCACAGAGGCCGGGGCCAGAGAGAGAGAGAGGAGAAGGAACAGTGGAAAGGAAAAGGAAACAAGACCAGAACAGAAGTAACAAGTGAAACAGAAAGGCTCAGGAACGAGAAGGAAGAGAGAACCCTAAGGACCCAGGATATTGCGGGTGACGGGTTGGCAGAACAGGGTACCGGATCCCAAATTGGTGGAAGCGAATCATCTTCAGCCAAGAACCGGAGGTCGTGACCAGCCCTTGGTGCGACCCCTCGTTACACCTTCCTAGGAAGGCATACCATATAGGGTCAGGGACATGGGCACGTAGCCCTCCCAAGAGAAGGCCCACGGGAGCTGGACATAAGCTTGGTCACTGGTGGGGCACGAGCCAGAGAAAGGACGGAAGGGAGCTTTGAGACATACTCCAGAAAGACCTGGGAGTTGACCGAGTCCCTTGCCTGGTGGACGCAGCACGGCTTGGGTGGTCACTGCTTCGCGAGAGTGACCTGGAGAATACAAACTGTGAGTAAAGGACATTGGATTGCAACACGTTGTCTGTGACTTCTTGCTCCTCCGGCACTATTGGTACTGGTACTATCTCCACCATCACTCCCATCATCCACGCTAACTGCCCTGAGGCTGTACTCCTCCTGTGGGGAGTCATCCCATTCTTAGCTGCACATATAACACGGGCCTCAGCGGTCTGCCTTGCAGCGGCGGTCTCCATTGACCGCAATCCACGGGTGGCGTAGTCGGACACTTGTTATTACACTAAGACTGCCACTGAATTGACCACCCTGGGCACGGACCGGGTCACCGCCACGGAGACTACAACCCCCAGCGATCCGGCTCCGGGTATTCCCTGCACAACACAGGCCCAGGGGGCGCGTCAACTTTGGCGTAGTCGGCAGGATTCAAACCAACCCGCCACCAACGGGTATTGCGTGCCTGAAAAAGACTTTTGCACTTACCTGAGAGAAGTTTCCCGCCATCAGACGCCATTTTCGGGACGCCGCTCGGGAAGAAGAGGGGCGTGGACGCCGAAAGCGCGTGAGATCCGAAGCTCCGCCCCACGCACTGACACTGCGTAAGGTCCTGGAAGGGAGAGGGAGTGACGCTGACGTCACAGGAGCGCGACGCAAGGTCCTCAACCCCGACGATCGACTGCGGAGCCGCGGCCTACGGAGGAAGATCATCGCAAGGTAGGCCACGGTCCGCCGGGGGGGGGGGGGGGGGGACATCGGGAACGGAGAGCAAAATGGCGGACCGGCAGCAGACTAAGCTGCCCAGCATCGGCAGTGCCCCAGTCGTCACAGGCCCCGACCAGCACCAGGAGAAGACGGGTGACGCAGGAGCGGTCGCGGGAGCAGGTAAGAGGAGTCTCCCTGTCCCGGACGCTGCCAGCGTCAGCCTGCTCCCGGGCCCCCTGGTGGAGCCGCCGATCCCGGGCGCTGCAGACACCGACCTGCTCCAGACCCCGCAACAAGCCCTGCAGCCGAGCCCTCCAGCCCTGGGCACCGCCACCACCAGCCCGCGCCCAGGCCCAAAGTCGCACCCTCTGACCCCGGGCGTCATCAACAGCGGCCTTCTCCAGACCCCGCCACAAGGCCTACTGCACAAGGGTGCCAAGGGACAGTACGCCCTCCACGTTCACCGGCTCACGGAGGAGAAGCTGCAGTACCACCAGTACGAGGAAAGCCAAGAGGACCCGGACGGGTCTGAAGACTGCCCTCAGGAGGGAGCTCAAGGAGGACATAACTATTAAAAGAAAGTAGCGTGAGTAAGGAACTGTACAAAGTTACCCGTCAGGGTACAAGGACTGTTTTTCTTTTGAACTGTTAATAAGTGTGGTCCCCGTTGGGACAGCTAAAAGACTGTTACCCGTTTCCAAGATACCCCCTTTCTTACCTGGCTGAGGACTGAGAGCAGCCATCCCCTTTCCAACCGGCCGAGGACTGGGAACGGCCAACCCCTGGTAAATAGTTGCGCTTCTTAAAGCGCCCCCTACTGGTTTTTTAAAAGAACTGCAACGTCTACCTCAGGACGAATTAAATGGACTGTTGCACCTTTGAGAGAGAAAGTGAACACCTGGTCGCAAGTTGTCCAGCGGCCAGAAGTCAAGAATGCGTTTTTGAAGAATGTTTTATTTGCAAAAGTTTTATAGTGTGTTTTATGGTAAAAGAGTTCCGGAAGTAATAACCAAAAGTGTTTCATCAGAGTGTTTCCCATGAAGGGAATTGTACAAGTGTGTCTGTTTCCTGATGTAAGCAGTTAATGAAAAAGTTTTTGCATACCCTGTGAATTGTTTTTGCTCTGTTCCAGCCCGAGGACGTGCTGTGCTTTACCAGGGGGTATGTAGCGCCCCGAGGACTTGGTCACTACAGAGGTATTGCACCTCATCCAGAGGTGTGATATCCCACTCCCGGGTAAGGATGGAGTATGGATCAAGGCTCAGTAGGCTGCATACAGCACACACACCCCATTTCCGAGGGACAGCTCAACAGTGCTCCCACTAGACAGAAGTGCAGGCACGACAGCATCTGTCCCTGGCTGGAGTGGGGAGGGGGGTGGAATACCCAGTGCTATAGGGGCAGATAGGGGTTGGGTCCTGAGCATAGGAAGGAGCCCATTGGTTGCTAGTCACCTGGGCTCATGGTCAGAGGGAGGTATATAAGGTGGGCACCATCTTAGAACAGTGTTCAGTCTGAGAGAGGAAGTGACAGAGCAGGGCCTCTGTGGAGCTCTGCTCCGGAGGCGGGCCTAGCCTGTGAGGCCCAGCCAGCACTGAAAGAGAAAGAAGAAGAAGTTCAGTCTGTGAGGAGAAGTGGAGAAGGCAGGGAGCAGGGCTGCTGCATGGGCTCTGCTCCCTGGGCAGGCCTAGCACAGAGGCCGGGGCCAGAGAGAGAGAGAGGAGAAGGAACAGTGGAAAAGAAAAGGGAACAAGACCAGAACAGAAGTAACAAGTGAAACAGAAAGGCTCAGGAACGAGAAGGAAGAGAGAACCCTAAGGACCCAGGATATTGCGGGTGACGGGTTGGCAGAACAGGGTACCGGATCCCAAATTGGTGGAAGCGAATCATCTTCAGCCAAGAACCGGAGGTCGTGACCAGCCCTTGGTGCGACCCCTCGTTACACCTTGCTAGGAAGGCATACCATATAGGGTCAGGGACGTGGGCACGTAGCCCTCCCAAGAGAAGGCCCGCGGGAGCTGGACATAAGCTTGGTCACTGGTGGGGCACGAGCCAGAGAAAGGACGGAAGGGAGCTTTGAGACATACTCCAGAAAGACCTGGGAGTTGACCGAGTCCCTTGCCTGGTGGACGCAGCACGGCTTGGGTGGTCACTGCTTCGCGAGAGTGACCTGGAGAAAACAAACTGTGAGTAAAGGACATTGGATTGCAACACGTTGTCTGTGACTTCTTGCTCCTCCGGCACTATTGGTACTGGGACTATCTCCACCATCACTCCCATCATCCACGCTAACTGCCCTGAGGCTGTACTCCTCCCGTGGGGAGTCATCCCATTCTTAGCTGCACACATAACACCGGCCTCAGCGGTCTGCCTTGCAGCGGCGGTCTCCATTGACCGCAATCCACGGGTGGCGTAGTCGGACACTTGTTATTACACTAAGACTGCCACTGAATTGACCACCCTGGGCACGGACCGGGTCACCGCCACGGAGACTACAACCCCCAGCGATCCGGCTCCGGGTATTCCCTGCACAACACAGGCCCAGGGGGCGCGTCACATACATTGACACTGATTTTTCACATCATGTCATTGCCACCCCCTTCAATTCCCCGTCTGTCCTGCTTCCTGTCACTAAAAGAATTCCCCTGCAAATTCAAGGAGCCACTGTACATAGCAAGCTCATGGTATCGCCCCGAGGCCAATGTAACCTTTTGGGAAATGATGTGTTGTCCCAATTACAAGCACATATTGAGTATCATCCCGATGGCACTGTCACCATGACCCCAGGTTTAAAACCAAGTACCCTTTGCAAAATTATGTCACTAGATATTGCCAGCATAGAAGAGACAAATGAGTTTCCCCCGATATTGGAGCAGGCTGTACCACATGATTTTTGGGCCTCAGACAAAACAGATGTTGGTAGGTTAAGAGTTCAACCAGTAATGGTGAAATTAAAACCAGGAGCCATCTTGCCTCAACAGAGGCAGTATCCCCTTAGCTCGGCTCAGGAGAATGCCATAGCCCAGCAGGTCCAAAAATTACTACAGAGAGGAGTCCTAGTCAAAACCCAGTCCCCTTGCAACACTCCCCTGTTCCCAGTAAAGAAAAAGAGTGTGCCAGGACAACCAGCCGCATATAGAATGGTCCATGACCTCCGGTTGGTTAACAAAGCCACAGAACTTCTAACACCAGTTGTGCCCAACCCGCATACTCTTCTGTCACAGATACCTTCTAACTCTCTTTGTTTTTCAGTGGTCGATTTGGCAAATGCATTTTTCAGTGTACCATTACATCCTGACTGCCAGTACCTGTTTGCTTTCACATTCCAGGGCAGTCAATATACATGGACAGTGTTGCCACAGGGTGCCCAGAATTCACCCACAATGTACACTGCAAGTCTGCAGGAAATACTGGAGGGATGGTCTGAACCACATATCGTTGTTTTGCAATATGTCGATGACCTGCTCATTTGTGCCCCCTCCAGGAAACAATGTCATAGTGCAACTATATCGCTTATGTTGTTTCTCTATCACGCTGGCTGCAAGGCATCGAAAGATAAGCTTCAGTTTTGTAAATCTTCAGTCACCTTTTTGGGACATTGCATTACACCAGGAGCTCGTCATTTAACAAATGCACGTAAACTAGCAGTACAGGCATTCACCGTCCCCATTAATGTTGCAGCCCTCAGAACTTTTCTTGGACTTGTTTCCTATTGCAGACAGTGGATTCATGCCGCCTCTGTTTTAATGCAGCCCCTCTATG
This sequence comes from Phyllobates terribilis, assembly GCF_046119375.1. Lineage (NCBI taxonomy): Eukaryota > Metazoa > Chordata > Amphibia > Anura > Dendrobatidae > Phyllobates > Phyllobates terribilis. Next base: position 1,936,687 of record NW_027362974.1, on the reverse strand, counting down.
ACTGTCTTACCCCAACACCTTTTGTACTAACATCAGAGGCAATAGACTGTTTTTATTCTCTCAAGAACCGTATTTTGGCTGCTCCAGCTTTGGGTACACCTAATTATGAGCTCCCATTTACTCTGTACCTTCATGAACAAGCTGGACATGCAGCAGGAGTTTTAACTCAAACACACGGTGATAATCAGAGACCTGTTGCCTATTTTAGTGTCAGATTGGATGCGGTAGCCAGAGGTGCACCATCCTGCGTACGTGCTCTGCATGCTGTTGGACTATTACTCCATAAATCCGCAGACATTGTTCTTGACCACCCGCTCACCGTTCTAACACCTCATGATGTCTACACTATATTGAATCAAGTGCAACCCGCTCACCTCTCAGCAGCACGTCATCTCAGGTTACAATGTGCACTGTTAATGCCTCCCAATGTTTCTTTACAGAGGTGTACTACCCTGAATCCAGCAACTTTGTTACCTCTCTCGGATCTAAAGGAGGAGTCAGGTACTGTGCTTTTTAAGGAAGATCCAAGAGAGGAAGTTCCTCATGACTGTGTACAAATGATGGCACAAGAAACGGCAGGTTTACCTACTGTATTTGAACATGAATTACAAAATGCAGATTTTGAATTTTTTGTAGATGGATCCCGTCATCAGGACGATTCAGGTACCTTCCATACTGGATATGCAGTTGTCTCCCTCAATGCAGTAATCAAGGCAGAACCAATGCTCCCACACCAGTCGGCTCAAGAAGCTGAACTTAGGGCCCTAACCGAGGCCTGTAAACTAGCGGAAGGTAGTATTGTTAACATTTACACAGATTCTAGGTACGCATTCGGTATATCGCATGATTTTGGTCCAATATGGAAGTCAAGAGGTTTCCTGACGGCAGCAGGACACCCCATTAAGAATGCTGATGCGGTCCAGCAGTTAATTAATTGATGCGCTACAACTACCTAAACAAGTAGCTGTCATAAAGGTAAGAGCACATACCAGACGCACCGACTAGGTAAGCAGAGGAAACGCGATGGCAGATGCAGCGGCAAAAACAGCAGCCTGTAAGCCGCAACAAGGGTCAACAGTACGTCAGTTAAGTGCCCCTAAAAACCCCTTTGTGTCGGAGGACATCTTATCCCAAATGCAGGCGCAGGCTCAAAAGGAGGAGGTTGATAAGTGGTTAAAGGAAGGTGCATGCCTGAATGAAGCAAATGGGGTATGGGGGAAAGGGACACGACGATGCCTTCCAAGGGCACTGTACCCAGCAGCTGCCCAGATACTACATGGGCCGACACACCAATCTAAAACGGGTGTGATGAGTGTGATGCAGAAACATTGGGTGGCACCAGGATTCTCCACCTGTATTGAAAACCTGGTACAAGGGTGCATGATATGTGCTACACATAATCAGGGTAGAGTAGTTAAAACACCACCCAAACACACCCCCCGGCCCCTTTATCCATTCCAGAGACTGCAAATTGATTATATTCAGCTGCCAAAGTTAGGATCATGGGAATATGTGTTGGTCTGTATTGATTTGTTCTCAGGATGGCCAGAGGCTTTCCCGATTGCCAAAGCCACGGCTACGGCAACCGCAAAGAAACTGCTTGCGGAGGTGGTCTGCAGGTATGGGGTACCAGAGGTAATTGAGAGTGACAGAGGTACACACTTCACAGGTGAAATAATGAATGAAGTCATGTCAGCTCTAGGAATTCAACAAGCATTCCATACCCCATATCACCCACAAAGTAGTGGTACAGTGGAAAGACTGAATGGGACATTGAAATTAAAAATTCAGAAAGCCATGGCTGAGACAGGAAAACCATGGCCGGACTGTTTACCACTTGCTCTGTTTTCAGCAAGATACACGCCTAATAGAAAGACTGGACTCTCTCCATATGAGATATTGTTTGGCAACGTACCCGGCCTAGGGTGTTTCTATCCGCAAGCATTAGAAATGAACAACCATGTGCTAAGTTCCTATGTGAGGGCTTTACACAAAAAGATTAAGCAAGTACATGATAATGTCTTCAGTTCTCTTCCAGATCCAGATCAAGACTCTAGCAGCCATACGCTGCAACCTGGAGACTGGGTGGTTATAAAAAGACACGTGAGGAAAAGCCTAGATCCACGGTTTGACGGACCCTTTCAAGTTCTGCTGACCACAAGTACAGCCGTTAAGCTAGAGGGAAAAGAGACCTGGATCCACGCGTCCCATTGCAAAAAGATACTAGGAGAACCAGCGGACAAAGAATGATGACATTGTTTATACTTACCTGCATACTTGCGACCACAGGTGCATGGACTAGGTTAGGCACCATGGATGGAGACGACAATAGATTCATTAGACACCATCTTGCTCTAATCGATGGACTAAAGGAGCAAAACCAGACCATTGCTAATTGTTGGATATGTACACATGCCCCTGTGACGTCCACTAGCATACCCTTTCTCGCTGTCCCGGTCTCATGGGAAGAGATAAACTTTTGAGTGAACTGTTCAGATACTTTGGCCAATAATTCCACACAGAGATTTTCCTTTCTAAATCCCGCAAATTGGTTTAAAGGTATTGGTGGGTGGTTGGCTGGTATAGTACAAGCTATTTTACAGGTTTTGCTAATGTGTCTTGCGGTTTATTTGGTTTTTAAGTTTTTTTTAATGTGTATTCAGCGTTGTACTAAAAGAAAACATAGAAATTCGTATTGATAAATGAAAAGGATGGAATGTTATAGCAGAAGATGGAGTCCCTCAAGTTTAAAGGCCCCATCTATGCTATATAAGTCTGACAGTTATTTTAGGTGAAAACAACAGCTATGAATGTTCCTTCTTGTATCAATAGCGTGTCCTTTTGAGAAGATAAAGTGATTTTCCCTGGCCAGATGTTTCTTCTAGTGTAGCAATAATGTGTTCTTGCAGAAAGATGAAATGACCTTGCTAACTAGATAAGTCTAATTAAATATTTTAAAGCATACAGAAACTAGCTTTTTTCGCTTGTTCAGCTAAACTGTATAATCGAACCATATATGGCAAATCCGTTTCCTGCCTTTAGGGTGTATATTAGCCCTGTGTTTTGTAATAAAGTTTTTAGAGTATGTTTAGACACAAACATCCTGTCCTGTGTCTTCATTCTCTCCGAGCTCGTAATCCAAAGGATAGAAGACCCAAAATTCAGTGACGACACCTCCATACATTAAAAAAAAAAAATCAAATACTCACCCTCACCTCACTCCTCCTCACCTGCTGCCGCTGCTCAGGTCCGGACTCCATTGCTGGCATCTTCCCGCTCTGCGCTGCCTGTGATGGCTCCTGGGAGGGTGCGGTGGAAAGACATCACCGCGCCCTCTAACCTGAGACATCACAGGGAGCGCAAAGCGGGAAGACAGCGGAGCTGCGGAGGCATGGGGAGAGGTAAGTATCCGGCTGCCGGGGCCCTGAGCAAGTGGGGGAGAAGGGCGGGCGCTGGCACCGCTCTCCTTCGCCCATAGCCCGGCGTGGTGCCCGACCGCAAGTGGGCCCTCTCGCCTGCTCAGGGCCCTGGCACTTGCCCGGGTGCTGACGCCGGCCCTGCCTATTGTTCTGTACAGACTCCTGTACTTCTAGTACCTGAGCACCTGACACGTCTGACATTTTTACCTCAGATCAAGCTGCGTTTTTCAGTATCAGCAAAAGATATGAGATTTTAGAAATTTCACTCATATGCTTGATTTTTTTTCCTGACTGAATTTGACAAATGCAGCGTTTTTAAAATCCACAGCGTGTCAATTCTCTCAGTGTTTTTGTAGCTTTTTTTTTACAAAGAAATGAAAGGGAGAAAAAATGCTGTAAAAAATGCAAGTTTTTTACAGCGTTTTGACAGCGGTTGTGGTGAATGAAACTAACTTTATTAAAAATGTACTGTAGACAAAGCTCATATGTAATCCACACCCAAAAAAAGGCTACAAAAAAGTGACAAAAATGCAGGGAACATGAGGAAAACCAGGGGTTTTGAACACAGTGTTTTTACTGCCAAGACAAGTTTTTATTGTTGCAGTAAAAAACACAGAAAAACGCTATGTATGAGGGTCACTAACATGGGCCCTTCAAAGTTAAGCTTAAATAATATTCTAGATATGACTCTATTATACCAACTGAGCTAAACTGCAAGGGTCCCCGCAGGGCCTGACTGTCCATCTGGAAGTTCCAACAAATACCAGATGGGCCGGTGTGGACACTTGTTGACAGTATCCACTTTCTGAGGATGTGGATATCATTAACCATTAACAACTGAGGTGGAGCAGAGAGCCATGGACTCCCTGCTCTGCCACTTGCTCAGAAAAGCCGTAGACTGCTTATGTCTTATGAACTCAAAGAGGTCAGCACCACATGAGGGACATCAGGCGATGCAATGACCTCACTTCAACATCTGCTGCACCTAGACTGTAGTGAGGAGGAGAATATCACCCCTCAGCGTGGGAGAGAGGGGGTGATAAGTATTAGCATATGTTTCTGGTTTCCCAGGACACAATTATTACATAAGAAGGCCCGGGGGGCATTATAAGGATACACAGGGCACCACTGTCATGAGACATTATTATTATTATTAGTCAGTATAGGGGGCATTATTATTATAACGTAGCCCAGTGAATATAAGTATTATTATAAGGAAAAAGAGGACACCATTATTGATAGCAATAAATTTAGATTTTCTTCAAGTATTTGCAATTTGAGGAGATCTGAGTTGCTGCAAATCTATTTTTTTTAATTTGTCAAACTAGGTGAAAACATTGTCTGCTCTCTGTTACTGATAGAGGAGACTAGATTACTCCACGTGCTCTCCTCACACACTGAGCAGCACTTATGTCCATAAAATGGCCGCTGGGGGAGGAGCATGTGACCAGATCAGCCTATCGTATCAGCCTCCTCCAACAGACAAGCAGCTCTCCTATGTGAGGAGTTTTAGTATTGGAGGCTGAGGACAGGTCTGGTCACTGCTCCTCCACCAGCGGCCATTGTATGGACAGAATGCTGCTCAGTGTGTGAGGAAAGCTGCACTAATAAGTGTAAATGGCCGCCCCCTTTAATATACGTGCTTAAATATTTAAGGGGTGCAGTGAAAAATTTATATGCGAGCAAGTAAGGTTCAAATTTCGGTGTTAATTTCACTTAATATCATTGTGGCAGTGTAAAAAAAATGTTAATGCTCATTGATTAGTTGACGCCGACCCATGCACCAAAGAAGATGCCACATCTGTCGCTCACTAGATTGTTTTATGTTTAGGCTGCCCTCTACTGACAACTAGAGGAATCATTTGCAGGTCAAGTATGTAAATCTGCATGGTATAGCATTAGTACATGAAATTGGCCCACTAAGGGTCTTCTCTATGCAATTATAGCCTATTTTGAACTCCCATGCCCAATATATTTGAGTGTCGCTTGTACTATTTATTTGAGAAGCCTTATGAGTATAGTATGCCCTTATCAGAATGACAATGTTTGCAATAGGCATATAGATTGTATGATATGTCATGGAACGCACTCAGCTGTAAAGTTCCAGGATTGACTGTGCATTGAAATCTAGGTGACAGCGGCGAGGCGGCTTCACTGTGTCCATGATCACATGATCCCGGTGCTGGTCACATGCTCTGACTGGGAGAATGGCGGCCAGGTGGTTCCGGCGTGTGGAACGCATACTGACTCTCCGGTCACGTGCTTCCTGTCACGTGTTTCCGGTGACCACGGATATCCGGTTGTGCTTGGAGCACATGGGGCGTACAAAAGAGACGGTTGCATCTAGTTTGGAGTTGATTATTTGTGGTCCTCAAACAATCAACTCCATTCTAGCTGATTCACCATTGAGCCGTCTAGTTTGGAGTTGATTTTTTGAGGGCTCATTTTATCAGCTCCACTCTAGACGGATCACTACTGAAGTGACTGGATCGGGGGGATATTTTGTGGATCTCATTCCAGCATCTCCACTCTAGCTGATTCACTGGTGAGGTGACTGGATCGGAGTGGATATTTTGAGGATCTCATTCCAGCATCTCCACTCTAGCTGATTCACTGGTGAGGTGACTGGATCGGGGGGATATTTTGTGGTCCTCATTCCAGCATCTCCACTCTAGCTGATTCACTGGTGAGGTGACTGGATCGGAGTTGATCTTTTGATGATCTCTCTGCAGCTTCTCCATTCTAGACAGTTCAGTTTCTACACTGAAGTTCCTCAAAAAATCACCTCCAATGTCCAGAATGGAGCAGATTCCCGGATCCTCATAGCCTGCAATGTAGTGGAATTGGAATGTACACACATTGTAGATATATATCAGCCTTATAATTCTAATGATTTCATGTTTTTATTTTTTAAGTACTTGCTCAAACTGTTATATTTATTACGTATTTCCAAAGGGCAAAATTTTATTTTTTTCATGATTAATCAAACTTGCATTTTATTATCGCTTTTTGTAATATAAATAATCACACACAGCGCTGATCGTTCAGTTTTACGTGGGGAAAAACGTAACAAAGCGCAGCGACAGAGTCCTCATAATTTACAACATTGTATTGGAGTGGATTTTTTGAGGACCTCATTTTAGTAACTCCATTCTAGCTGATTCACCAGTGAGCCGTCTAGATAGGAGTAGATTTTTTGAGGACCTCATTTTAGTAACTCCATTCTAGCTGATTCACTAGTGAGCCGTCTAGATCGGAGTGGATTTTTTGAGGACCTCATTTTAGGAACTCCATTCTAGCTGATTCACTACTGAGCCGTCTAGATCGGAGTAGATTTTTTGAGGACCTTCCTATAGCCTTCACTCTGTACAGTTTGGTGCTGAGGTGACTGGAATCGAGTTTTCTCAAAGAGTGAGCGGAGCCTCGTGGGGAGTAACGTAACAAAGCGCAGCAACACAGTCCTCATAATTTACAACATTGTATTGGTGTGGATTTTTTGAGGACCTCATTTGAGCAACTCCATTCTAGCTGATTCACTAGTGAGCTGTCTAGATCGGAGTGGGTATGTTGAGGATCTCCCTGTAGCCTCCAAACTGTACAGGTGCTGAGGTGACTGGAATTGAGTTTTCTCAAAGAGTGAGCGGAGCCTCGTGGGGAGTAACGTAACAAAGCGCAGCAAGACAGTCCTCATAATTTACAACATTGTATTGGTGTGGATTTTTTGAGGACCTCATTTGAGCAACTCCATTCTAGCTGATTCACTAGTGAGCCGTCTAGATCGGAGTGGGTATGTTGAGGATCTCCCTGTAGCCTCCAAATTGTACAGGTGCTGAGGTGACTGGAATCGAATTTTCTCAAAGAGTGAGCGGAGCCTCGTGGGGAGTAACGTAACAAAGCGGAGCAACACAGTCCTCATAATTTACAACATTGTATTGGTGTGGATTTTTTGAGGACCTCATTTGAGCAACTCCATTCTAGCTGATTCACTAGTGAGCCGTCTAGATCGGAGTGGGTATGTTGAGGATCTCCCTGTAGCCTCCAAACTGTACAGGTGCTGAGGTGACTGGAATTGAGTTTTTCAAAGAGAAGGTGTAGCCTCGCGGGGAAAAACATAGCAGAGTGCAGCCGACAGTCCTCATAATTTACAACATTGTATTGGAGTGGATTTTTTGAGGACCTCATTTGAGCAACTCCATTCTAGCTGATTCACTAGTGAGCCGTCTAGATCGGAGTGGGTATGTTGAGGATCTCCCTGTAGCCTCCAAACTGTACAGGTGCTGAAGTGACTGTGACTCGCCCCCTGGGCCGTGGGGCACTCGGATCCGGGCAATAGGGAACGATGGGGGTAGTAGTGGCAACCCGGTTCCGTGGCTCAGGGTGGTCAGGCCAGTGGTAGTCCGTTATGTGCTATTGATTATGTCCGACTACGCCACCCGTGGATTTGCGGTCATTAGGAACCGCCGCTGCAGGGCAGACCGCTGGGGCTGATGATATATGCAGCTGGGATGGTGTGACTCCCCACGGGAAGAGTGTGGCCCCAGGGCAGTGTGGTGGATGGTGGGAGTGATGGTAGTGAGAGTCCCGGTGCCGATAGTGCTGGAGGAGCAAGGAGCACACAGACAACAAGTTGCAGTCCAGGGTCTTTACTAAAACAGGTAAACTGACCCATAAACAGTCCCGGCTAGGAGGGGACCTGGATGTCTGAGAGCAACGGGGAAATTGGCCCTGGTCAGGGTGAGGGTGTAGGCCTACCGTGCTTTCTGCGCTCCTTCTGGCTATCTCCTCGTTATAGGGTAACAGCCCACGTTTCCGAGCTTTCCGTGTATTCTCGCCTGTATAGCCTGCGACGTGGGTTCCTTTCTGCTCCCAGCCTTGTACGGCTTTACTGGTCCCTTCGGTTGTGGCAGGGCCTCCAGGCTTCTTAGGCCAAGGAATATACAGTCCCTTGCGAACTTGTTATCTGCTGGAGAATGTGGAATCCTCCCAGCCTCAGACACCAAAGTCTGGTAAAGTAAGTATTTTATCTGCCAAGACAGGCTCTCTTCGCCTCTTGTCTCTGGCTTGTGGCTCTCCTCCTGCCACACTTCCTCTTAGGTGCAGTGCAACTGTCTGTCCCTGCTCTGCTCTGGGACAAGTCTCAGTGCTGAGACAGGCCATCAAGTTCTCTCTAACCCTGCCCCCAGTACCAGCTTTTATAGGGGCAGCCTGCTCCCCCTACTGGCCTGAGACAGGAGGCATTGCATGCTAATGTTCCCCTGACCAGAGAACCTCCCGCTTGCTTTCAGACACAGCTTTAATTACACTTGTGGCATCCAGGCCAGGGTGACACATTCCCCCCTAGTAAAATTTAGTACTCCGGGACTAAACAGTAAACAAAGACAATATGCATAACTATAAAACATTATCAGGAAAGTGACGCACAGATTGAGTTCTTAAGGTCACAGTGTGGTCTTTGACCGGGTGTCCATATCACCAATACAACGGGGAGCCTTAACTAGGTGGGGGTCTGTCCTACCCCAAGTCCTTTACAGTCTTAGTTCATTCCTGGGTTAGGCTCCGAACGCAGTCCATACAAGGTCCTGGTTATAAAAAGTCCATAACCTGTGAGTCCTTACGGTAGCTGCAAGAAACTGAAACACAGAATTACCAGACATGCATGTAACTTGGCAAACAATTCAACATTTGGCAACAGGGTTATTTACAATCTTAGCGCGCTCTATATTTTCCAGCGAGCGGGTATCTGCCCCTTTGTGCTCCTGGTTGACCTCCTTAACCCACTGTCTGGTGGTGGACCAACCTGGCTTTCCCCACTAGCGTTAGGGGTACAGCTACCAGCTGGGTGTACAGGTAGGGCAGGCAGCTGTCTGCGGGTCCTTTGGCTTACCGCAGGCATGGCAGGCTCACTGTCAGCAGAGGGTTGACTCTCCTGGGCTGCTGGTACAGGCTCTTCTGCCTCTGGAACCGCTTGCTCCTCTTCACCTTCCGGCTCTGGTGTTGGTTGTTGCTGTGCTGGTTGCAGGAAATGCAGGACAGGTACCACTATGGCATCATTTATGCGAGTCCAGGACTGAGGGAACTCTCCGAGAACGGTGCTGATCATTTCTTCCTTGACCTCTGCGGGTTCAAGGTCACTCTGATCCTCTTCTGCACTACGGAGTTGCTCGGGGCACCTTTTGAGGTGGTCTCTGGAGACGACACTAGTGGTTTCTCCTCCGTCCTTGGTGATTATGCACACCTTTGGGTTGTCGTGGTCAGACTGCAGTACGGTGTAGGGTTCCCTTTCCCACTGGTCGTCCAACTTATGTAGCCTTCTCTTCCGCTTCAGGACTTGCTCACCAGGTTCTAGGGGACCAGCAGGGGCGTGTTGGTTGAAGAGTTTTTCTTGCCTCTCTCTCACCTGGGCCAGGCTCTTCTCCACACTCTCCTGTACCTTCTTGTACTGCAGTTGCCTTTCCGTATCCCAGTCCGCATCCGGGGAGGTGTCCTCAGGTATTAGGACTCCCATCTCCACGTCTACGGGCAGCTTACCTGGTCTAGCTCGCATCAGGTAAGCCGGGGTGCAGTTTGTAGCATTCACCGGGATATTGTTGTATAGGTCTATCAGGTCCGGCAGTTTTTCTGGCCACAGGCTGCGTTCCTCCAGGGGCAACGTCTTCAGGAGATCAATGACTATATTGTTCATCTTCTCACACATCCCGTTGGTTTGGGGGTGGTAAGGCGTTGTACGAATCTTCTTACAGCCATAGAGGTTGCAGAACTCCTGGAAGATTTCAGCCTCGAACGCAGGACCCTGGTCTGTCAGGACCTGTTCCGGATACCCGTGTGGACGGCAGAAATATTGCTGGAAGGCTCTGGCCGCTGTTTGGGCTGTCAAGTCTTTTACCGGGACCACCACGAGAAAACGGGAATAGTGGTCCACGATTGTCAGGGCGTAGATGTACCCTGACCGGCTTGGAGCCAACTTGACATGGTCTAGAGCTACCAGCTCAAGAGGCTGCGTGGTGACGATGGGCCTCAAGGGTGTCTTCTGGCTGGTGCGGTCCTTCCTCCTTAGGTGACAAGGGCCACAGTCTCTGCACCATTTTTCTACAGCACCTCTCATGCCGACCCAAAAGAATCTTCCTCTTAGCAGGAACTCCAGTTTCTTCCAACCGAAGAGCCCCGCTCTGTCATGGTAAGCCCCCAGGACCATAGCTGCATCTCGCCTTGGGACCACGACTTGCCAGGTCAGCTCGTGCGTCCGGTGGTTGACAATCCTTCTGCACAACTTGCCTTCGTAGAGGAACAGCTTGCTCTTCTCTTTCCATAGCTGCTTGGCTTCCTCTGTGGCATCTGGATCTAAGCGGGCGTCTTTCCGGGTCAGCAGATCTTTCACCAGGCGGATTGCAGGGTCACTATCTTGGGTCTCGGCCCAGCTGTGGTGAGGTAGGGGATTGATCATCACGGTTGTTAGATCTCCTCCTTCACGCGGTGAGAGTATTGAGCGGCTCCATACCGGTGAAACGCGGGGAGTTCTACCTCCTCCAGCTCTTCTGGGTCTTCGTCACCTTCAGGTAAGTGAGGCATCCTTGATAGGGCGTCCGCGTTGGCATTGGTTTTGCCTGCCCGGTACTTGATCACGAAGTCATAGTTGGAGAGACGGGCCATCCACCGCTGTTCCAGGGCACCCAGTCTTGCATTGTCCAGGTGTGTCAACGGGGTGTTGTCCGTGTACACGGTGAACTTTGCGGAGGCCAGGTAATGCTTGAAGCGTTCCGTCACGGCCCACACCACCACCAAGAATTCTATCTTGAAGGAGCTGTAATTCTCCGGGTTCCTCTCGGTGGGCCTCAGCTTCCGGCTGGCGTACGCGTTCACCCTTTCTCTGCCCTGTTGGTTTTGGGACAGTACGGCTCCCAGTCCCACATTACTGGCATCTGTGTGGAGAATGAAAGGCTGGCCGTAATCAGGGTAGGCCAGGATCTCATCCCCCGTGAGGGCCATCTTTAGCTGGCGGAAGGACTCCTCTTCCGGTTTATCCCTCTTGAAGGGTGGCTTTTGACTTCTGGACTTAGACTGTCCGATCAGGAGGTCCTGCATAGGAGCTGCCATCTTAGTGAACCCGGGGATGAACCTTCGGTAGTAGCCTACCAACCCGAGAAACTGTCTCACGTCTTTGATGTTCGAGGGGCTTGGCCAGCTCTTGATTGCCGTGACCTTGTCAGGGTCGGGGGCCACTCCTTCCGCGCTTACCACGTGCCCGAGGTACTGGACCTTCGGTTTCAGCAGGTGACACTTCGATGGTTTCACCTTCAGGCCATAGCCTGCCAGGGCTTCGAACACCTCGGCCAGGTGCTTTAGGTGGTCCTCGTAGGTCTTCGAATAGACGATCACGTCGTCCAGGTAAAGGAGAACCGTCTTGAAGTTTCGGTGCCCTAGACAGCATTCCATCAGCCGCTGGAAGGTCCCTGGTGCATTGCAGAGCCCGAAAGGCATGCAGTTGAATTCGCTCAGTCCCATCGGGGTGGTGAAGGCGGTCTTCTCCTTGTCAGCCTCTGCCACAGGAACCTGCCAGTACCCGCTAGTAAGGTCCAAAGTAGAAAAGAAGTTAGCTGATTTTAGTGCGGCTAAAGACTCCTCTATTCTAGGCAGCGGATATGCGTCTTTGTGGGTGATACGGTTGATTTGTCTATAGTCCACGCACATTCTCATGGTGCCGTCTTTCTTTTTCACCAGAACCAAGGGGGCTGCCCAGGGGCTACAGCTATCTCGAATGACCCCAGCTTCTTTCATTTCTCTTAGCATGCTCTTTGCGTTCTGATAATGTGCAGGGGGTACAGGTCTGTGTCTCTCTTTTATTGGTGGGTGGCTCCCTGTGGGGATGTGGTGTTCTATCCCTTTTACTCTGCCGAAGTCTAGCGGGTGCTTACTAAAGACTCTCTCGTACTCCTGTACCACCCGGTAGACTCCTTGTTCTTGGTGCAGGGGAGTGGAGTCAGCACCCACGTGGAGTTTCTGGCACCAGTCCTCCTTTTGTTTCTGGGAGCCATTACTCTCCGCCTGAGGAGATGGAGGCAAGGGTTCCACGGCCCTGATAGCTTTGTGTTCTACCACAAACAGCTTGGCGAGTGTAGCGTACCTGGGTAAGTGTACCTCCCTCTCCCCAATGTTGAGAATGAGGATGGGCACCCTCCCATGACGGACATCAACCACCCCCCGGGCTGTCAAAATGGTGGGCCTGCTGTCTGAGTACACGGGTTCTACCATGGCTTGGTAGTCTCTACCTCTCAACCCGATTGCAGTCCGACACCAGATCATCATTTCACTTTTGGGAGGCATGGAAATGGGGAATGGGTTACTCAGTCTTACGCTACCGATCTCACCACCAGACAGTTCTACCTGCTGCCGTCTCATCAGGGCTTTTATCTCCTTGTTGAGGACTCTCTGTTGGCTGGAACTAGCATTCACCGCCACCAGTTGTAAGATTACAATTACCTCTGAAAGACAATTTTCAATCACGTTAGTACCCACAGTTATTTTAGGGTGACTTTCACGACGGTCAATGTCCACAATAATCACTCCCTGTGTCGGTAGTTCAACTTTACCAATTTTAATGGTCATCTCCTTGAACCCCATCTGCGGCACGGGTAAGCCGTTACTGGCGATGATGCTCAAGTTACTGTCTGGATACCGTGTGATATCAGCATCAGTCCAATACTGCTTAAAAAGTACATAAGGGATAGTGGTTACTTGTGACCCAGTATCCAGCAAGGCGCTCATGGGGATACCGTCCAGCACCACGGTAAAACCGGGCGCCCCCCAACGTACTTATTACGCCAATTGTAAGGGCCTGGTGATCTTATGCCTGGGGGTTGGCCCTCTGCCCCAGGTTGGACCCGTTTAAATTACAGTAGCTGGAAATGTGTCCGGGCTGGTTGCATCGACGGCAAATGGGCTGTCCACCCTCTGCGTAGCGGTCTGTGGGCCTCCCTCGGAACGACGGGATCCTCCTCTGTCGACGCCACGGGACATCCTCCAGACTTGAAGCCAGCTCGATGGGTCTTGACGGGTCCACTTGCAACGCCTGGACGGTCCTGGTCAACGCCGCGACGCTCCTGGTCAGCTCCTGGACTTGGTGGTGCAGGTCTTTCGACGGGGCTTGGTTCAGGGCCTGTGCATCAGCCCCCACGGGATCCATAGAGGAGGGCGCCGCCTCCTGGTGGTTGGTGAGAGCAGGGCGCCGGGGGTTTTTAGCGCCACTGGTTGCAGATTCACGGAGCACCCTTATGGCCCTGTCCTTAAATTGGGCAAAGGTCAGGTCGGGGTTCTGAAAGAACAAGAGGCGCAGTTGGGCCCTGTGGGCGCTAGACAGCTGACCTTCTATGAATTGTTCTGTTAGCAGCTTATCCGTTTCCTGCACACTGCCAGGGTCAGTTTGTTGAATAGCCCTCAGGGCTTCCTGCAGATTTAGGGCATAGTCTCTGATGCTGTCCTGTGCCCGCTGCTTACACCCATAGAACCTCATTTTAATTTCAGCAGAGGTACGTGTGTCAAAGGTACCCCGCAGCCGGGCCAGAATACCCTTCACAGTTCTTTTCTCCTCAGTGGGCCATGATTTTACCTCCCTCTGGGCTGCGCCAGTTAACTGCCCTGTTAATATGCTGACCTTCTGTTCCTCTGTCAGGGGGTAAACTTGGAACAAACTGTATAGCCTTTCCTTGAAGTCAGTTAGGGCATGGGGCTCCCCTGAGTATTTGGGCAGCCAGGCCGCTCCAGGGATGTAGGGCAGGGAAAAGGGCATCACCGCTGCTGCAGCTGCGTTGGTGGTAGTGGGCACCTCTGTATACGACATCTTTCTCCCCCCTAGTTAAGCGTGGCCTACCTTCCGACGATCCTCTTCTGTAGGCCGCGGCTCCACTGCTGCTGCTATGGACGAGGACCTGGCGTCGCGCTCCGATGACGTCAGCGTCGCTCTCTCTCCCTTCCAGGACCTTGCGCAGCGTCGGTGCGTGGGGCGGAGCTTCGGATCTCGAGCGGTTTTGACGTCCACGCCCCTCTTCTTCCCGCGCGGCGTCCTGAAGATGGCGTCTGATGGCGGGAAGCAGCTGCGGATGGCGGGAAGACGGCAGAAAACGGCGAGAAACGGTCCAAGATGGCGTCTGATGGCGGGAATCGGCTCCGGATGGCGGGAAACTTCGCCACAGGTAAGTTACAAAAGTCTTTTTCAGGCACACAGTACCCGGTGGTTGCGGGCACGAAATCCTGCCGACTACGCCAAAGCTGACTCGCCCCCTGGGCCGTGCGGCACTCGGATCCGGGCAATAGGGAGCGATGGGGGTAGTAGTGGCAACCCGGTTCCGTGGCTCAGGGTGGTCAGGCCAGTGGTAGTCCGTTATGTGCTATTGATTATGTCCGACTACGCCACCCGTGGATTTGCGGTCATTAGGAACCGCCGCTGCAGGGCAGACCGCTGGGGCTGATGATATATGCAGCTGGGATGGTGTGACTCCCCACGGGAAGAGTGCGGTCCCAGGGCAGTGTGGTGGATGGTGGGAGTGATGGTAGTGAGAGTCCCGGTGCCGATAGTGCTGGAGGAGCAAGGAGCACACAGACAACAAGTTGCAGTCCAGGGTCTTTACTAAAACAGGTAAACTGACCCATAAACAGTCCCGGCTAGGAGGGGACCTGGATGTCTGAGAGCAACGGGGAAATTGGCCCTGGTCAGGGTGAGGGTGTAGGCCTACTGTGCTTTCTGCGCTCCTTCTGGCTATCTCCTCGTTATAGGGTAACAGCCCACGTTTCCGAGCTTTCCGTGTATTCTCGCCTGTATGGCCTGCGACGTGGGTTCCTTTCTGCTCCCAGCCTTGTACGGCTTTACTGGTCCCTTCGGTTGTGGCAGGGCCTCCAGGCTTCTTAGGCCAAGGAATATACAGTCCCTTGCGAACTGGTTATCTGCTGGAGAATGTGGAATCCTCCCAGCCTCAGACACCAAAGTCTGGTAAAGTAAGTCTTTTATCTGCCAAGACAGGCTCTCTTCGCCTCTTGTCTCTGGCTTGTGGCTCTCCTCCTGCCACACTTCCTCTTAGGTGCAGTGCAACTGTCTGTCCCTGCTCTGCTCTGGGACAAGTCTCAGTGCTGAGACAGGCCATCAAGTTCTCTCAAACCCTGCCCCCAGTACCCGCTTTTATAGGGGCAGCCTGCTCCCCCTACTGGCCTGAGACAGGAGGCATTGCATGCTAATGTTCCCCTGACCAGAGAACCTCCCCCTTGCTCTCAGACACAGCTTTAATTACACTTGTGGCATCCAGGCCAGGGTGACACAACTGGAATTGAGTTTTTCAAAGAGTGAGCGGAGCTTCGCAGGGAGAAACATAACAGAGCGCAGCAACACAGTCCTCATAATTTACAACATTGTATTGGAGTGGATTTTTTGAGGACCTCATTTGAGCAACTCCATTCTAGCTGTTTCACTAGTGAGCCGTGTAGATCGGAGTGGATTTTTTGTGGACCTCATTTTAGTAACTCCATTCTAGCTGATTCACTAGTGAGCCTTCTAGATCGGAGTGGATTTTTTGAGGACCTCATTTTAGTAACTCCATTCTAGCTGATTCACTAGTGAACCATCTAGATCGGAGTGGGTATTTTGAGGATCTCCCTGTAGCCTCCAAACTGTACTGTTTGGTGCTGAGGTGACTGGAATCGAGTTTTTCAAAGAGTGAGCGGAGCTTCGCAGGGAGAAACATAACAGAGCGCAGCAACAGATTCCTCATAATTTAGAACATTGTATTGGAGTGGATTTTTTGAGGACCTCATTTTAGCAACTCCATTCTAGCTGATTCACTAGTGAGCTGACGCGCCCCCTGGGCCAGTGCTGTTTGGGGATACCCGGAGCCGGATCAGATGGGGGTTGTAGTCTCCGAGTGGCGGTGACCCGGTCCGTGCCCAGGGTGTCAAACTCAGTGTGTGGCAGTCCTTACAGATGTTGTTGGATGTTCTTTGTGTCGACTACGCCACCCGTTGATTTGCGGTCAAAAGGCCGCCGCTGCAGAAGGGTCCGCTGAGGCTGGTGGTGTGTGTGCAGCTATGGTAGTATAACCCCCAACGGGAGGGGTATGGCCTCAGGGGGTCAGATGTAGAGGATGGTGGTTGTGGAGGTGCAGTGTGGATGGTAAGAAGACTCAGAGTCGGGCTGTGCAGTTCAGGGTTTTTACTTACTGCTGTTCTTTTGGTCACTCTGGCCTTGAGTGACCACCCGAGCCGTGCTGCGTCCACCAGGTCCTGGACTCGTCCAACCCCCAAGCAATTCTGGAGCGTGATCCTGAGCTCCCTTTCTGACTTTCCTTTCTACGGCCGTTCCCACCAGGGATCCACTTATGTCCGGCTTCCTCGGGTCTCTTGTTGGTTAAACCCTTTTCTCTGGGTTCCCTGACCCTATACTCGGTGTGCCTTCTCAGTGGATTTAGTGAGGGTCGTGGCATATCCTGCCCACGACCTCCGGTTCCTGGCTAAGGTGTGCTTTGCCTCTGCCAGCTTGGGATCCGGTACCCTTGTGCCAACCCTTCACCCTTCTGGTCTGATTTTAGGTTCTTGGGGTTCCTTCTTCTTTTCCCCTCTGGGTCTTTCTTTTCTCCTCTCTCTCTCTTGGCCTTGGAGCTGGCTGAGCCTCTCTGCTCTACTCCTCTACAAAGACTGACTGTCTGACCCTGTTCTAAGATGGTTCCCACCTTATATACTCCCTCTATGTGTGAGCTCAGGTGACCAGCACCCAATGAGCTCCTATCTTTACCCAGACTGCTCCCTCTATCTGCCCCTACACTACTGGGATGTTCCACCCCCCTCCCACTCCAGCCAGGGACAGACGCTGTCGTACCTGCACATGTATCTGGTGGGAGTACAGTAGTTCTGTCCCTCGGTAATGGGATGTATGTAGTGTATGCAGCTAGCTGAGCTCAGTCCCACACTCCATCCTTACCCGGGAGTGGAATACCACACCTCTGGGTTGAGGTGCAATACCCCTGTAGCAGCCGAGTCCTCAGGGTGCTACATTCCCCCCTGGTAAATCACAGCACGTCCTCGGGCTGTAAGAGAATAAAAACATCCACAAACATACAATTTTTTCATAAAACATAAACATATAAAACATCATATATATTAGCAGCAATAAACTTTTTTTTTTTTTTTTCTTGTTCCTCCGGCCACGGTGCGACTTGTGACCGGGTAAAGTGCAACAGTCTATTCTTGAAAAACAGTTTTCCTATAAAACCAGTAGGGGGCGCCTTAGAAAGCGCAACTATATACAAGGGGAAATGGCCGCTCTCAGTCCTCGGTCAGTGGGAATAGGGACACACGGGTTGCAGTTCACACTTGTCCCAACGGGGAACATCTTTAAATCAGCAACAGTTCACTGTACCCCGACGGGTAACTATATACAGTCTCTCTTTACCGTACTTTAATGACGGCGTCCTCCTGCTCCTTCTTTGTATTCTTCAGACCCGTCCGGGTCCTCTTGCTCCTCCCCACACCGCAGCTCCTCCTCCGTCAGCCGGTGTACATGGAGGGCGTAGGGTCCTTTGGCACACTTGTGCCGGGTAAAGGTGACCTCATCCCCTACATATAGGTCACGACCTCTGTGTCCCTCCGGCAGATGGCTTTCTACGTCTCTGCGGGTGACAAAGACGTCGCCGGGGGTATGATGGTCTCTTATGAAACCCCAACCGTGCTGCATATGAAATTTAATCGCAGTCCCGGTGGTACGGGGACCATGAACTGCACGGGGGTCTCTCCTGGTCCGGCTCTTCTGCTCCGCGCTCCGCACCTGCATCTGTTTCTCACGGACCCGCCTCTCTCTTCGTTCTCGTTCGAAGACTGCCAACTGCTGGCGGCAGCACTCCACACGCTCCGCTGCGGCTGCCCGTGTTTCTTGAGTGAACCCCATGAGGTCTTCTCCGGTGAGGTCCCACTCGAACTGTGCTTCTTCCAGCGGGAGCGGGGTTCTCCTGACGGGCTTCGGAGCCGGAATCAGGGGCTCGCACAGGGGCCTTGCTTTTTGGAGTTCCAGTTGGTAGTACTCCTGTGGCCATATAAAAGGCTGCCCATCCGGGCACGTGTGCTGGGCAAATAGATCTTCACCCAGGTGCGGCACTCGAGATGTTGAGGGCGCGGTGATGGTAGCAGCGCCCGGGTTGACCAGGCCTTGCGACCAGGCTTGGGGCACCCTAAAGGTAAAGGGCACCGTAAGGACGGCGGCGCCCGGGGTTACTCGGCCCTGCGACCAGGCCGGTGGCTCCGCGGAGGTAGGGGGCGCTGTTGGAATTGCGGCGCCCGGGGGTACTAGACCTTGCGACCAGGCCGGTGGTGTTTCCTGCTTTGTCGCGCTCAGGGTTGAGGCGCGTGACGTCACAGGGGTCGCTGCCGCGGCTTCTGCTTGAGGCCTAGTCTGGAGCGGTGACGGTGCAGCGACGGGCACGGCAGGGGGAATTTCGGGCTCTGCGACGGGGAGCTGGGGCAGGCTCACGGTTTCTCGGGTCGGGGTAGTGACGTCCCCTTTACCTGCCTCCGTCTGTTCAGCTCCCTCCTCGGCGCCGTCTCCGGCCTTCACTCCTCCTGCACCATCCTCAGAGGCGGTCTGTCTCCTCGTCTCGGGTGGCGTGCTCCGCTGACGGGTTCCGGTCTGCTGGGCCATCTCTCGGCTCCACTCCGCCAGCGTGTCTCGCTGCACCTGGGCCATCCTCCGTGCGAGGCCCTCCAGCGCGGTCTGTGCACACTCCCGGTCTCGGGGGAGCTGTGCCAGGATCTCCACCAGACCTAGTGGGGTGGTTGCTTGCAGCAGGCTCCTGACCACTGGGTCGGTGCTGCCTGACTCTCCCTCCATCTCCGGGTGTGCTTTCTCCATACTCCTCTCCAGACTTCTTGTCTCCGGGTGCGCTCTCTCCAGACTCCTCCAGGCTGCACCCATCTTCGCTTTTTTGTTCTGTCTCCGCCCACATTGAGGGTGGTCCCGGGGCAACTTGGTGATTGTCAGTTCCAGGGGCAGTTCCCTCACGCTGATGGACATCTCTAGCATCACAGTCTCTGTTGGTGGGGGCGGTTTCCGCTTTTGGCGCCATTCTTCGACCTGGCCCACGATGGGAGGTGGCCTCCTGCCACCCTCTGGCACGCCCATAATGGCGTCCGCTCTTCCAAGGCGGGAAATCTTCTGAAATGGCGGGAATCGTCTCCCAGTGGCGGGAAACTCCGTGGATGGCGGGAAAAAGCTGCAGATGGCGGGCAACCGGCGGGAAACGATCCGTGATGGCGTCCGATGGCGGGGACCCTCCGGAACCGGCGGGAGACTTCTTTTTGAGGTAAAGGTGAACTTTTCTTCAGGCACGCAGTACCCGGTTGTTGCGGGCACGTTATCCTGCCGACTACGCCAAAGTTGACGGGCCCCCTGGGCCAGTGCTGTTTGGGGATACCCGGAGCCGGATCAGATGGGGGTTGTAGTCTCCGAGTGGCGGTGACCCGGTCCGTGCCCAGGGTGTCAAACTCAGTGTGTGGCAGTCCTTACAGATGTTGTTGGATGTTCTTTGTGTCGACTACGCCACCCGTTGATTTGCGGTTAAAAGGCCGCCGCTGCAGAAGGGTCCGCTGAGGCTGGTGGTGTGTGTGCAGCTGTGGTAGTATAACCCCCAACGGGAGGGGTATGGCCTCAGGGGGTCAGATGTAGAGGATGGTGGTTGTGGAGGTGCAGTGTGGATGGTAAGAAGACTCAGAGTCGGGCTGTGCAGTTCAGGGTTTTTACTTACTGCTGTTCTTTTGGTCACTCTGGCCTTGAGTGACCACCCGAGCCGTGCTGCGTCCACCAGGTCCTGGACTCGGCCAACCCCCAAGCAATTCTGGAGCGTGATCCTGAGCTCCCTTTCTGACTTTCCTTTCTACGGCCGTTCCCACCAGGGATCCACTTATGTCCGGCTTCCTCGGGTCTCTTGTTGGTTAAACCCTTTTCTCTGGGTTCCCTGACCCTATACTCGGTGTGCCTTCTCAGTGGATTTAGTGAGGGTCGTGGCATATCCTGCCCACGACCTCCGGTCCTGGCTAAGGTGTGCTTTGCCTCTGCCAGCTTGGGATCCGGTACCCTTGTGCCAACCCTTCACCCTTCTGGTCTGATTTTAGGTTCTTGGGGTTCCTTCTTCTTTTCCCCTCTGGGTCTTTCTTTTCTCCTCTCTCTCTCTTGGCCTTGGAGCTGGCTGAGCCTCTCTGCTCTACTCCTCTACAAAGACTGACTGTCTGACCCTGTTCTAAGATGGTTCCCACCTTATATACTCCCTCTATGTGTGAGCTCAGGTGACCAGCACCCAATGAGCTCCTATCTTTACCCAGACTGCTCCCCCTATCTGCCCCTACACTACTGGGATGTTCCACCCCCCTCCCACTCCAGCCAGGGACAGACGCTGTCGTACCTGCACATGTATCTGGTGGGAGTACAGTAGTTCTGTCCCTCGGAAATGGGATGTATGTAGTGTATGCAGCTAGCTGAGCTCAGTCCCACACTCCATCCTTACCCGGGAGTGGAATACCACACCTCTGGGTTGAGGTGCAATACCCCTGTAGCAGTCGAGTCCTCAGGGTGCTACAGAGCCGTATAGATCGGAGTGGATTTCTTGAGGATCTCCCTGTAGCCTCCAAACTGTACTGTTTGGTGCTGAGGTGACTGGAATCGAGTTTTTCAAAGAGTGAGCGGAGCTTCGCAGGGAGAAACATAACAGAGCGCAGCAACAGAGTCCTCATAATTTACAACATTGTATTGGAGTGGATTTGTTGAGGACCTCATTTGAGCAACTCCATTCTAGCTGATTCACTAGTGAGCCGTATAGATCGGAGTGGATTTTTTGAGGACCTCATTTGAGCAACTCCATTGTAGCTGATTCACTAGTGAGCCGTATAGATTGGAGTGGATTTTTGAGGACCTCATTTGAGCAACTCCATTCTATCTGATTCACTAGTGAGCCGTCTAGATCGGTGTGGATTTTTAGATGATCTCCCTGTAGCCTCTATTCTGTACAGTTCATTGGTGACCTGAGTAGAATGGAGTTGCTGGAGCGATGTCCTCATAAGATCAAATCCAATCTAGACGCCTCATGACTGAAACCTCCAGAATGGAGTTAATTCCAGGAGCTCCTCATAGATTCCAATCTCATGGCATAGGAATTATAAATGTATGTATGCATTGTCACTTTTTGTGACATACATAATTACACACAGCACTGATTGTTCAGTTTTGCTCAAATTTGACTTTTACTGTATTTCCACCAGTCCCAGCCACAGCAGCGACATTTCTGAAGAGTGGGCGGAGCTAGACAACATTTATGTGATCATTTCTGCCACATTTGTGATATAAATTATGATAATGTCCAGCCGCTCTTCATAATGCTGGTGCTGACCAGGACTGGTGGACAAACAAGAAAAGTAAAATTTTATCAAACATGAACAATCAGAGCTTTGTGTAAGTTTTTAAACTATGAAAAGTGATAATATAAAAAACAAACAAATTTTTTAATTTAACAAAAAAAAAGCTTTCTACCTCTCACATTTTATTAAATACTGGCATGCAAAATTTGTTTCTTCATGAATTGTGGTTGTAATCTTGTATAATGTCTGCCAAGAAATAATAAAACACCCTGCAGCAACTCCAATCTATATTTTTTTTGTTTTCTTTTACATTTTAGCCCCTTTTTGTAATACAATCTTACTATTAGCGCCATATAGTAGTTTTGGCCAACATCTTGTAGTAATGTCCCCATCATGGTTCCTATCTTGTGCTTATGTCCCCCATCATGGTACTCATCTTGTTTTATTGTCTCCCATCATGGCCATCTTGTAGAAATATCCTCCTACCTGGTCCCCTTTTTGTAGCAATCTCACCATTCGGCTCCCTATCTCACAGTAACGTGTCCCTTCCTGGTCCCCTTTTTGTAGTAATGTCTCTTTGCAGTAATGTCAAGATCCTGATCCTCATCTTCTAGTACTGTTCCCATCCTGGTCCCCTGCAGACATTAGCTGCTGGCCTGTGATTGACCCACAGTTGGCATTGGTATAGCTGAGCAAAGAGCTTGTCTGTGCACGGCGCCTGCAATATGTTCCACTGAAAAAGTGCTGACGTGCCACAATCCTCAAGGTGTATGGTGCCTGCGGCCTGCATGAAGCAGCCTCTGTGGCCAAATGTTTGAGACCCCCACTCGAGTCTATAAAGCTACAGCTGCCAATCAAGATACAGGGTGCCATGATATACTGAGGGGCTGCGATTGGTTTGATTAGTTATTCTGTGATGACAGATTCTCTTTACACCCCGAGTGATTTCAGACCAATCACCTATTCTGTGTAGAAGTGATACAGATTTACAAGACAGTGACTTGAAGGGTCAACGTGATATTTGAAATTTTTTCTCAACATTTTATTTCAGTTATATTTTCAAGCAGATCAGGGGGTGTTCATATCCTGAGCCGACCATAAGCTGCCCCCAAAAAACTCACTGTCTTCACCGAGGGGTGCGCAGTTCAGGCAAAAGAAACGTATACACAGTCCATAATATGGATATCCATGGAAAATGGAGGGCTTGTAGTGATCGATGGGTTATTGCATTGTGGGGTGGCTAGGTTCTGCTTGAAAGTATAAGGACATTCACAAATGAAAAAGATATCATACAAGGTTTACTTAAGTCTTGCAAATAAGAAAACAGGTGTACTGGTGTGATAATTCTAAAAATACAGGTGCATCTCACTAAATTAGAATATCATCAAAAAGTTAATTTATTTCAGTTCTTCAATACAAAAAGTGAAACTCATATAGAGTCATTACAGACAGAGTCATCTATTTCAAGTGTTTATTTCTGTTAATGTTGATGATTATGGCTTACAGCCAATGAAAACACAAAAGTCATTATCTCAGTAAATTAGAATAATTAACAAAAAACACCTGCAAAGGCTTCCTAAGCATTTAACAAGGTCCCTTAGTCTGTTTCAGTAGGCTCCACAATCATGGGAAAAACTGCTGGCTTGACAGATGTCCAGAAGGCAGTCACTGACACACTCCACAAGGTATCAGAGTCTGGAGGAAGAGTGGAGAGGCCACAATCCAAGCTGCTGGAGGTCTAGTGTGAAGTTTCCACAATCAGTGATGGTTTGAGGAGCCATGACATCTTCTGGTGTAGGTCCACTCTGTTTTATCAAGACCAAAGTCAGCGCAGCCGTCTACCAGGACATTTTACAGCACTTCATGCTTCCCTCTGCCGACAAGCTTTTTGGAGATGGAAATGTCATTCTCAAGCAGGACTTGGCCCCTGTCCACACGGCCAAAAGTACCAGTACCTGGTTTACACACAACAGTATCACTGTGCTTGATTGGCAGAAAACTCACCTGACCATAACCCCATAGAGAATCTATTATAGAGAATCTATGGGGTATTGTCGAGAGGAAGACTAGAGACACCAGACCCAACAATGCAGACGAGCTGAAGGCTGCTATCAAAGCCATCTGGGCTTCCATAACACCTCAGCAGTGCCACAGGCTGATCGCCTCCATGCCACATTGCCGCATTGATGCAGTAATTGATGCAAAAGGATCCCAGACCAACTATTGAGGGCATTTACTGACCATACATTTCAGTAGGATAACATTTCAGATTTTAAAATAATTTTTCAAGCTGTTATAAAGTATTCTAATTTACTGAGATAATGACTTTTGTGTTTTCATTGGCTGTAAGCCATAATCATCAACATTAACAGAAATAAACACTTGAAATAGATCACTCTGTGTGTAATGACTCTATTAGACAACCAACAGAAGATTAGACCCCTAAAATATAACTTTTATTCGAATATGCTAAAAAGGACTCAGTAGTCACCATAACAACAAACACAAAAACAAGACAAAATGCCAGGGAACAGGGATAAGTCACACATCAGTCAGGAAGGATTACGGGCTCTATCTGTCCCTATTTTGTCCCTAAATTCTCTCTCTTCCTGACAGCGGAGGTTGGCACCCTAATTTTTGCTCCGTGGCGCCCCCGCTCAACGTTGGTGTCCCTAATATCCCTGGTAAATATCTATCTTTATATTTAAAAAACCACAATCGTGAATAAAAGATAGAGAAAAGTGAACGTACAGATTAAGAAGCCGACAATTCATCATAGATATGCATTTAAGGAGACCCAAGGGAGAGAATTTAGGGACAAAATAGGGACAGATAGAGCCCGTAATCCTTCCTGACTGATGTGTGACTTATCCCTGTTCCCTGGCATTTTGTCTTGTTTTTGTGTTTGTTGTTATGGTGACTACTGAGTCCTTTTTAGCATATTCGAATAAAAGTTATATTTTAGGGGTCTAATCGTCTGTTGGTTGTCTAGTCTTGCAATTGGGCCCCGCTTATACATCCCTTGTTCAGGTGTGTAATGACTCTATATAATATGACTTTCACTTTTTGTATTGAAGAACTGAAATAAATTAACTTTTTGATGATATTCTAATTTAGTGAGATGCACCTGTAGATAAAAGGGTTTAACTTGAATTGACGTCATAGCACAGACCTGCATCAACTCAGCTTAAACAGAACAAAACCCATAGGACCCTATTCAACATAGTTTTTACTCCAGAATTCTGTTATAAAATGCTCAATCGTATAATTTGGATGCAACTGAAGACTATGTAAAAATGTTGCAACTTTTTCCTTTCTAATGGCATTTTTATCGGTAAGTAGGCAGGGTTGTGATGACTGCTGTTTGGCAACTTCATCATGAGCAGCGGTGGTCGCTACAAATCCTCCTCCAGTAAGTGGCATAGCGCATGGAGGCGCTGTCCAGCCATCAGACGCTTCTGATGAATATGTCTCTTAATGAATCAGGAGCTGCGTCCTTCACCTCCGCCCTCTCATCAAGACATTAATCAGGTGCATAGTTCTTTAAGGTGACAATGCAGCAATTTAGCTCGAGTAGTTAATATTTTGTATGCATTTATGTACATAAATGACATAGCCGAGTGCTGGGATGGCCTATTTTTATTAGTCCTATACAGAATCCATAAATGGACGGACCGACCTGTGCTAAGCATACGTGAAAATTATTTTATCAAACATGGACATAGTCTTTCCTAAGTAACATTGGGGTCCCTGGTGGTCCTAACCTCAGCAACTTATATTTTATCCAATATGACAGTAACAGTGTGTCCCTCCCCAGCCTGTGTTTATGTACTCTATGTAATGTAACCTGCTTTAGTGTAAGGGGTGTAAGGCTATGTGCCCACGATGCAGAAATGCTCAGTTTCCGCATCTCCCTGGCAGAAAAAACACATGCGGATTGCACATGCGGATTGCACATGCGGATGTGAAGCGTTCTTCACTTGCATTTCCGCATGCGGGTTGACAAGCGCTTTCCAAGCGATTTTAACATCACTTGGAAAGTGCTTGACAACTTGGTCACACTATATAAATCCATGCAACCGGCATGGATTTTTATAGTGTGACCGAAAGAATGGTAAAAAATAAATCTATACTTACCTTCTGATGGCCCCCGCTGTCTTGCTTCGCTCCGTCCTGGCTGCCGGCAGCGCGCGGTACACTGAAGGACCTGCCGTCATATGACTGACGTCAGCGCAGGTCCTTCAGTCCACAGCACGCTGCCGGCAAGTGAAGAAAGGGGCACCGCGAGCCATCAGAAGGCAAGAATAATATTTATTTTTTATTTTATTCTTTTTTTCACAGGTTCTATGGTACCCAGGTCCGGAAGAGAGTCTCCTGTCCTCCACACCCGGGTGCCATCCGCACATAGAAACGCATATTATCCATGTGTGCAAATGTGCGGACACAGATGATATGCGTTTCAATGCAAGTCAATGGCGGCAATTATGCTGCGTGTCCGCAAAATTAATGGACATGCTGCGGATTATCATTCCGGAAAAATACGCAGCATGTGCACAGCACGGATTATCATTGGGGAACATGGCAGGCCTTCTACCATGCATTTAAGCGTTTCTGCAGCGTTTTTGCCGGTGCTTAAATGCATCGTGGGCACACAGCCTAACAGCGTGTCCCTCCCCTGTGTTCATGGACTGTAATGTTATCAGGCCTAGGTCAACATCTCTTGTTGCATCTAGAGGGTGTGAACCCTTCCCCCATCCAGGGGCTGATCCCAGTAGACAGAACAATAGACTCATGTTTGGCCCAGTCAGTTGCGTGGGGCCTCCCGATGCTGGAGGGTCTCAGGCTGCGGCCAGATCCTCCTGGCGTGTGTGGATTGATAGAAGCCGCCACGTGGGACTGTGTTGTGTCCCTCATCTGCTGGATCCATTGAACTTATCCAAGGACTATTTCTATATTTTCCCTGGCCGGAGGCGCCCCTGGACTTGTTTCTGCTGTTATATAGCAAAAAGGAACCAAATACAGAGTATATGGCAAAGAATCAAAAAACTTTATTGTAAACAATATACAGAAAAGACATACATGATTAAAAAGGACGACACACAGACAACCAAACTGGGTGACACATATACAACATAATAATAGATGTTAAATATCTATTGGGATAAAGTACAAGAAGTGCTAGTATTCAAGTCATTTATGCACTGGTACAAAATTATGGCACATTTCATCACTATGGATATGTACCACGTGCCATATGGCCTATAGTGCCCTATGAAAGAAAGCTAAAGAAATATATTGCACTCTTACCCACATTAGATCAGCACCCAGAATAAACAAGGACCTCAATGCGTGTTTCGCGTGGTATATCCTATGGATTCCTCGGGGGGGATTGTTTAATAGGACATTCCATGTCTTTTTAAATATACTTTTGGTCCGTTCCAGTCACGTGACCGCAGGCCCTAATCATCTCCTGGACCATCAGCGCATGCACGCTGAACCGCCCGAGCCAGATACGTCACGCACGGCCATCAAGGTGAACCACGCATGACAGGGAACCAGGACTCGTTGCCATGGCCACCCTCACACCGGCCACGCAGCCCCCCTGGATGCCCCTCTACTCAGCCCATGCCCCCCTCACACCAGCCACGCAGCACCCCTGGATGCCCCTCTACCTAGCCCATGCCCCCCTCACACCAGCCACGCTGCCCCCTGGAGGCCTCTACAACATTTATTCACATGGTCAGCTCTCCCCACCTCAGTCCACTCCGGATCAGCATCAGTCCTCACAGCAGAACGCTGAACACGAGCTCCTCAGCAGAGCCATAGCCAGGGCACAGGTTGTTACACAGCTCAGTACAGGAACCTCAGCCGAGTCCTGGAACTCTTTTTATTAGAAAAGTATAAAACAAACCATAAAACACACTGCACAAAGAACAAATTGCAAAACACAAACAAGTCCAAATTATAATGTCCAGTATGAATTAAAAGGCAAAAATGTCCTGCAATGTTCATGGAACATAAAACGTCATTTCCAAAAGTCCCCCCCAGCAAGGGAAGACCTTAACCCTTTTTTTCCAAAAATATCCCCTTCCAACATTCACTCCACATTCATACCTAAACCTCCAAAACAAAACAACAAACTGGCCCAGTTTTTTTTTTTTGTTCCCACTCCCAACACCCAAGGTCCCACGATAGTCTGTGGCCTCATCACACCAGGGTCCCACTAAAGTTTGTGGCCCACAAAGATACCAGGTCCTTTTGCCTTTTTTCCCATCCATTTTAGGATGTCCAAACCACCAACCCATCCACCAAAACCCCTCCCCCCCTCCCCCCTGAAACCCCCCACCCAACCTACACTAAACCCCCCCCAAACACACATCATAATACACAGACATATAAAAAATAATATACGCAACTTTATAACACTACAATAAACCTAAAAAACTTAATCACATTACCATATACAACAACCATGAACCAAAATCAGACCCAAGTTCGGTGCTTGCAAGCCCTATATACGGGTTCCAATACCATAAAACAAAAAACTACACGTGAGGGTAACAGCCCACCACCGGGAACTGGAGACTACAGAGGCTCTCACCCTAATCTATCACACAGAATCCTATCCCTCTCTAATAAAGAAAAAGAAAAATCTGTCCCTACCACCCTACCAATCTTTCCCTACCTGTCCCTACCTGTCCCTCACTACCAACCTAATACTAACTACCTGTCCCTAAAGACTGTCCCTACGTGTCCCTCCCTACACATCTATCTGACCCTACAAATAAATATAAAATATAGAAAGGGACTAAACTAACCCTATCACAGACACACATTCCCTAACTCTCCCTAGGGCACATTAAATGAGAACCCCCTCCATAGAAGGGAAGCCCTCCCTGCACCCAGCCTCTCATACTCCAGCGAGCGCACTTTTGCCAGGTCACCCAGGATGTTCCTAATCACCTCTTCCCATGGGAGGACTTTCTGCTGGGTGGACACTAAACACCGTGCGTTCCACGTGTAAAACCTAGTCACTAAGCTAACTAAGAAAACAGTGCCCCGATCTCGGCCACCAAGGGATCTGAATGCCCCATAGGCCCACTCCGCATAGGAAAGGCCTGCCAGCCTGGGCCAGCCAATGGAAGCACCCACCCTCTTGTAGACCTCTGTATTAAAAGGACACAGAAGCAGGAAGTGCTCCATGCTTTCAAGCATGCCGCCACACTCCTCGCGGGGACAATCCCGGTCATCAGAGTTCCTGTACTTCAGGTTGTCCCTCACATACAGTCTCCCATGGAAGCAGCGCCAAGCCAAGTCCCAAAACTTCAAGGGGATCCGCTTAGAGTTTAATAACCCGAGCCCCACCTCCAGATCCCGGCTTGGGCAATCCTTGAGGGCCAGGGGCTTCTGGAAGTGGGTCAACAGAACCCTATTGTCAAGTAACCTCTTTGACAAGGTCCTGATCTCCCACACTCCCAGACCCCACCGGCGGATCACCTTCACAACCAGGGTAGCATAAGCCGGAAGATGCCCATGAGGCGTGAGAAGGTCCTTCACCCGCCCTCCTGTCTCCCATTGCTGGAAGAAAGGCCGAAACCACCCCCTACAGGAGAATACCCACGGAGGAGCCCTCTCTAACCAGAGGTTGGCGATGTTTGCCTTAAGAAAGGTGTTTACTAGAAACACCACTGGGTTGACCATACCCAACCCTCCTAGTCTCCTCGTGCGGTACGTGACCTCCCTCTTTATTAGGTTCAGCCTATTCCCCCATAATAGTTGGAAGAACAGGCTGTAGACCCGTGTCCAAAGAGGTTCTGGCAAGATGCAGACGCTGCCCAGGTATATTAATAAAGGGAGCAAATACCCCTTGGCCAGGTTAACCCTTTCCCTCAGGGTCAAAGACCAACCCTTCCACTGATCCACCTTCTGGGCGGCAATCTTAAGTCTGCCCTCCCAGTTTTGCTGGGGATAGTCCCCCGGGCCGAAACTGATGCCTAAAATTTTTGCTGTGGCCTGAGGCCCTGGAAGGGTGTCCGGGAGATCAAAACTAGGATCTCCCCCTCCCAGCCAGAGACTCTCACACTTATCCCGGTTGATCATGGACCCAGATGCCACAGAGTAGCGCTCAACCTCAGACATGACCCAGTCTGCCTCCTCTCTCGAGGATACAAAAAGGGAAACGTCGTCGGCGTACGCCACTACCCTCAAGGTGGTCTCTGGCTCCGCCCGGTCCATCCCGACTCCCACCAACGGTCCGCGTTCCACTCTCCTTAAAAAGGGGTCGATCGCGAACACGTATAACAGTGGGCTCAGAGGACAGCCCTGGAGGACACCAGACTTCACCTCAAAAGGGGGTCCGAACGAACCGTTCACAAGCGGAAAAGTCTCTGCCCCATTGTATAATACTCTCAACCAATCAACAAACCTCCCAGGCAGACCGTACCTCAAAAGGACGGACCAGAGGTACTCATGGTTAACCCGGTCAAAGGCCTTCGCCTGGTCTAAGGACAGCAAGTACCCCTTCCAGTGACCTGCCCTGCTCTGCTCCACTGCCTCCCGGACACCGAGCACAGCACTAAAAGTACTGCGGCCTCGAACAGAGCAGTGCTGGGCCCCTGAAAGGAGCCGGGGTGCAAACTTCACCAACCGATTGAAAAGCACCTTTGCCAGAACCTTTCGGTCCGTATTGAGAAGTGCTATGGGACGCCAATTCTCAATACGGGACGAGTCTTTACCCTTTGACAGAATAATCAGGGCAGACTTCCTCATTGAACCGGGCAGAAAGTCCGAGGAGAGACATTCATTAAAAACCTCAGTCATGAGGGGGACCAAAGAGTCCCTAAAAGTCCTGTAAAACTCGGATGTTAAGCCATCCGGACCGGGCGATTTTTTGGGCCGGAGCCCATCAATGGCCCGTCTCACTTCCTCTTCCCTGATTGCTTCTGCCAAAACATGAAGAGAGGGGTCATCCCCTGGCTCAGGGATGGTTTCAGCCAGGAAAGCCGACATCTCATCCCGATCTGGATTCCTCCTTCCCAAGAGGTGCGAGTAGAAGGATCTGACCACCTCCAGGATCCCTGATTTGGATCTGTTCAGGGAACCCGTACTGTCAATCAGTCCTGTTACCATCTTGCAACTCACTGACATCCTGCAGTTCCTGTAGGGGTCGGGCGAGCGGTACCTCCCGAAATCCCTCTCAAAAACTAAGGATGTGTGCCTATCATACTGGCACCCCTTCAGCAAGGCCTTCACCCTGGAGATTTCCTCACGGTCCCCTCTAGTCGAGACGAGCTGCTCGAGTTTCCTCCCCAGCTCCCGATACAGGCGGTACCTGTTCAGGCCTCTGAGGCTCGAGAGCTGACGGAAGAACCCCGCAACCCTTCTTTTGAAGATCTCCCACCACTCAGACTTACTGCTACAGAGACCCAAGAGAGGTAACTGGCTCTGAAGAAATTCCTCAAAGGATTGTCTTACATCCGCTTCTTCCAACAGGGACGAATTCAGCTTCCATAGGCCTCTCCCTATCCGGCGAGTCTCTGTAACATTCAAGGAAAATAAAATAAAACAGTGATCGGAGAATTCCACCTCAACAGCGGACACTGCAGAAGAGACGGCTTCCTCCTTTAAAAGAAACCTATCTATCCTAGACCTACAACTACCCCTATGAAAGGTGAAACCTCCGTGACCTGGGGTGTGCCGGATGTGGACATCCAGCAGGCGAGCTTCGCTTGCTATACTATTAAGAGTATTACTATCAAAATCCAGCCTTCGGTCTCCGGGGCCTCCCCTATCACGGGATCTAGTTATAGTATTAAAGTCCCCACCGAAGACCACCTGCCGGCTGGTAAAAAGATAGGGCTTGATCTTCAGGAAGAGACATTTACGGTCCCACCTTGACTGTGGACCATAGATGTTAATGAGCCGGAGCTCCTGTCCCCCCATGAAGACGTCAAGGACCAAGCACCTCCCCATTTCTACCTCGATCACCCGTCTGCATTCCACCGAAGCGGCCTTAAAAAGGACCGCTACCCCGCTATACGGCTCGGCCGCAAGAGATCAGTATGAGGGCCCGCATCTCCACTCCCTCCTTGCTTTGTAAATGGCCCCCATGTCCGTTAGTCTGGTCTCCTGCAAAAATAAAATGTCAGCCTCAACTCGGTTGAAAAAATCAAAGGCCATAAATCTGGCCGTATCTGACTTTATACTGGCGACATTAATCGACGCCAGAGTCAACGGGGTAGGTTCCGCCATCATGGGTGATTGAGTTAGACGGCCTTCTTTTTGACCGTACCCCCTGATTTTTTCCGCTCACCTTCAGAGGAGGAGCCAGACTCTCCCCTCCTCTTCAGTGACACCGAGGTGTCCATGGTACCCGCCACCTCCTTCCCAGTACTGGGTTCCTCACCCCTGGACCCCAGGGCAGTACCCCCCCCAGAGGAAAGTGAGCCCCCGGAGGATGGACCCCGCCGCTCCCTGAAGGCACCTCAGATGTTACCGCCGGTCCCCCGCCCCCGACCTCCGACACAGCAGAGTCATTGAGGGCATGGAACCGGTTGGAGAGGGGGATCAGAGGGGAGCCGGTGAGCCCTTCCGTAGGCACCTTAGCGGCCAGGGGGGGGGCTTTAGATGTTTTTGCCCCTTTTTTGTTCCTCCTCCTCCGACTCTTAATGGTCTTACCGTCACCTGATTTTTTAGGCTGCTCCACCACCTCCTCGTCCAGACTTTCATACTGGGAGGAATCTTCAGAAGCAGCCACCTCCTCCCTCTCCATCCTCCTGATCTCCTCGTTCACCGCCTCCTCCCCCAGGGCCTCACGGGCTCCGGCTGCCGCTTCTGGGGTGGGGACAGACATCACCCCAGTCGCCTGAGGCTTATCCTGCCCCCTACCCCCACGGCGCCTCACCTGTTGCCACTGGTGGGCAGATGAACTGGCCTCGCCTTCCCTCACTGGCCCCTCAGCTCCTCTCCCGCCCCCACCTCCAGCTCCAGCAGAGGATGCACCGCTGGGGACCCCCCCACGGCTCTCCCCCGCCTGACCAGAGATGGTGTTAGAAACGGAGCGGGGGCAGCGGCTATACGGGTGACCTAGGTCACCACACAGATGACACCTAATGTCACCACAGGCCGCGGCAAGATGACCTACCCCACCACACAAGGCACATTTCTGCACCTTGCAGCCCGCGCTGAAGTGACGGGGATCACCGCACCTGTGGCAGGCCTTCGGTTGCCCCTGGTAGAAGATCAGGATCCTGTCTCTCCCCAGAAATGCTGAGGAAGGGATGTGGGTGACAGTACCGCCTGAGACCTTCAACCTCATCATGAAGGTCCAGCCCCCTGACCAAATGCCAAACTCGTCCCTGTTCTTTTTTGGGACGTCCGTGACCTCCCCATAGCGAGAAAGCTACGTCAAGATATCGACCCCAGAGAGTGACTCGTTATTGGTTAGAACGGTCACCCTCTTTACGCCATTTTGGCGGGACACCGCCTGCACGGCAAAGTCTCGCCAGCCGGGCTCCCCCTTCACCAGTTCAAAATTCGACCAGAAAAGCTCTAGGCCCTCCGGTCGAACAAAACTGATGTCGAAGACGGGGGTACCAAAAGGATGGATCAGGGCAAAGATGTCAGTCGCCCTGAAGTCCATCTTCAGGAGGAGCTCCACGACCCTCGCTCTTGGCGGGCACGCTTCACTGCCCCTCCACCGAAGACGGACTACATTCCTCCTGGCCACCCCCTGCCCGGCTGTCGGGAGGGAATACACTGTCTCCCCCTCCCTTTTATCTTGGAAGGCGGCCAGGCCGTGTCTATCCAGCGAAAAGGCCAGGTCCACCTCTCTTCCCTCTACCTGGATCGTCCGTTCTCCCTTCTTGAGGGCCTCCAGGAAACGGCATCACAAGTCACCATCCCTGAGGTCCAGAGGTGAGGAAGCCCCCCGAGAAGACCCCGAGGCCCCGGCCACAGACACGCCAACATTCGTATCCTCAACCACAGCCACATTCATACCCACGCCATCCCCATCCATGTCAACAGTCACCCCACTTGGGCCACTCTCAC
This sequence comes from Phyllobates terribilis, assembly GCF_046119375.1. Classification (NCBI taxonomy): domain Eukaryota; kingdom Metazoa; phylum Chordata; class Amphibia; order Anura; family Dendrobatidae; genus Phyllobates; species Phyllobates terribilis. The sequence continues at coordinate 1,902,851 of NW_027362974.1, read as the reverse complement.
TCACATGCACACTGGGGTCACAGTTTTTCATTTTTTGCAAGCATTTTTTGCCAGCAGTTTTTCCACTGCTGCCACCTGCTGGCAGCACCTTCCCTGCCGGGGGGATTTGGGAGCCAGGTGCTGAGACTTTTGCCAGTGCCCCTGCCCCAGATAAGCCCACGAGCACAGGGGACACCGACAGGCAGGCACCACCTCTGCTGTCTGTTACAGCTGTGGCACCACTGCTCCCATCAGCTGCCAACGCTAAGCCCCGCCCCTTTCCGGGCGGAGCCACGCCCACTTGGGCGGGTTTTGTCTGCGAGGCCACGCCCCCCGCACCAGGCAGCACGGTGGGGGCCCCGGAGGCCACTCCCACCGGTGCCGTGGGTGACAGGGAGGCCACGCCCCCCGCACCAGGCAGCACAGTGGGGGCCCCAGAGGCCACTCCCACCGGTGCCGTGGATGACAGGGAGGCCACGCCCCCCAAAGCCGGCCGCGCCGGGACCCCCGAAGCCGACCGAGAACCGGGTCTACTCACAGGGGCCCCTGGACCAGCGGCACCAGCTCTCAGGGGCATAGCACCCCCTACCGTCACACCCTTTGCCACAAAAAGCCTGGCCACCCCAGCTCCGGCGGCCGGCACCAGGCTAGGCCACTCCCCCTCGGCACCCAGCGGCGGTGGAGCCCCCCGCGCTGACCCATTACCGGGCCCCTGCGCAGGGGGCCCTGACCTCACCACGGATTTTGCCAGAGGAGCAAGCCCCACCTTACTCTTATGAGCCGGCTCTGCCGGAGCCGCAGGCCCCGCGCCCTTTACCTTACCAGGTTTCTGGGTCCCTAAAAGTGATCCAGATTTTTTAGTGGATCCGTGTGTGAGGGACCCAGACACCCCAGCACACGCCGCCGGAGACGCGGCCCCGGCTGTCGGTGCGCCGCCGACAGCGCAGGAGGCAGCGGCAGATGTACACGCCGCCTCCTGCACGCCAGCAGGAGCACCAGGTGCCAGGCCAGACCCCCTTTTTACAGGGGCTCCAGCACGAGCACCACCACCAATGACACCCACCGTCGGGCCGCCCTCCGCGCCATGCTCCATATCAAACACCTCGGACCCACTGCCTCCATTACCACAAACAGAGGCAGCGCTCTGCGTGCCATGGCCTATGTTCTCCCCGCTCCCTCGCTGTGGACCCACAACAGAGTCCAAGCCGGGGTGGGTGCCGGGTGCCGCACAACGGGACAGGGGGGCCCCAGAGAGGGGGACATACACAAATTTATGTGCAATAGATGTTTTCTTTTTTTTTTTTGCATTTCTCTTCGTCCCCCTCCCGGGTGCCTCATCCTCGCAGATCTCATCCCCGAACGTAAGCTGACCAAAACGTACCGGGGACTCGATCTGCTGGATCTGCTGCATGATAAGGCAGCCCCCCTCACTGCTGCTACTCCCATCCTCCTCATCCTCCCCCTCGCTCCCGCTGCCCTCTGAAGGGCTAGAATCAGACGGGAGAGCCATCTGCTCCGGGGCTATCCCGCTATGCGATGCCTGGAGATCCCTTACCAGGCCACCAGGCGGTGGGTAGGGTGCGACCTCCTCCACGCATACCTCTTCCTCCTCCTCCACTGCCTGGCCGGGGCCCTGCGACCCCTCCAGAGCCACACCGGTCACGGCTCTGAACTGGTCATCATTCCGCAGCTTCTCCATGAAGGGTCCACTGCCTGCCAATATGGTGCTCCTGCGGTCCTGCAGCTCTTGGATGGCTTGCTTGATTTTCCGGACCGCGGCGGATAGCTCAGGCTTCTTGGTGCCAGAGGCCCTCTCGGACCTCTCCTGAGCTACCCTCAACTCCCCCCAGAGGGAACTTAGCTTTTTTGCGGTGTCCTCATACTCACAGAGGTGCGCATGGACATGGGAGGCATAGGTGACGGTTGCCTCCCTCGCCACCTTGGTACCCCAATCAGGGGGCACCGCTGCAGCACCTCTGCTGGCACTCGACCTACCTCCAGAGGGAGGAGCTGCCGCGGTCGTAGCCTCGGGGGTCCTCCGGGTCTTCATGCTGGAACCCCTGCTGCCTCGGCCTGATGTTGCAGCCATAGCCTGATTGGTGTTGCTCCCACCCCCCGCCGGCTTAGACCGGGAGGTGGGAGCCGGGGGCCCAGCCCCGGAGGCCAGTCCCACTCTGAGCCTTCTTTCCTGGGAAGGGGGCAGACAAAAAGTCCCAGATGGAAAAACAAACCTCCCTTCCCAGGAGCTCTCTCCGCACATAGCTCAGTACAGGAACCTCAGCCGAGTCCTGGAGTCCTCTCCACAGTACAACTCAGGAGTAACTACAGGAGCAACTACAGGAGCTCCTCATCATCAGTCCTCCCGTCCAGCACAACGTACACACTGCTGCGGCTGCATGGCTAATATCCACTGGACTGAGAAGGCCCCGCCCCCTCCGGTGACATCATGATTCCATGAAATCACTCCTCCCCCTCAAGAAATCTACTCCAATCTAGACGCTCCCCTGTTGCTGAGGCGTGGTGACGCTGTAGCTGGGTGATTGCAGTCAGAGTAGTGGTGTTTGGCGTCTGTACTACAGGTAAGAAGATGGGACTGTACCAAGGTGATTACTACATTCAGGACAATAAGTAGCTAGATGTAGGTGTGCAGAATCCCACTCCCAATATTGTCAGGGTCTCTCACCCCCTCGTGTTGCCGGCTGTCAGGCTCCCGCACCCCCTCGTGTCATCGGCTGTCAGGCTCCCGCACCCCCTCGTGTCGTCGGCTGTCAGGCTCCCGCACCCCCTCATGTCGTCGGCTATCAGGCTCCCGCACCCCCTCGTGTCGTCGGCTGTCAGGGTCCCGCACCCCCTCGTGTCGTGGGCTGTCAGGCTCCCGCACCCCCTCGTGTCATGGGCTGTCAGGCTCCCGCACCCCCTCGTGTCATGGGCTGTCGGGCTCCCGCACCCCCTCGTGTCGTCGGCTGTTAGGGTCCCACACCCCCTCGTGTCGTGGGCTGTCGGGCTCCCGCACCCCCTCGTGCAATGGGCTGTCAGGGTCCCGCACCCCCTCGTGTCGTCGGCTGTCAGGCTTCCGCACCCCGTCGTGTCGTGGGCTGTCAGGCTCCCGCACCCCCTTGTGTCATGGGCTGTCGGGCTCCCGCACCCCCTCGTGTCGTCGGCTGTTAGGGTCCCACACCCCCTCGTGTCGTGGGCTGTCGGGCTCCCGCACCCCCTCGTGCAATGGGCTGTCAGGGTCCCGCACCCCCTCGTGTCGTGGGCTGTCAGGCTTCCGCACCCCGTCGTGTCGTGGGCTGTCGGGCTCCCGCACCCCCTCGTGCCATGGGCTGTCAGGCTCCCGCACCCCCTCGTGTCGTGGGCTGTCAGGCTCCCGCACTCTCCCCTTGTCGTTGTCTGTGGAGAAGATTAATACATATTTTAATTTTTCAGATTTTCTCTTATAAAACAAGATCCCTGAGCTTCTGCCTTTGACCGAAAAAATGGCGTCTGACAAGTCGCTGCTGTCTGCAGAAATGAACACAAGCATGGAGGAAGCGCTGTATGAACAGATGCTGATGAAGGTACGAAAGATGAATTGGAGAGGCCAGCAATCACCGGGTGAATGTCTCCTCCGTCAGCCGCCGGGGGCGCTGCAGTCTCCAACATTTACCTAATGTGTATTGTTGGCTTTAGACCCCTCATAGTTGTACTATTTTGGGGCAGGAAAAATCAGTTTGCAGAACCATCCTGTTCATGTTACTCACTGATTCTCACTTGTTGCCTCATTTCAGGCCAAACAGGAGATACAGAGCAGAATACCGAACTTACCAGAAAGCAGACAGATCAGACCCCAGCCGGGTGAGATGGGCGTCCTCTGATTATTATCCAGATTACTTTGTGCATATTATGTGACAGATACCACAGTGGGGCAGTGGGGTCTTATTGACTACAACGGTCACATGATGCAACCAATGTGGGGGTCACATTGTTTTTTCTTATGCAGTTGATTACATGTAAATGCTGCTTGGCTTTTACCGATTTTATTGTGTTTTTGTTCATTTTTTGTTTTTATTTTTGTGTTAGGTTTCTGCATTAAAACTCGCACATCCAAAAATACCGAAATCTTTATTAACATCTGCAAGTCGAACCAGATCCCAGCGCCCCCGGACCTGATGGAGCAGGAGTTAGTCAGCATCCTGGAATCTGATGATCCCTCCGGCTATCGAGTCCCCATGAGCCTTGGAGAGCCCCACGTTGAAGTTGATAATAGTACGTTTTTTTGTTTTTTTTTATTTAATACAGCGCGTCTCTTTTTAAAGGGGTAGTCCAGAGATATCCTTAAAGGGGTTAAAATAGCAAGTATTACAACTTACTAATCCTCAATGGTCGAAGGTGCCATCTCCACAGGTTCTGGTAGGTCCACTTCAGTTTGACATCTTGTTGTTGACTTTTGAACTTTTTTGGTTTAGATTTGGGACTTAAAGGGATTGTCCACTACTTGGATTCCCCTTTAAGAACTTATACCACTTATTCATAGCAGCCCTACTAAGGTCAGTGGGTGAGTCGGCACCGCAAAGTATCTAAGTCCTGGTGCACTTTGTCCTACAGGTGGAGGCGGCTGCACGGCATACGACATAGTGATTAATGGCACCTTCTTTGAGAAAATTAAGGTAACTGCAATTGCTTATTCTGACATACGAGCTGTCTGCTCTCCTTTGTGTCAGCTCCTTACTTTGTATTTTTTTTTATTAGAATAATGAGCTTTTCAGGGAATTTTTTATCACCGTGGCCATGGATGGACAAGAGAACAAGTACGAAATGGAGCTGTCAAGAGGTAACGACCACATCACTGATATTTTCCTTGATTTTTCCATCGACCATACAAGGACTTGTTCCTTCATGGAGCAAGTTTACCATATAATATATTGAAAATGTTTATGTACCAACCTGTTGTATGGCACCGTATCAAATGCCTTTGAAAAGTCCAGATAGACAACACCAACTAAGTTTCCCTGGTCCAACCTAGAACTTACCTCCCATAGAATCTTTTCAGATTAGTTTGCAGGACAGATCCCTCATAATCATATGTATAGGTTATTCTTATTGAGGTGCTCCAGGTTAGTATCTCTTAGAAAACCCACAAAGATGTTGCCCACAGTACAAGTTAAACTTACCGGCCTATAAATTCCAGGCTCACATGTTATCCCCTTCTTGAATATTGGTACCACATTTGCTATGTGGGTGTAACGCTGGTGGATATAGACCCACTGCCCCACAGGAGGGTTGTGACTAGGTGTCTACTGGGTCTCCACTAGAACCTCTGGTGGTGAGGATAGACTGGGCTGCCGGTAGACACCAGGTACCACTTCAGGGCAGTCCCCGGGACTGCAGCAGCATTCCGGAGGTACCAGGGTACCAAATACAGGAGAGCTAAGATAAAGACTAGGTCAGACAGTCTGAGATCGGGGCAGGCAGCACAGGTTCAGGATAGAGAAAAATGGCAAGGGGGACAGGGGTTTTTGATACCAGAAAACTCTTTTAACGCTTGCAACCTCTGTTTCTTGACTGCAACTCAAACAGTCGAATCAGTCAGTAAGAATTTAGGGCACTTCCATTGTGATATTTTGCATCAGCATTTGTTAGCAGACGCCAGGAATTGGATCCAAAACAGAAGAGGTGAAAGTTTTTCAGTTACTATTTTTCACTGTGTTTGTTCCCCTCTGGTTTTCAGCTTACAAATACTGATGTAAATTAGTGCCAAAAATACTCACTGTGTGAATGAGGCGAGGAAGCTGCTTGTAATACTGTAATAGAAGTCCTTATTCTGAGGATGAGTGCTGTAATTCTTGTCTTCTCTGCTCCATCAAACTCCCCAGAGCAGGGGCAACCCCTGGGGCAAAACTGCTGGCGGCAGATGTCCAGACGTATGACTCAGTGATGTTTGATGGACCCCAAATCCCAAACAAAATGAATCAGACACATACAAAATAAATACACAAAGCATTGCAATTAGGTGTCAAACGTTCTCAACTTTATTTAAATTTACATGACACCGAAAATGGCACAACCCTCGACTCACGAAGAGTCACCCTCCAGCGCTCAGGAGAGGAAAACCCCCTGTGGAGGAAACCTCTAGAGAACCATGGCTGGAGGGCTGCGCTTCCCTTGCGCTTAGAGAGTTAGTGCCGATATATGACGGAGTTTTAGAATTTGTACATATTTACAGAGAACGACATAACAAATATAGACTATAATTGTGATAAACTGGATGTGGGAGAGATCTGGCTGCGATATCTGTCACCACATTTATTGCTGGAACGAATTTAGTTGATCTGATTTCCCAGGTGGATCTACCACTTCTCCCTTACAGATCCAGCTCCGTCTCTCAAGAAGTTGGGTACTTGGTTAAAGGGGTTGCTCATTATGGATAACCCCTAATAGGATGAGTATCCCCTTCCCCTCCCAATTTATCACCCATTAAAGTCAAGGATCCATCCATGAACTCCCAAAGAAGAGCAGCTCTTTGTACATAGTAACAGAAGGGGATCCTGTTTTGGGGACCCCCCCTCTGTTACCTTCCCATGCCCCCGGGGTGTCTAAGAAGACAACCCCTTTCCCTGCTAGAACCTCCAAATTACACCAACGTTGGCACATTACGTGGGGTGGTCAAGCTCAAGGTCCTCAGGCGCATCATCAGTAATGGCGCTGATCGTGGCAGCGCGGCATTCTTTTATGGAATCTTCTTTATGACACTTGTTTATGCACTCACAATAGTTGTCATGGTTACTACAAAGGCTATTACTGATGCAGGATCCAAGTATTAACCCTTTCATCATTGGTAATTCACTTTCATTATGGAGGCAACTAACTGCACTTGTTACCAAGCAGATGTCTTATCATTACGGCTTCCCTTAGGCACCATAAGAAATACAGATTATAGAACATGCGTACAAGTGTTTCAGGAGTGTTTTGCACTTTTTAGATCCACAGATTGGGCTTATAACTAGCACTGTACAAAGCCAAAAATTAAGAGGAAATTACTTGTAAAATAATATTATAGGGAATTGCATTTCAAGCATTTTCCTAATGTGCATTCTACATACTTGCATAGTTGCATAGGTTGAAAAAGTTTGAACTTTAATGTCCTAGGTCTACCTCCAAAGTTATACATTTTCTATTACTAGATTATTTATAACCCACAATGTCATGTTTTGTTAAAAAAGTATCCAGCCCTTCTATAAATGCTGTTATACTATCTGCCATTACTATATCTTGTGGTTGGCATTCCACAGTCTGACTGCTCTATCTGTAAAGAATCCTTTCCTATTAAGTTGCCAGATTCGCCTCACCTCCGCTTGTTATGAATGTTCCTGGTGCTTTGTAAGGTCCTGGAAAGTGATAAGTCATGTGCCAGTACTATGCATTGACCACATATGTATTTATACATATAAATGTCTATTTATGAAGGAGATGATAATTACCCTTCATAGAGGTGTTATGATCATTCATAAATTGCTTTCATAGGTTTGATCTCCAGGATTAGGAGAGATTTGGGGTGTAAACTTAATAAACAATGAGTAAAACATCAAAGCAAACGAAAAAGGGTTTGTGACCCAAACTGGTAGGTGAGACCGGCTAGCCCCATATTATACGAGGTCACAACCAGGTTTCGCCTGAGGAGGGCAGCACTAATGAGTCCTCAGGAGCGCATAACCCTGAAATATGCAGCGATTCTACACTACCCATTATAAAAGGGTAATATGCTACTTACTACCATATTTTAGCTAAGATACAAGGCATACTTGTAAGGAGAGATGAAAAAGGTGATGGGGAACAACATATAAATATACTGAGGAACGCTATACACTAGTGGCCAAAATTGAGTCAACACCCCCAAGATTTACGAATTTTTAGCATTTTGCCAATACAAATACAAATTTCATGAATGTTTTTGATTTCACAGTAAAGTTTTTAAGTAGAAATAAAATCTCATATAGAAACACAATATTAGCAGGAAATTTGTTCATTTGTCAACAAATTGGACACTATTGTCACTCAGATGACTGTGGGAGAAAAGCCATTTATTTGTCCTATTTTCATATCTAACACTAAATGTTATTACTCAGTTGGACAGCCCTTGGCCTTGATGACTGCCTGGCATCTACTTGGCATGCTATCTACCAGTTTGTGTAAATCAGATGGTGTGATGATATGAAGCCATGATTTGATGATGGCTGCAATGAGTTCCTGCTTGTGTGAAGCCCGCTGTTTTGACACCTCTCTTTTGAGGCGAGCCCAGAGATTCTCAATAGGATTGAGATCTGGGCTGTTTCCTGGCCAATTCAATAGCTGGACATTTTTGTCCTTGAACCAAGAGAGACATTTTTTAGCTGTATGGCATGGGGCTCCATCTTGCTGAAAAATAAACGGTGTCCCTTCACTAAATACATCATGTGCCGAAGGAATGAGTTTAGGCTGAAGGACTTCCTTGATGTCCTTTTCAGCATTAACTGTTCCTTCAATTACCTGCAGCCTACCACCTGCATCTCTGGACACGCAGCCCCCTACCATAACACTCAGAGGATGCTTCATGGTGGGTACTGTACCCTCTGACAACCAGTCCTCTCCAGGTCGTCGTCGAACGTAGCAGACACCGTCGCTGCCAAACATGGGTAGGCGTGTCTCATCGCTCCATATAACATTTCTCCATTGTTCAGTGGTCCATTTACAATGTTCTTTGGCCCACTGCAGACGTTTCTGACGCTGTGAGGCATTCAAAAATGGCTTTTACCTGGTATTCTGGCTCTTAACTCCGCTTTTACCAATCGTCGTCGAATCGTCCGATCGGACACTGTCAAGGGAAGAACATTTCTGCACAAAAAACGTGTCGCTCGGCAGGAAAATCCCCTTGATATTGCGTTTTTTGAGATTTTTTTTTCCCGTTCTTTAGAAACGCTGCAAAAATACTGAAACAATAAACATGAAACTGCTTCAAATCTGCAAGGATTCACTATTCCTGCTTTTCCTGGTACTATCAAACATAGCATTTTTGGGAACTTGGAGCTCTATATTACAAATATGTCCGTCCCTCCAGTTGAAAGAAATTAACATTTTCCTGGAGGGAAGTTTATATTTTACATTATGTCAGTTTTTGTCTATCGATGATAAAGTGCAGTTTGCAGCAATTTTTATTGTGACATATACCCAAATCATTCACGAAAATATTTCACATTCAACGCGCGTCGGACGGGCCTGCGTGCTCTCACATGCCAGGGCTGAGTTTCAGTTCCAGTCCGACCCTGTTAATCATCTATAGTTTCCCTTCAGAGTGGAAAATGCTGAAAAATCAGAAGTTCCTGGGATCCATTTTTGAACAGAATATCAGAACCAAATCAAAACCGATGATTCAGGGAATGGACACAATGTCCCAACTCTAAGGTACAAGTCTATGGCATACAGTCTGTAAAAGACGACAGAGTAGGCTGCTGTTGAGCATCGGCGGCTTCTCTGATGTTCCTCGCTCATCTATGCAGTACATGGTCGGCCATTCAATTGATTGGATGTCTTATAATACCACATTTCCCCTAGGGACACAAAGTATGAAGAGCTCCACTCCTCCTGGTGATAGGTTATACCCAACAGATGGGGGAGCGCCACTCCTCGTGGTGATGGGTTATACCCAACAGATGGGGGAGCGCCACTCCTCGTGCTGATGGGTTACACCCAACAGATGGGGGAGCGCCACTCCTCGTGCTGATGGGTTACACCCAACAGATGGGGGAGCGCCACTCCTCGTGCTGATGGGTTACACCCAACAGATGGGGGAGCGCCACTCCTTGAGGTGATAGGTTATACCCAACAGATGGGGGAGCACCACTCCTCGTGGTGATGGGTTATACCCAACAGATGGGGGAAGTTACAGAATGGCTTGTTATGGTGCAAGAACATTGTGGACATTGTTTTTTTGGGTTTTTTTTTAACTATTTTGCCTTTATGTTCTTTATTTTTTTCCTACAGACCCTCCCAGCTAACTCCAAGCAAGTCCCTCATCTCAGAAGTTGAAAGGTTTGGGTTACTTTGAGGTTTAATGCATGCATTTACTTTTTTTAGAATCCCATCTTACAAAAGATATAGGATATCCAACTTCTTGGACTCCAAGAATAAGGGGGCTGCAGCCTGGAAGTAACCCCGCTGCCCTTTTTAAAGAATATGCTGGAGTGGGGCAGCTACCCGGATATTCACTGTGCAGGAGAACTGCAGCTAAGCCCATTCACTTTTCTGGATCTATGCTGTCGTTCCGCTGCACAGTGGAGGCCATGATGCCAATGTGCAGGGAATGACTGTGAAAGGGGCTGTTCCTCATTACAAGCATCAGTGCCACATTATTATATTAGAGATTGACCCCAACAGATCATAAATTGATGGTGTACCCTTTAATATACTGCTTCCTTCCTTTTTTTATCAGTTCACCCGTGAAACCAGATTACATGATTGTGGCGGAACCTCCTGTAGGACACCCAAGTTTTCTGGTGGCTGAAATCTCTTTACCTAAAGTGGTGAGACCCTCAGATGTGGTTTAGGATTGTGATCTTTTTGCATTTCATGTGATTTCCAATAGTCTTCCCTTATTAAAAGTCTGTGCCAACCTCGTGCTACCAGTCCTCCTCTGCCAACTTTTATCATCACAGCTTTGATGTGTCCACAGTAGCCAATTGCTGGCAGTTGTGACACATTTGCTGGATGATGATGATATAATTTTTTTTTCATACCATGGTGGGTTGTTTGCAAGCTGTTGGAATGGGAAAGAATGACTCTGTCACCAGAGAACGACTGTTCAAACCAAGCACAGACAGCGGGACCAGTCATTTATATAAACCTTCCCCCCTGCTTGTTTCCCCTCCATCTCCACCATCACCTCTTCTTTGACAGTTCTGGCTTCATAGATCCAGAGAGGAGATAGAGGGAAAACAAGCTGGTGGGAAGATGTATATATTATACTAGATGGTGGCCCGATTCTAATGCATCGGGTATTCTAGAATAGGTATGCGGCCGACCGGGCGCAATGAGCAGAGCTGTGTTTAAATTTTGCGCCAAAATCGCTGATTGGTCACGGTTGCCGGCCTCGACCAATCAGCAAAGTGGTGTTAAAATTTGGCGCCTAAATCGCAGATTGGTCACGGCCGGCGGTCACGACTAATCAGCAGAGCGGGGTTTAAATTTGGCGCCAATAATGCTGATTGGTCGCAGCCAGCGAACGTGACCAATCAGCAGAGCGGTATTTAAATTTGGCACCAATAATGGTGATTGGTCGCTGCCGTGACCAATCAGCAGAGCTGTGTTTAAATTTGGCACTAATAATGCTGATTATTCACGACCGGTAACCGCGACCAATCAGCAGAGCGGTGTTTAAATTTGGCGCCAATTTCTCTGCTTGGTCGCGGCTGGCCACTGCAACCAATCAGCGAAACGGTGTTTAAATTTGGCGCCAATATGGCTGATTGGTCACGGCCGCTGGTTGCGACTAATTAGCAGAGCGAGATTTAAATTTGGCGCCAATACTGCTGATTGGTCGCGGCCGGCGACCGCGACTAATCAGCAGAGCGGTGTTTAAATTTGGCGCCAATATTGCTGATTGGTCGCGGCCGTCGACCGCTACCAATCAGCAGAGCGGGGTTTACATTTGGCGCCAAAATTGCTGATTGGCGCGTCCACCAGGTGCGAACAATTAGCAGAGCGGGGTTTAAATGTGGAACCAAGATCGGTGATTGGTCGCGGCCAATCAGCGATTTTTAACACAAATGGACCTTTGTAACACCATGCGGATACTGTGGGGACATCAGCGGCTAGGGTGTGAAGGGAGACCGGGGAGCGGCGCTGCGGGTCAGGACACTTCTGCTCCGAGCGCCCGCTCATGTCCCGGGTTCTCCGAGCGGAAGTACCCGCACAGGCAGCGCCGCTGACATCCATGCGGCTAGGGTGTGAAGGGAGGACCGTGGAGCGGCGCTGACATCCAATTGGTCGCGGCCGCTATTTAAATCTGCTGCACAAATCGGTGATTGGTCGCTGTCTTGGCCCGCGACCAATCACTGATCTTGGCGCCAAAGTTAAACACTATTGTGCTGATTGGTCGTGGACGCTGCCCGCGACCAATCACCGATTTGGGCGCCAAATTTAAATATCGGCGCCGACCAATCACCGATCTTGGCTCCAGATTTAAACACCGCTGTGCTGATTGATCGCGGCCGATATTTAAATTTGGCGCCCAAATCGGTGATTGGTCACGGTCAGCGCCCGCGTCCAATCAGCACAGCGGTGCTTAAGTTTTGCGCTAAGATCAGTGATTGGTCGGGTCCGAAGACTGCGACCAATCATCGAATCGTCTTGGTGAGGACCGGGGAGCTGCGCTGCCTGTGCGGCTACTTACGTTGCGAGACCCCGGGACATAGCGGGCGCTCGCAGCAGAAGTATCCCGACCCCCAGCGCCGCTCCCCGGTCCTCCCTTCCGCATGGAGGTCAGCGGCGCCGGCGGTCCTTCCGCTGCTACCGGCCGGTAGATAAGCGCCTCGTGCTGCTCATCTACTGGCTGCATCTCCGTCCCGCAGATGGGTCCAGCGGTAGGGTTCTTTCTGCTGTTGCCGGCCGGGAGATGAGCGCCTCGCGGCGCTCATCTCCCGGCTGGATCGCCGCTCCGCTCCGTCCCGCAGATGAGCCGCTAACGGCCGCCATCTTTTTTCAGAAATCCCGCGGCGCTGATTGGCCGCTGCCAGACCAATGAGCGACGCGGGATTTCCTGGACAGACAGACAGACAGACGGGATAAGACGATTATATAGTAGATTATTTAATTATATAGTGCCATTGATTCCATGGTGCTGGTGCATATAAATGATGTTATAATGATGATATAAATGATGAAAGAGGCTTGTTGCGATAGTGTAGAACACGCCGCTCTTTATTTTTTCTATATTAATGCGACATTTGGAGGAATCGCACAGAAAATGCTTTAAATGTATTTATTTTTTAATTTGATTTTTCTCATGTCCATGATTCACATTGCGTTAAATGAGGCATAATGAAGATTAAGAATGTTTCAGCTGTATCCTTCATCAGACAGGATAATGTAGCTTAAGGGGACCCACTTGGTTAAATATAGGGGTCAGTTCTGGTCTTCCCAAAAAGCAGATTAAGTAGTCACCACACGGGAATCTGGTGATTACTGGGTTTGCTTTTGGGGACCCCAGATTTCTTCATATAACCGACTGGGCCTTCTGCCTAATGAAGGCTACATTATCTGAAATTCTGGTACCATTCATTATGCCTCACTTAAAGGGGTTGTCTGGCACTTTAATATTGATGATCTATCCTAAGGATATTCCATTAGTATTAAAGTGGTGGACAACTCCTTTTAATGCCGTGTGAATCATAAAAAATATTTGAAGCATTTTCTGTGAGCAGTTACTCCAAGTGTCAGATTTAATGTATGAGACGTCTGGAGCTACACAGTAACTTCTAGTTGGCCACATATCAAGATAAAAGTTTAGATTTTTGTGCACTTGTTGGTTACAACTTTCTTTCCCGTACAGAAGCATTCAGCGACATAAGCGTTGTTACCACGCTGGTCTTCTCTTTACAGTCTTCTGCTAGATCTCGTGTTGGACTTGGGTGAAGACAGAATAGTCTTAGTCGGACGTCTCGATTTGTATCATCTAGACGTCTTCATTCCTTACAATATCATCCAAGAACAAAGTGGAGCTCAGTTCAACAAGGACAGTAAGGTGAGACAATAAAGCAAAGTTGGACATGTCTTATAGCCCATTCTGAAATCTCCTTCTTAAAGAGGTTCTCTGAGAAAATGTATAAAATAAAATTTTAAAAAATGTATACATTTATTTAGCAAAAATAAATTGTTTTAATTAGGGGATAATTCTATGTGAATACTTTTATGCCCAAGAATGGCAAAAGTATTCTCGGAGTGATACCTTTACTGGCTAACCAGAAAAAAAATATATATATGCAAGCTTTCAGAGCACAGAGGCTCCTTCTTCAGGCAATATTACAAATGAATTCATAACATTTGTAATCCTGCCTGAAGAAGGAGCCTGTGTGCTCTGTAAGGAGATTTTTGTGTACTCATCGTCAAATCTCTTTCTCTTAGCCTCTAATTGGGGGACACAGGACCTTGGGTGTTATGCTGCTGTCCACTAGGAGGCGACACTAGGCTTAATCTGAAAAAGATTAACGGTGGCTCCTCCTCTGCAGTATACACCCCCTGACGGCATCAGCCATGTTCAGTTTTGTGCAAAAGCAGTAGGAGGAACGTAACATGAATAACATAATTATGCCTATAAGAAGGCTACCGCCCAGTGGAGAATGTGTGTCACTTCTCGCATCGCCTGGGCACTGCGGGTCCCCCCTTGGTGATTTACGTATGCCACAGCCGTGGCATTGTCTGACTGTACTCTGATGTGAGTGGCTGGCAGTAAATGATGGAAGGCTCTCAACGCCAGGAGAATGGCACGAATATCCAAGATGTTGATGGGCATGGTCGCTTCTGTTGGGGACCACTTGCCCTGTGCTCTGTGGTGCAGGTGTACTGCATCCCAACCCATCAGGCTCGCATTGGTGGTCAGAACCTTCCATTGACTCGTGAGAAAGGATTTCCCCTTTGTTAGCGAGGTTGGTTTGAGCCACCAGTGCAGGGATCTCTTGGTTGATGACGTCAACTGAAACTCCCTGTCGAGGGAAAAAGGATTCCTGTCCCATGACTTGAGGATGGCTAGTTGGAGAGGCCTGAGGTGAAGCTGGGCAAATGGGACCGCTTCTATTGCCGCCACCATCCTACCAAGGACTCTCATGGCAAACCGGAGAGACTGAGGGGGTTTGCGAAGTAGGATGCGGACCCCTATTCGGAGAGGCAGTGCTTTGTCCTTGGGGAGGAGTACTAGACCCTTGAGGGTGTTGGATAACATTCCCAAAAAGGTCATAGATTGACTCGGGGTTGGTGATGACTTTTTTAAGTTGAGCCGGTGCAATTGGTATGTGGAGGCATGCGTCTTGAAAGTCTATGGAGGCGAGAAATTCTCCCGTCTCCATGGACGCAATGATGGACCGAAGGGACTCCATGCGAAAGTGACGTACCCGTACTTATTTGTTGAGCTGTTTTAGATCCAATATGGGCCGTACGCTGCCTCCTTTTTTGGGGACTACGAATAGATTTGAGCAGAACCCTTGGAAGCGCTTGGCCGTAGGGACCGTTACTAAGACACCTGCTTGGAGAAGTAATGAAACCGCGTGGTGGAAGGCACGAGCCTTGGCTGGCGGTTTTGGGGGAACAGACAGGAAGAATCTGTTTGGCGGGTTGGAAGTGAACTCTATCTTGTATCCTGAAGACACTAGTTCCCTGACCCACCTGTCTTCTGTAATAGGCAGCCAGAGCTGGTGAAAGAGCAAAAGACGGCCGCCTACAGGTGGGGTGTCTTCCAGAGTTCGTGAGTCATGATGAGGAGGAAGTGCAAGACTTTCCTCCCTTAAATTTTGACTGGCCTGCCTTTGTTTGCCAGGTTTTGTCCGACTTTTGCGTCGACCTCGAGTTGTCCCAGCGTGGAGCGCGGCTGTTATTCTTTGCTGGTCGCGAGACGGATCAGCCGGAAGAGTTCCGAAAGGATCGGTAACGTGCCTGATTGCGCTTTTTGTAAGTGTGTTTGGGCTTCAGTTGGGGGAGAGAGATACTTTTACCCCCGGTGGCGTTGGATATCATTGTGTCCAACTGTTCACCGAAAAGCCGACCACTGAGGTACGGGAGGTGAGTGAGGGACTTCTTTGAAGCTGCATCTGCTTTCCATTCCTGCAGCCAGAGGATACACCGAATTGTGATGAAGCTATCCCGGCTGCACCCATTGCAGAATCCAGAGCTGCATGGAGCTTGTAATCTACCACGACTGCTATTTGGGCCGCTTGGTCCGACAGTTCAGGGGTAGGTATTTTGTAGGCCAGTTTGTAAATTTTGGGCCCAGGCCAGGATTGCCTTGGCAGCCCAAAAAAACTGAGGCGAACGTGAGAGCCAGGGAGGCCCCTGCGGCCTCGAAAATTGAACGGGCCATGCATTCCACCTGCCGGTCTGCTGTGTCCCTGAGGGTTGAGCTATCTGGCAGAGAAAGTGCTGCTAGTCTGGAGACTGGAGGATCCACTTCAGGTGGATCTGTCCATTTTTTGGTGACCTCCTGTGGAAAGGGGTACCGCGCCTCCAGATATTTGCGATTAGTAAACTTTTTCTCAGGTTGTGAGAACTGCTTTTTAAGGATCGCATTAAACTCTGGGTGGTCAAAGAACACCTTAGGCGGCTTCAGGACTCCTTCAAAGGAAATTTTATGTCCTGGTGTCTCCAGGGGTGGATCAGAGATGTCCAGCACCCAATGGATAGATGAGATTAAATCATCAACTAGCACTGTATTGCCCGGGCGAATAGGGATCAGGGACCCTTCGGTTTCCTTGTCTGAGTCGGAATCACAGATGTCTTCCGAATCCTGTATCTCGCTAAGGCGACTCCTGCTGGGAGAACCGGAGCGGAGACCTTCTCTGGTCGGGGATGGCTGTGGGGATCTGCGTTGTCTGTCCCTGTCAGGGGACGGTCTAGATGAGCTGTGAGTACGGTGTCTCACACTGGAAGGGGATGACCGTGTGGTATGGGATGATGCAGATGGGGCCAGCGATGCAGAGTGGCTTTGCAGAGGGGGCCAGCAATGCAGAGAAAGTTATAGACTTCACAGCCGAGTCGAGACTGTAGCTGTAATTTTATCCCACCTTAGTGTGCTGTAGTACAGCGCCGGTAAAATCCAAGATCCTGTGCTCCCCAGAGACCAGCTGGCGACCGGTATGTGAAGCGTTAACTTCCTTCCGTTCTCCCTCTGCTGGTTAATGGCCGCCGGAGTGTGGAGAAGAAAGGGGGCGGAGCGCTGGAAAGTCGGCCGTATTGCTAGAAAGCGCGCCCTTTCAGTTCGTCTCCGCCCCCTGTATGACATGTGTATTGTCATATTGGTCATCCGGGGGGCGGGGTGCGGAGAGTGGGCGGCGGCTTCAGCTAGGCGGTATAAATTTAGAATGTATGCCCAAAAGGGCTGCAGACCGGCGCGGTAGTCCGAGGGGGTACCGGATCTGAATCGGACCCCCCCCCCCGGTTTTTAATGGCAGGAAAGGCGGTGGGATACTATATTAAAAGGGAGCCCTTAAAGGGTTCCTCTGAGGCACTGTAGCGCTGGTGCCGGCAGAGAGACAGAGCTGAAGCCAGCCTGTGTCTCTGTGTGCCCTTCTGCCAGTACTGTCCCCCGGTCCATCAGGAGTCTGCAGTGGAGCTGCGATTCCTGAACGTTGGTGCAGAGCGACAGCTACTGGGAGCTATATATTGCTGTCTGCACAAATCCTACCTGCGGTGTCTAAACCTAATGCCCCCATGAGGGGGATTGGGGAGTGTCAGGCAAAATGTATTTTTGTCCAAGTTTTAAAAATGAGAGATGTCTTAAATCTCCATCCCCTGCTCATTTAGAATGGTCCTACATAGAATTCACTCTTGCTTTCCCCAAACAAGGAATTTTTATTACCGCCATAAAACCTCAGCCAGAGCAAGCATACTGGTGTAAACTGGAAATTCCCTCCAAAATCCTATTGTCTAACTGTACAAACTTTTAATGTCGAGTTTAATAATGCACATGACTGTCACAAACACAGGGACCACATTTTTGGGATGTTCACCTTTTTCCAATTATGCCGGTATATCTTACATAACTGGGAAACCACCAGAAACCCAGGAAATGGGTTCTGATATTTGATATCCATCTTCATGAATATTGGTGACGGCAAACATGATGTATCCATCTTGGATGTGAGACCCCCCCATACCAAGATATGAAATCTGAAGGCTTTTTATGTCTTAGGCAGCTGGGTGGGTTCACAAAACCGTGTGAGGTAAACAACATGGGTGTCTCCTAGTGTTTTGGCCCCTTACTAAAAACCAGAACGGACATTTTACTTCATTCTTAACCAGGGACGTCAGACGCAAGCACTCTTCGCTGCGTGGAGGAATCACACCTAGTTTCCGGGGAGCCGTGCCCCCCACACAATCTGAGACCATCACCTCGTGGCGCAGGTTTTGCTATTATTTACCCCTTGTATTTTAATAACTGTTTTATGCATATATGTAAATTGTCTCTTTTATAAAATCTTGTATATCTTTTGTAAACACTGCCCACTTTCGGGAGTATTTCATTATTATTTACCAGCTTCGTTCTTCTTGTCCTATGTCGAGCAAACACGTTCCTCACCCGCTAATTCACGTTACCTAACAGGTACCCGATCAACCTGTTAAGCGATCGGTGGTGGCAGTATACCGGTATTTGTGATATTGTGGTTTGAGGGTGGCTGGACGGAGGTATATATACGTTCCTGGAAGGAACTGGTGGTATATATACGTCCTGTCACATCACGTGCCACAATAGTCGACATAAATTAGAGCAGCTGCGCCCGTGCTTATCCTCGGTCAATACCGTGGTTGACCAGCAGGATAAGGGGGCGCCAGAGGGCTGCAAGGTCTGACCAAGTGTTTTTCGTGACAGGGAGGGTGCTGCCTTCACAGTCAGGAGGCTGCAATCCTCCCTCGACCTCAACCCAAGACCAAAAGGATTTGGGGAAGGAGGGGGGGTCTCAACTTCGAACCAACACCCGAGGGGCTGGGGAAAGAGCGACATGGTAAGGAGATGTCTCGACTTCAACTGTGCACCCCTAGAAGGGGGCAGAGGAGGAGCCATGCCGGGGGTCTCTCCAGAGACCCACTTATCTTCATTTGTAACTCCATGGAAAAAGAAAAAATCAGAAAAAAATGGAGTAAAAATCTTTAGGTGTGCCTTCTTGCGACACTAAGCAAAAAACTGAACATGGCTGACGCCGTCAGGGGGTGTTTACTGCCGAGGAGGAGCCACCGTTAATCTTTTTCAGATTAAGCCTAGTGTCGCCTCCTAGTGGACAGCAACATAACACCCAAGGTCCTGTGTCCCCCAATGAGGCGACAGAGTAATATATTTTTTTCTGGTTAGCCAATAAAGGTATCACTCCGAGAATACTTTTGCCATTTTTGGGCATAAATGTATTTACATCAAATTTTCTGGCTAGCACGGTACCACAATATAAATTTGTACTGTACATCGCAATTACAGGATAATAATTGCTTATGGACATAATGGCCAACGATGTCAGCAGCCATCCATCCTAGATGGGTGAAGGTAAACTGTTTGAGACGGACATCTCTGACCTACCTGTGGGAATCAAGAATTTGCATCTATGTCATCGATTGACTGACTGATCACATCCATGAGTCAACATGCTGTAAACCTGTCATGATGAGTGAGCAGATAGATAAGTTCCTGTCAGGGTGAGGGGCAGCATCCTATCACAACATATAGTTGCCCAGAGACATCTGAATGCATCGGCTTTCCTTTATGCCATTCATCAAACATGTCGTATATTTTGTGTATAGCGAGTCACAAGCCTCGCACTGCTCTGCGTTTTATCATTGGTTCTATGAGCTGCAGTAAAACGTGACGTATATTCCAGGTGCTGACGATCACAATGCCGGTCCAGCCAGCATAGCGGTGGGCTCAGAAGATCAGCTTTGGAAAACGTTCCTCTTATATAGATCCTGTGGATCCTACTTACATTCGCTGCTGTTTACATTGTATGCTTACAATTCTATTTAGACTTCAATATGACTCCAGAATAAATTTTTGTCTTTCTTATACTTGCCGTATATTTTTCCCAAGGAGGGGGTTTAGGTATTGTGCTTTTTTCTTTTTTTTTTTTATTTCTACTGTAATATTTCATAATATCTGTGAATAAGTCTTGAAAATAATTTGCATTGAAAAGGTTGAGATCCTCTGAATCTACATGGATTTTTAGGAATTAAAAATCTACAGCAGTAAATCTGCAGCAGAATTTAAATTTTGCACCATGTCTGGATTTAGTAGCAGCTGCCCCTTTAAATGGAATATGTCAGCAGGTTTTTGCTACCCCATTTGAGAGCAGCATAATCCGAGGCCCTGATTCCAACGATGTATCACTTACTGGGCTGCTTGGTGTTATTTTGATAAAATTACAGTTTTTTTTTCTCATGCAGATCTCTGAATGCTGAGCTCTGTATAATAACCCCACCCACACCACTGATTGGCAGTTTATATACAGTGTACACAGAAAGCTGCCAATCAGTGGTGGGGGGCGTGGTTGGACTACGTGGCAGCAGGTTTACTAGTCCTCTAGTGATAATCTTCTGCTGATAAAAGTGTGATTTTTATCAAAACTACAACATGCAGCCCTGTAAGTGAGACGTCCCTAGAATCAGGGTCTTTGTCTCTACATCATGCTGCTCTCAACAACAACCAATATATAGTACATCCGACAAGGGGTCAATGTGTTAAAAAAGACCTTTATTATAACAATTTGGGTACATGGCGGCAAAAGAAAAGAGCACACACACATATATATAGTAATACCATATAATAGTGAGGAGGTATAATGTAAATATTTGAATTGCAGAGACATCAGGGCTGGATAGTAGTAGCTCCAATTGTGCTAATGCATACTGATAGTATATCCTAGGTCACATAGTAAAAGGATATAATCCTAAATAATAAAAGCCAATATAGGCATTCCCAAGATAATGACCTTTTGGTATATACATATATCAAGGGTTGTATTATATCCAAGTAGGTTAATTCCCAAGTAACAATAATGTTGCATTGGATTCATTCATACCTGGTATATATTGTCTGCACGTCTTGCAATAGCTCTGGGCTCGGTGGTCCTACTCCTAGTGTGGCGCTCACCCCATCATGCTGCTCTCAGAATAGCCAAGAAAAACCTGCTGACAGATTCCCTTTACAAATAGCTGAAATGGCTCCTAGATACCAGAGAAGGAAAACTTTATTAAAACGGTTTTGTTTCCTAAATAGAAAAGCAAATTAAACACCACTGGATAATGTGGTGTGTGAAACCGTCCATTGGATTGCTGTTTCGGGTGGGCTCAGGAGCAGAGCCCCCATCCTACACAGCCGACATCTTGCTGTAACAGCAGCGGCCAGAGCGGAGCGTGAATCACTGCTGTTTAACCATTTATATGCCGTCAATCACTGATGACAAGTTAAATAGCGCAATCGCCGGTACGCTATGCAATGTTACTAGAATTTTTTTTTTTACTTTTCCATCTCCTTGAATTACTTGTTGTGGTTTGCGGATCCATTGACTGGCCAAGTGGAAGGGCTGCAGCCGATCATTCATGTACGTAGCAGATACACATTTCCATGTGTAAATAGGCCCTTATAGAAATCAATCAATAGAACGTATACCTGGATATCTAGGTTTATTTTTTGCATACATTTAAAGAGGTATAAGTCATGGCATATTACTAGGATGTCATTCTTGGGGGTCTGACAGCCTAATTTAGAAAGAAGTGGATGCATTATTTTCCCCTCACCCATTACAACACACCTTGAGAGAGGGATCCGCCCCACCAAGGACAGGAAACCGTCTGAAATAAAAGGGCGGTACCTCTCCCTTGCTTCAGTTGGTTTCCTGTCCTTGATGGGAACCTGTCTGAAGAAGGGTGTCTTCTTACCTGGGCCCGTTCCGGTGTGGAAGTGCGGGCACCTGCCTGTGCACCGGGTTCCGGGTCCCAGAAGCGCCGTTCGCGGTTCCCTGGAGCCGTGTTCGAGCAGGCGCATGCGGTTATGAGGGCTCCGGCTCCCCGCAGACCGCTGCGCTGTCCTCTCCCTGCCGCAGGCTCCTGGGTGGTCGCACGCTGGGAGCAGTGTCTTCCGGGTATGACGCGCCTGACGTCACGGCGCGGTGCACGCTTGGAGAGGCGTGCCCGATGACGTCGGGGGCTGCACCCGGAACCAAGATGGCGGCGCCCTGTAAACGCTTGCCGGCCGTTTTTTTTCAAAGATCGGCCGGTGGGTGTCAGGAGGGGGGAGGACACATGGACCGGAGGAGGTCCGGATGTGCCCTATTTAAGGTGGGGGCCTCCTGACAAGCGCTGCTTATACTCAAGCTCGGGTGTAGCAGCTATGGCAGACCAGGACAGCTAGGTGCAGCAGCAGCTGACCCCTCCACCGCATCAACGCCAGCGGAAGAAGCAGTCGGACACCTCGCACACGGACGGCCGCTCCAGCAACCGCAGCGGCAGCAGGAGGAGTAAGGTGTCGGACGCTTCAGGGCCATCCAGAAGGGATTCATCTTATGTCCCGCCACAGCCTCAAAATCCGGTACCCTTTTGTGACTTCAGGGGTGAGTGATCTTCGTGAATGTCACTTAATAGTAATGGAAAGTTATTATGTCCTTCATTCCTTAGGAAGAAGAGTAGCGGCAAAAAGAACCCACTGGGTTTGTTCCTTATGCCAGGCCCCCCTTTCCATAGATTGGCAGAAACAGCTTTGTGCAAGCTGTATTAACCAAACGATAGCAGAGAGCACCCCGGATTTCGCTTCTAATTTGAGGTCCGTAATCCGTTCAGAGGTGCAGGATTCCCTGTAAGGCTTACTAAAGTGGAAAAAGAGATCCCATAAAGATATCTCCTCTGACTATGATTTATCCTCCCAGTCAGAGGATCTTTGCCTCGGCATCCTCCTCTTCATCAGACAGTGGTAGGCCCTGTTTCCCTATTGAGGATACTGACAAGTTGGTCAGAGCGGTCAGATCTACCATGGGGTTGAGGGAGGAGAAGGCAGCCAGGTCCCTGGAAGATATGTTCGCAGGCCTGGAGGAAAAAAAGACGCTCCTTTCCAGTGAATCCCCAAATTCAGACCCTTATAGACCTGGAATGGAGGAAGCCGGAGAAATCAGGAGTATTGTCCTCATCCTCTAAAAGGAGGTACCCCTTCGAGGATAATGTCTCTGAGTCCTGGGACAAAATTCCTAAAGTTGGCGGGTCTGTCGCCCGATTATCCTAAAGATCGTCCCTACCCCTGGAAGATTCGGGCAGTCTAAAGGATGCTCTGGATAAGAAGGCAGATTCCTTCCTGCGTCACACCTGTGAAGCAGCAGCAGGGGGCCTGAAGCCAGCGGTAGCAGGCACTTGTGTCGCTAGGTCACTTATGGTGTGGCTTCAGCAATTAGGAGACCAGCTAAAGGATAAAAAGATGTCCAGAGATGAAATCCTCTCCAATCTGCCTTTGCTACAAGCAGCATCTGCTTTTTTGGCCGACTCCTCAGTGGATTCAGTTAAACTCGCTGCCAGGTCTGCAAATTTGTCTAATGCTGCCAGACGAGCCCTGTGGCTCAAGGGTTGCCCGGGAGACCTACAATCTAAGCATAAGCTTTGTTTTCTTCCTTGTGATGGTAAACTTTAGTTTGGCCAAAAACTGGACGAGTTTTTGGAGAAGGCTGGCGACAGAAAGAGAGGTTTCCCAGGGTTCACGGGGGAAACAAAAAGGTCCTATTTTCGGAAGAAGAGATTTAACCAAGGTCGCCCTCCGGGATAAAGGAAAAGATGGGAGCCCAGATCTAAAAAGGACTCTGGTTACATGCTTGGAGGACCATCCTCCAGTTCCAAAAAATCTCCCCAATGACGCGAGGCTAGAGGTCGGGGGAAGGCTTTCCCATTTTATCCCAGCTTGGGAAGCCATCACTTCAAATCCCTGGGTGTTGGATATCATAAAGAACGGCCTAAAGATACGCTTCTGTCAGGTCCCTCACCGAACCTTCATGATCACCTCCAGGAGGAAGTCCAGGGAGGAGCAGATGGCTCTAGAATCAGAGGTATTAGACTTAGTCAACAAGCAGGTCCTTCACGAAGTTCCAGTTTCACAATGGGGAGGGGATTTTATTCCCCCCTGTTTGTGATAAAAAAAAACAAATGGGTCCTTAAGGACCATTGTCAACCTCAAAAGTCTAAATCAGCTGATAATCAACCAGACTTTCAATATGGAATCAGTGAACTCTGCAGTGAAACTCTTACACCACAATTGTTTCATGGCAGTCATCTACCTAAAAGATGCCTACTATCACGTCCCAATCCATCCAGACTACCGGAAGTACCTAAGGGTAGCCCTGTTCATCCAAGGTCAATTGAGACATTTCCAATTCACTGCCCTACCTTTTGGACTCTCGATAGCACCGAGAGTATTTACAAAGGTTATAGCGGAGGTGACAGCTTTTCTCCGAATCAAGAACGTGGTGATTGTTCCCTATCTGGACGACTTTCTGATAATAGGGAAATCGGAGGACCACTGTTCCTCTCAACTTTTAGAGGTCCAGACAGCTTTATATCACCTGGGGTGGTTAATAAATATTCAAAAATCAAAGCTATCCCCCTCAAGGACTCAGATCTTTCTGGATTTGACCCTAGATTCCCAACGCCAATCCTGTTTCCTCCCGGAAGACAAGGTTTGCAAAATAATCAGCCTGGTCTCAAGGGCAATAAGGTCTCCCGTGATGTCCTTGAGAGAAGCAATGTCCCTACTAGGCTCCATGACTTCCTGTCTCCCGGCAGTCAAATGGGCCCAGAGTCATATGAGGCTTCTTCAGTGGGAGGTCCTGTCGGCTCAGAAATCCTTCAACGGACATATAGGAAAAAAAACTCTCCGTCTTTGGAGACAGTAAACTCCCTCTCCTGGTGGACAAACAGGGAGAATCTGACCGCAGGCTTACAATGGTCCAAACCAGTCGACCACACAATTACAACAGATGCAATTGGCTCCTGCTGGGGGTGTCATCTGGCAGAGTTCTCAGTTCAGGGGCTCTTACTACGTCACGAAAAAGAAGCGTCATCAAACCTAAAAGAGCTTTTGGCCGTGGAGAAATCCTTGATAAGCTTCCTTCCCCACATACAGGGTCGCCATGTCCAGATCAGGTCCGACAATCGGACGACAGTGGCATATATAAATCACCAGGGAGGAACAAGATTTCACTCCCTTATGGTAGTGGCAAACAGGATCCTGCATCTAGCAGAACAACATCTCCCATCCCTCAGTGCTCTTTTCATCCGGGGGTATAAAATTCAAGAGCAGATTTCCTCAGTCGCCACACTTTAAGACAAGGAGAGTGGCCTCTAAACCCGATAGTCTTCCAAAAGATTATCCAGATATGGGGGTCACCGGACATATATTTGTTCGCCACCAGGGCGAACAGGAAGGTGAAGAGATTCTGTTCACTAAATCCAACAGAGAATCCCTATGCTGTAGACGCTCTCCACATTCCCTGGAAGTTCAGGAAGGCCTACGCCTTTCCACCGATAGTGATGATCCCGGCAGTTGTGAGGAAAATTCGGGAGGAGGGGGCGAG
Source organism: Phyllobates terribilis (assembly GCF_046119375.1). NCBI lineage: Eukaryota > Metazoa > Chordata > Amphibia > Anura > Dendrobatidae > Phyllobates > Phyllobates terribilis. Next base: position 1,877,577 of record NW_027362974.1, on the reverse strand, counting down.
GATAATCAGATCCCTGGGTCCTGCCTGACAGGCCGGACCTTCTCATCCAGGGGCCAATATTCCATGCACAAGCCAAAGGTTTCCATCTGGCGGCTTGGAATTTGAGAGGTTGTTACTGAGCAATAGGGGGTTTTCACCAGGCCTAGTTTCTACCCTGTTGGGTAGTTGAAAGCCCATAACAACTAAAATTTATTCCAGAATCTGTTGAAAATTCCTGGATTTTATAGACTCCCCATTGTCGGATAAACCTCCAGTTAGAGAAGTCCTAGAGTTTTTACAAAAGGGACGTGACCTAGGGTTGGCTACGGGAACACTTAAAGTTCAGGTGTCCGCCCTAGGGGCGATCTATAATTGTAACCTGGCAGGGAACAGATGGGTCTCTAGATTCATTAAATCCTGTTCCAGAGCTAAGCCAGTTCGGGCTCTTCCTCCCTGGGACCTGAATTTGGTTTTAAATGCACTCTCTGGCGACCCATTTGAACCCCTGCAGGTTATCTCTCCAAAGATCCTCACCCTCAAAACCATCCTCTTTGTGGCCCTAACGTCGGCCCGTAGGGTGAGTGACCTGCAGGCCCTTTCTGTTGATCCCCCATACACCCAAATTCATGATGACCGGGTCGTCCTGCGTACAGATCCATCGTACCTTCCAAAAGTTGTATCCAGATTCCACTGTAATCAGGAGATTGTACTTCCCTCTTTCTGCAGTAACCCTAAAAACCCTGGGGAGGTTAGGTTCCAAAATCTAGATGTTAGAAGGGCATTACTACAGTACATAGACATGGCCTTTCAGGGGAGTAGGAAAGGTCACGGGGTATCAAAGGGAACTATTGCTAGGTGGCTTAGGGAGGCCATTTGTCTAGCTTATACATCTACAGGTGTTCCGGCACCGGACGGTATTAAAGCTCATTCCACCGGAGCTGTTGCAACCTCCTGGGCAGAGAGAGCAGATGTCTCGATTGACCAGATATGTAAAGCTGCTACTTGGTCTGCACCATCCACCTTCTATAAGCACTATCAGTTGGATCTATCCTCCTCTGACCTTACCTTTGGGAGAAGGGTACTTCAGGCGGTGGTCCCTCCCTAGGGTGCTCATATTTTCCAAAATTCTCTCAAGGTGTACTGGCATGGGTGAGGGGAAAACACCAAGGTTACTTACCGGTAGCCAATCTTTCCTGAACCCATGACAGCACCCGTAGTCATCCCCCCCCCCCCTGTCTTTCTCACGCCCTGGTGAAGCACTTTACATTTTGGGTGATATATATATATAGTAGGTGTTGGTTATGTGTCTAACCTTTTCTGGAGGTCCTCTCAATGCTCTGTAATCCAACTGAAGCGAGGGAGAGGTACCGCCCTTTTATTTCAGACGGTTTCCTGTCCTTGGTGGGGCGGATCCCTCTCTCAAGGTGTGTTGTCATGGGTTCAGGAAAAACCGGCTACCGGTAAGTAACCTTGGTGTTTTTTTTCACGCTCCCAATTTAACAATTTGAGTACAGTTGGATCTATTGGGTTTTTTTGCACTATGGGTGGGTGGTTGGGAGCACAGCTGTGCAGGAAAAAAAAAAGCTTATAGGTTCTCAATTCGTTCATTCTTGGGATCGGTGGCGGAACCAGAGGTCGGACCATCACCAATCAAGATATTATATCCCTTCACACTCATCATTGCTCCCAATTAACAATTTGAGTACGTGCATATTTTTTTAGGGTATTTTTGTGCAATGGGTGGGAGCACAACTGTGCAGGAAAAAAAAGCTGATAGGTTCCCCATTCCTTCATTCTCAGAATCAGTGGATGGAACATCGCCAATCACAATATTATATCCTTCTCACTAATCGTTGCTCCCAATTATCAATTTGATTACGGTTATACCTATTGTTTTTTTAGGGTTTTTTTTTTTGCACTGTGGGTGGGTGGTTGGGAGCACAGCTGTGCAGAAAAAAAAAAGCTGATAGGTTCCCCATGCCTTCATTCTCAGGATCAGTGGTGGAACCAGAGTGTGGATCATCTCCAATCAAAAAATTATATCCTTCACACTCATCGTTGCTCCCAGTTAACAATTTGAGTACGGTTGAACCCATTGTGGTTTTTTAGGGTTTTTTTTTTTTTTGCACTATGGGTGGGTGGTTGGAAGCACAGCTGTGCAGGAAAAAAAAAAGCTGATAGGTTCCCCATTCCTTCATTCTAAGGATCGGTGGTCAGACCATCGCCAATCACAATATTATATCCTGGCAATATGCCATAATATTATATACGGAGTTGTCCTCCTGGCAGTTGCCGTGATCCTCTATTCCTTACCTGCTACCTATATACTGTATACGAAATGACAATATGTGAGAAATATTAATAATGTTGCTCTCATTTTCTAAAAAAAACAGGTTGGAACACAAACTCTCAATTAGTTGTTTTTTTATTTGTTTACCAATCTAAAATGTCCACTTTGAGGCACCAGAGATAAATGCTGGCATATAATGTACAATGCTCCCGTCCCTAGCAGTTGGCGTGTATCAGGCGACATCGCAGGATCTTCAAGTAGCTGTCAATCTTGTGGGAATCTCTGCGGAAACACTGAAGCAAGTGGTAGACGGGGAACACGTAGGAATCGCCCTGTGGTGCCGTTACATCGATTGGTCCAAACCACTGGGGGTAAACGTGTTCTAGATCAGTCAGCATCTGCAATAAACAATGGGTGAATGTGGGTGTAGAATTTGGTTGGAGTAAAGGTACAATCTAACACTACAATTATCCAAACGTTGTGCCTATTACAGCATTACCACCAGTCACAAGCAAACTCAATATCTTCCTAAAAGGAAAAATATTGTGGATGGACATGCTTTATAAAAGGGAATCTGTCAGCAATATGATGTAGGTGCTGAGACCCTGATTCCAGCGATGTGTCACTTACTAGTCTGTTTTTAGCTGTTTCGATACAATAAGTGTTTTATCAGAAGGAGATTATCACTACAGGACTAGGGGTCTTGTGCTTCCTAGTCAACCTGCTCTAATACAATCAACAGTGATCGTATCAAAATGACAGCATGCAGACCAACAAGTGACATATCGCTGGAATCAGAATTTCTGCCCCTACGTCATGCTGCTCTCGGATTACATAAAAACCTGTTGACAGATTCCATTTAAAGAGAATTTATTGTTACACTTATTGCCGCTTCTCAGCAACTCTACGGTTTACTCAGTCAGTTCCGCTTTGGTTTATACTCGTACCATATAGCCTAAATTCATGACCTACGTGAAGGAAGAGAGGATGTGTGTGATAATAATGCTGCTTACTCTCCAGAGATCCAGTCTATTCCTCCTTGAAGAATCCTGGTGTGCTCCTCAGCTTCTGTCACTTTTTTCTCCATGTTATTTGGCGCCCCCATGGACAAGTACTGCAGGGGTTGGGTCCAAGAGCGCAATCATTTCTTTCTAAGGCTCAGCAAGTCTTCGTGCTGTGGAAGCAGTAGACATCAGTTAGGAGGGATATCAGGCTGAGAACATATAGAAAATCATATGCCGAAAAGGGAATGTACCAGAAGTTGTGGATGCAAGAAAGTGCCCATGATTCCACTCCTCCGGGTCACACGAAGTGATGCAATACCCAGTGGTTGGTTAAGAATCCATTTATTTAGAAGCTAAAATAAGAGGCGTTTCCTGGACGTCCTGTCCACTTCATCAGTGCATAGCTTGTGTCCGGTATAGCAAGGAGTGGACATATATATACAAAAAATGTGAAAACAACTGGCGCCAAAACAATGTGGCCGTTAAGGCAGAAAAATACAATCAATAAAAAGGCAGAAATTTGAGTATCCATCAATGTATATATGCATCGGGAATAAAATATTGCTAGCATGATTAAAAATTAATTAAAAACCGATATAGTTCAATGCAAAAAAAATATAATAAATAATTAAAATATATAGATAATTCCTGAAGCAGGAATTGAACCTGGTGTATTGCAATCAAATGGATCATGTTTAGATCTTAATCATGGTACAACCCTCTAAGCCACGGGTGCTCATGTATATTGTGATTGATCTTGTTCTGATAGGAGGTAATAAACGGATATTAGACGATATATCTAACTTATACCTACATACTAAACAAAATAATTTTAATTCTTCTTATAATAGAATATGTGATCGTATCGGCAACATGAATAATTTCTTTAGGAGTGTGTCCGTATTATCGGTGTAGTACTAGAGAATAGTCGTGCGCATTAATGTCCACTAGGTGGTATGATGAGCACTGAAAGTGTCCTAGGGAATGGTGCAGACTACTGGGAACAGAACGCAATGATCATAAGAAGAAAGGAAACTGAACTCAGTGAAACCCTGGATCGGGACAGTGGATCAAGAACAAGCCAAGACACATGTTCCTGACCATGTAGAGGTCAATTATATTTGTCAGTGCTTTCAAATAAAAACCTCTGATATTTCATTGAGACCCCAAGGTTTCCAAGTATTTAGTTGATCTATCCAGTATATCTCTTTCCTATTGAGACCCTGAATTCTATTGGGAGTGGTGCATGGAATATGCTCTATGGGCAGGATTTTAAGACACCCAAAGTCTTTATTGTGATGGATTGCCATATGTCGTGATAAACCATGTTTTAAAAAACCTGTAGCGACATTATGCCTATGAGAATTTAGTCTTTTATGAAAGGGTTGCATAGTTCTACCGCCATATTGCTTGGGACATGTGCATTCAATCAGATATATGACAGAATCAGTGTCACAGGACATATTACTATTTATTGTGAAGCGTTCATTGCTTGATGTGGATGCAGAAGTGTCGGCTCCATGAGTAATATTCATGCCGCACATGCCGTTCTTTTTGCCACATCTGGTGATGGTTTTATTCTTATTATTGATCTTGCTACAATCTAGAGTAGAAAGGGTGTGTATCCTACGGGGGGCTCAAATGTTCCTTAGAGTGGGGGCTCTCCTATACACAATGGAGGGTTTTTCTGGGATAATCTTCTTGAGTATCGGATCATTTAACAGAATATGCCAATTCTTCTGCAGAATATCTCTAAATGATTTATGCTGAAAATTCTATGTAGTGATGAATTTTACACAGCGCTCATAGGACATTTTATCTGAATTAGATTTTAATAGAAGTGAATTCTGGCTACAGGTGTCCCTTACCCTTTCACATGATTCGCCAACAAGATTTTTGGGATAGCCCTGTTGTAGAACTTTCTGTTTCAGCATACCTGATTGCTCTGAAAAATCATTTTCAGAAGTGCAATTCCTTCTGATCCTCTGAAATTGATTAAAAGGAATATTACGCAGCCATTTCTGGTAGTGGCCACTGCTGTAGTGGATGGAACTATTCGCATCCACTTGTTTAAAATAAGTCTTGGAGCAAATCCTATTGTTCTCTATAAATAAGGCAGATCCAGAAAATGAATACTGGTGTTATTTGTATCGGAATTGAAGGAAATACCCCAGCAGTTGTTATTTAGAAAACTGGCAAGGGCTGAGGGTTCTGCGATGTCCTTATTAAGAATGAAAATTAAGTCGTCAATGTATCTTTTGTAAAATATAATGCCTTCCCAAAATGGACCCCCATAGATGAACACCAGTTCAAATATGCCCATGAAAATATTAGCGAACGTAGCTGCGACCTTTGACCCCATCGCGGTCCCTTTGATCTGATGGTAAGTGTGTTGGAGGAAAGTGAAATAATTGTTATTAAGGATGAAAGATAACCCAGATAGAATAAATGATTTGTGGGAGGACGACAGGCCGGTGTCTTTGGAGATCATATGTTCAACACATAATAAACCAATTTCCCAATCAATATTGGTGTAAAGGGATGTAACATCAAGGCTTAAAAATACAAATGATTCTTCCCATTGGATGTCCTTAGTAAGGTTGATGAGGTGGCTGGAGTCACGAAGGTAACTCCTCAACCTTTTAACATGGGGCTGAAGGAGAACATCAATGTACTCTGCATGTGTTGTAGATTGGCCATGCAATACACCAATAATATCACATGATCACGTTCTGTACGTGGACCGGAAATACATGTCCCACTGAGCACAATTCCCAGTATGTTGTATAGGGGGCGCTGTGCCAGGCCAGGATTTCCCCTCCTCGATGCAGTGTCCTACAGTGTCCTACATCTTCTCCAGTACAGCTGCTCACAGATTAACCTTGGAATAAACCCGCAGCGTCCCTAATCCCTCCCCACTCACAATGTCGCTGATTACTGGACACACGGTCCCGGGATGGACGTCGTGACTTACCAGGGTCAAGAATCAATGGAGAAAAGACGACTTCATGGGAATGGGACCTGTTGTTAATTAAGTGCCAGGTTTTTATGTTTTGTTTGTTTGTTTTTTTTACGTATTATTATCTATATTAAAGTCTTGCAAATTTTCACACTGGCAATCATTGTACAGGAGGAGGAGGAGAAGGTGAGCTGTGACATCACCTATTGTGAATGGTGGATCCTGTGTTATCTACTGTATATAGAGGTGTTATCAGTCATTGTACAGGAGGAGGTGAGCTGTGACATCCTCTACTGTGAATGGTGGATCCTGTGTTACCTATGTGTGAGTGTGACGCTGACCGGCCGTGGCGCTACTTCTGGTTTGCCGGCGGGAATGCCGCCGCATTCAAACCGCTGCCACGACTGAACTTGCACAACTATAAAAAGACCACATCTCCCCCTGCCACTATATTTAACCCCCTGGAATAAGCTAAATTGCAAAACGCGCGTCAGGGCCTGTACCACATCTTCAGGTAGTATCTCTTACTCTCTGCACTATGCAGCTATGTATTAATCTGTTTTAATTTCTACCCTGCCCAGTACCTTTCTGCACTATATTCAGCACGTTTTTCTTAAAGCTATTGGTCTCGCGACCTATTCTTATGAATTTACAGTATATATTGCTCAGACCTTATTTGTGTCTAGCAGGATTGTTTTCCGCTTAAGTACATTGCTATGTCCTCAATATATGTGCAGTCTGGGTACTCCACTGTGTAATTATCACACGATGTTAAGCACTTTTCTATCCTTCTACTTGTAGTTCTAAAAATGTAATTATTGTAATTTATGCTCATTATTGAATCATTGGTTGCATACCATTTCTTTGCAGGAATTTTTCCCCACTCTTACTGGACTTGTTCTCCGTGAAATACGTCTTAGGGCAGCTTATACATGCAAACTTTAATAGGAGTTGTTAATAGAAAATGAATTAATCTGTGCTGCTATAACTATACACAAATAGTGCTTTGGCTCCTCCATGTGGATCAGTTTGGTACTGCCAGTGGATGTGATTAATCCTGCTTGGTTTCCCCTTGTTTTAAGTATGTTTTATACATCTTGGTTTTGATTAATAAAATACTGTGTATGTTGATTCTGGGTGGCATTTGTTTCCATTCCTTTATAGGTTTTTGCAATTATTTGGAGGTGCCATGACAATATGGGCCGTTTCTAGGTTAAATCTATTTGGAAGAGAAGCCATTGAGGTGACCATATCAGTTGTCACCCAGCTTTCCCAGGACCTGATAAATCCAATGTCCACTGAAAGATTACATGTGCTGAAGATTATAGATGTATAATGGCAGCATCTAGTGGTCAAAGGCGGTATTGCCATTATCATATACTTAAGCCTCATTTACACTTTGCAGTTCAGGACGATCAGGTTACGTGTAGATTTGATTACATTATTCCGAAAGTGACCACTCACCCGTTGCTGGATTCTTAGTAGCGTACGTCTGCCTTCCATTCGGTTTTATCCATTTGCCACCGATAAAATGACCAAAGCTTCGTTCGTGACTGTCAAGCCAGGCCTAGAGAGGGAAAAAAACAAATAAAACCATAAGTATAAAAAGATAAAAATAAAATCATAAAATCAGGGAAAAAAAAAAAAAAGACTGATAATGAGAAATCAGGCCTCGCTCGAGAGGCGGCGCGCACTCACCATTCGAGAGGCGGCGCGCACTCACCGCTCGAGAGGCACTTACGGCCAGTGGTGTTGTCACGCCACTGATTCCAGCTGTGCTCTTCCCCATACTGGAGGAAAGAGCTTGTAAGCGCTGCTCTCTTTGCCTTGGAGATCAGTCACCAACGATAGACTGCAGCGGTATCCGGTATCTTAGACAATGAGCCATTAACTATAGAATTAAAAATCCAAGGGTATTTAGCAAAGTTACCCGTTATCAAGAGGACTTTGACATTTTTTGGCCATTGATCATGATGAGAAAAAGCGTTTATTGCCCGCCTTTTGATGGAAACCACGCTTAGAAATGACCAGAGAGGGATTGTTTGGTTTAAAATCTTCTATTGTAAAAGTCGTCTCAAAAATCAGTAATCCACAAGTGAACCCCATGGCAAGTGCTCACTTTTCCTGCAGCGCCACCACAAGCAAAGTGAAGAATTGCAAGTGCTATGTGCAAATGCATATAAATCAATCACATTAGACAAGGTATAGTGCACAGGATTACACATCCAATATAGTCACAAAGAATATAAAGTGCTTATAGTGAAATAGGGAGCAGCAGGTATGACCTGAGTTTGAAAATAATGGCCCCAACGCGCGTTTCACACGATGCCTCTTCCAGGGGGATGGGTATCCTCCCATTTATTTTGAATGATGCTATTGTGGACTTGCTAGCTTTATATGTATAGACGCTAATACCATTTGGAATTACTTAGAACTACTGGCCTATGCATACGCTGCTAACATATGGAGCTTACTCTTGATTTTCACTATAAACTATAACTACTAGTGAACATCAGCTCCCTCCAGTGGTATAGTTTGATATGATCTTTTTTTTTTTTTTTTTAAATTTTGCTAGTTATTTTCCCTTTTTAAAAATATGTTAGCTTTTTTTGGTAATAAAGATTATTATTTCTATGCTACTGGCTGTTTGCTTCCATTAAATTTGTAGGTTGTTGTTGTTTATAGGGAGGTGCCGTATATACTAATTGTGCCTGTAAGTAGGCTTAATGCTCTTAAAATGAACAGGCTGAGCAAGTGACGCACCATGTACTTGACAGTATTACAGCTCCTAGATACGTGGAGCCATCATGTGGGACAGATAGATTGTGGATTACAGCCTCCAGTGATATGGGGGACACGCGCGGCTCGGTCTTATCTTTAGGTCTCTTACACTCTGCAATCACCGAAAATCCACCAGACTGTGAAGGTCAGTGATGAAATACCATGAAGTGCAAACAGATTTTCAACTCCTTCATTCTGATGTTCTTGGGGGTGATGACCCACCGGACTGCGGGGGAGTGACCCCATATAATGAGAGGACAAGGCCAAGGAGGAAGACACAGTGTGTACAGATCATGGGGACTTATCAATGATACCGGGGAGAAAAAACATGGACCAGGGAGCAAGATTGTGACCACTGTAAAAGTCAGCATATATGCAGAGTTAGAAAAAGTTTATTTTTTCAGTAGGAAAAGTTATAAAACTTTTTAAATCACTTTATCAGGGAATTTGTCCTCATTCCTGTAAAAAAAAAAACCATGCTGGACAAAATAAATGAAAAAAAAAATTGTATTTAAATTACTATTTAAAGGGAATCAGAGCAGCATGATGTAGGGGCAGAGAGTCTGGTTCCAGCGATGTGTCACTTATTAGGCTGTTTGCTGTAGTTTCAATTCAATCTGTTTTATCACTTGCACAGCAGTCCAGTTAATTTGTAACTCCACCACTGATTGGCAGTTTGCTGACAGTGTACACAGGAAGCAGCCAATCAGGGGTGTGGGCGGGGTTATATACGGCTCAGCATTCCGAGATCTACAGCAGAGAAAACAGGGATTCTATCATAACTGCACCAAGCAGCTCAGTAAGTGACATCACCGGAATCAGGGTCTCTGCTCCTATATGATGCAGTCCTCAGATTACATAGTAAAACCTGCTGACAGATTCCCTTTAAGGGTAATCTAACAAAAAAAATCTTCATTGTGGCTGCACTGGGACAAGCATATTCATAAAATATTTGCCTTAAAGAACTGAAGATTTTTTTTTTTTTTTAGCTTTGAAGCTGCAGATCAACTTCAGACAAAGGGTTACAAGATGACGCTGGGCTCCTGGAGGCACGAGGATCCTGTTAAAATGTAGCCTGCACTGACTAACAAGAAAGGAACCTTTGTCCATTCCCGGTCATTGTGATGTATAGGGAGCCATGTACACAGGGGAGGCCGCGGCTCCCAGCCAATCCCTGCAGACCTGGGGGGCGAACGCTCTCAAGTCGCCTCCGTCACGCACTGCTATACAATACAGGAGCAACAGCGTTAACTATTTGTGGACGGATTTCAAAATTTTGAAAAACTTGATCAATTCAGGGCCCCATAGAAGGTAAAATCATTATACACTCGCCTCCCGCAGCCGCACCGCTTCAGCATTGTCAGCGCTGCTGCTACCAGTAGTGTCAAGTGACCACTGCAGCCAATGAGCCGTTGCTGATCAGCTGCAGCGCATCAATATTCCGTAAAATCGAACAAAATAGCAAAGGCTGCAGCCAGTCAATGGCCACTGATTGACAGTGTGGTGCCATGTAACTGCTGCTGCCAATCAAAGAGAACAGCAGCGCCGACAATCAGTGATGGAGGCATGGTTGGACCAGGAGGCACGAGACACCTCGTCCTGTAGTGATAATCTCCTGCTGATAAATCACTGATTTTAATGAAAAGGCAAAACACAGCCTAGTAAGTGACACATCGGTGGAATCAGGGTCTCTCCACCCTCATAGTGCTCTCAGATTACATAGCAAAACCTACTGACAAATTACCCTTTAAGAAAAGAGTGGCGATACAAAGTACCTATAAGACAAAACTAGAACTCTTCCAAAATGAAGAGAAACCCGTCAGCTGTTTTGGCATTCTCGTCAGTACAGGGCAAGGCTTTAAATTGGATCTTAGGGGGTACTGCAGACACCACTAGATTGTGAAGAGAAACATGCCAGCAATACTGAAGCAGCCGCCTATAAATGGTGCTTCAATCTTTTTTGAGGAGGCTTTAGCTGTACTTTATACTACATTCACTCACAGTGCACCCGTCTCCAACCAGTGGCAGTATTTTTGCCTTTTGGTGTATACCTTTTTTATCCCCAGGGAGCATTGCCTCGCTTTAAGACTCGGTGCATCAGCTGCTGTTGTCCACACCTTCACCACAAAAGACCCCTGTCCTGGAAAAATAAAGGGGCTCAGTTCCCTCCCCTTCTTTTTTTGACTTCCAAAATGCAATGATCTTGATTGGCCATTTTTTGTTTTTGGAATTAAGGAAGGAAAAGAGCTCACTGATACCAGAGCGGTCCTGTAATAAGAGTCCAGACCTCCTCTGGTATTAATATGAGCACAAACACTGCGCCCCTGCCGGAAGCTTCATGCAGCCGTATATCACCAAGCACAATGCAGAGTGTCGGATGGAGTGGTGTAAAGCTATCACCACTGGACTCTGGAGGAGACGTGTTCTGTGCAGTGACGGATCACACTTCTCTATCTACGTCTGATGGAGGAGTCTGGGTTTGGTGATTCCAGGAGAACACGACGGCTCCTTTCTGATCTTTCTCAAGGAAAGAAGACGCCTCCAGGAAGTCGTGTACAAGTCATGTGCAACAACGAAGAGGAACTGGAGGATTACACAGAGCAAAACCTTACCAAGCCATCACGTGAATCTGATGAGGGAAACAGTCAGCAATCTGTCCTCAACAACCTCCAATCTGACCTCAATCAACATCTGGATCGGAGGTCTACAACTCCAAGAAATGGCCACATCATGGCATGATGGGTGTTATAGTTCCCCAACAGCCTTGAGTTACATATATAGAGAAGGATTCATCTACTGTTGAAAAAAAAATCCCTTGGATCCTGAAGTTATTTTGTTATTGACTAATGAAAACTTTCACAAACATTAAAAAAAAAAAGTTTCTAAAAGTTAATTAACTTCTGATGCTTAAATGTTTGATCAAAATTTAAAAAAAAAGTGTTTTTTTCTTTTCTTTCTAGAAACAGCGCCACTCTTGTCTGTTGGCGGTGTATGGTATTGCAACCCAGCAAGATGGTTGTACGGTCTGATACAGAGTGCAATGTAATATTACCTGGTGGTAATATCCAGGTAATGGAAACGGGCTTTGTATATAGACAGAAGGTGACGATTTGCCGGAGACTCTCTCACACCATTAAGCCGCATTCACACATTGGTGTTTGTCACCTTGTTGTGCATTATCCCAACTGACGCACATTTTATGGGGCTATTCTCTTTTTTCGTGGACCGAGGGTCTGCATGGACCAAATATGGGAAAAGAACGGAACAACAAATAAATTAAAAATACTTTTTTTATCACATTATGATTTATAAAAATAAATTAAAAAAAAATCACAAAAAAAATAAAAAAAAACTAAAGTCCCAGATTCATCATTTGTATATTTTTAAGTCACTTATTTATTTTTTTGTCTTATGGTCACCTATTTTCTTTTGAGCACGTGTTCAGAACTTTTGCCCAGAATAAAAAATGCTCTAATTTTTTTTTTCGCTATTTTTTAGTGCAAAAAGCCACAGGTTGCAACATTTCAGCGAAAAAATGCAGATGGACATTAAAAAAAAATCCCTCTGGGGTGGGAGATGGATACATTTAAGCAAAAACATCTGAGACCTCCAACCTGTGCCGACAATGGGAAATAAATAAATCAATTAATAAATAAATAAAGTAAATAAATAAAAAAAAATGGACATATAAAATAGACTTTAAAAAAGGCGCAAATGGAAAGAAAAATACGATTTCAGGAAACTCATTCACTTTGCTGGTCCTATAAAATGCAGCGATTTTTTTTTTTTCCTATGGAAAAATTGCAACATGTGAATACGCCTTTAATAAAACTTAATTGACAAAGTCAGAAGATTGCAAACGCATATAAATCCGGATGCATTTTTTTTTTTTTTTTTTATTAGCGGGTTTTCCCAAAACTTGTGTTGTGGAGTTCAATATCCGCGATGTTGTTCGTTTATTTTAGGCGACCTTGCTGCAAAAAAAAATGCAAAGTTGCAGAAATCTTTCCGTGTTCACATGCTGCAGTTTTTTTATGCCAAAATACATTTTTTTCTGATTATTGCTGCATTTTACCCTTTATTTAATGCAGATTTAAAGCTAAATTTTAATGCAATCTTTTATCACTAAATTTATTTATTTTTTACCAAAAAAAACGCACTGTGTGAACAGGCCCTTACAGCAGACAAACAATCAGGCAAGTTTAGATTATTTTTTTTAAAAATGTCGCAATATTAGAAGAGCACAATCACTGCACTGAAAAAAAAGCGTCATCGCACGACACTTTTCCCATCAGTCTTGTGCACACCTGCAATTTGTAGCCTGCGGCTCTTACAGGTGATGCCGGAGCCCCAGAACACAGAGCAGCCCGCACTGACGCCTCACCTGCGCGACACTGGCGGCCTCAGGAGCCGGGCCGTACTGCATGGAGGTGAAGATCTCCCGCACTGACGGTCAGTCTGTCCCCGTAGAGGCGGCCATGACATTCAGCAATGAGTAACAGCCCGTCAGCCCAGCCAACCACAAGGGGGAGCTCTAACACTGCGGCGCTGCAGAGTACACACGTCACTTCCGCTGGAAGAAAGTCATATTATTACACACTAACAGGATTGTAATCCTCCATTCACCGCGTCTGGTCCCTATAGGTGTTAGTGTATTTTTTTTATATCTGTAAATTGCTGCGTTGTGCTGTAAAGTACTGTGTGTCAGAAATAGTGAGGGGAGGGAAGGAAAAGGGTCAAACGGAAGTGAGTGTCCGACCCGGAAGTGTGCGCATGCGCGGACACAGCCTGTTGCTGAGGCGTGGTGACGCTGTAGCTGGGTGATTGCAGTCAGAGTAGGGTTGCATCTAGTTTGGAGTTGATTATTTGTGGTCCTCAAACAATCAACTCCATTCTAGCTGATTCACCATTGAGCCGTCTAGTTTGGAGTTGCTTTTTTGTGGTCCTCATTTTATCAGCTCCACTCTAGACGGATCACTACTGAAGTGACTGGATCGAAGCGGATATTTTGTGGTCCTCATTCCAGCATCTCCACTCTAGCTGATTCACTGGTGAAGTGACTGGATCGGGGGGATATTTTGTGGTCCTCATTCCAGCATCTCCACTCTAGCTGATTCACTGGTGAAGTGACTGGATCGGGGGGATATTTTGTGGTCCTCATTTTAGCAGCTCCACTCTAGCTGATTCACTGGTCAGGTGACTGGATCGGAGGGATATTTTGAGGATCTCATTCCAGCATCTCCACTCTAGCTGATTCACTGGTGAGGCGACTGGATCGGAGGGATATTTTGAGGATCTCATTCCAGCATCTCCACTCTAGCTGATTCACTGGTCAGGTGACTGGATCGGAGGGATATTTTGTGGTCCTCATTTTAGCAGCTCCACTCTAGACGGATCACTACTGAAGTGACTGGATCGGGGGGATATTTTGTGGTCCTCATTCCAGCATCTCCACTCTAGCTGATTCACTGGTGAAGTGACTGGATCGGAGGGATATTTTGAGGATCTCATTCCAGCAGCTCCACTCTAGCTGATTCACTGGTCAGGTGACTGGATCGGAGGGATATTTTGAGGATCTCATTCCAGCATCTCCACTCTAGCTGATTCACTGGTCAGGTGACTGGATCGGAGTTGATCTTTTGATGATCTCTCTGCAGCTTCTCCATTCTAGACAGTTCAGTTTCTACACTGAAGTTCCTCAAAAAATCACCTCCAATGTCCAGAATGGAGCAGATTCCCGGAACCTCATAGCCTGCAATGTAGTGGAATTGGAATGTACACACATTGTAGATATATATCAGCCTTATAATTCTAATGATTTCATGTTTTTATTTTTTAAGTACTTGCTCAAACTGTTATATTTATTACGTATTTCCAAAGGGCAAAATTTTATTTTTTTCATAATTAATCGAACTTGCATTTTATTATCGCTTTTTGTAATATAAATAATCACACACAGCGCTGATCATTCAGTTTTACGTGGGGAAAAACGTAACAGAGCGCAGCAACAGAGTCCTCATAATTTACAACATTGTATTGGAGTGGATTTTTTGAGGACCTTATTTGAGCAACTCCATTCTAGCTGATTCACTAGTGAGCCGTCTAGATTGGAGTGGGTATTTTGAGGATGTTCCTTGTAGCCTCCAATCTGTACTGTTTGGTGCTGAGGTGACTGGAATCAAGTTTTTCAAAGAGTGAGTGGAGCTTCGCAGGGAGAAACATAACAGAGCGCAGCAACAGAGTCCTCATAATTTACAACATTGTATTGGAGTGGATTTTTTGAGGACCTCATTTTAGTAACTCTATTCTAGCTGATTCACCATTGAGCCATCTAGATCGGAGTGGATTTTTTGTGGACATCTTTTAGCAACCCCATTCTCTACCGTCATGGCCAAAAGTATTGAGATTGAGACAAATAGTAATTTTTCCAAAGTTTACTGCTTCATTTTTTGTAATGGCAATTTGCATATACTCCTGAATGTCAAAGAGTGATCAGCTTAACAGCAATTACTGTACTTGCAAAGTCAATATTTGCCCAGAAAATGAACTTTAACCCCCAAAACACATTTCTACATCATTGCAGTCCTGCCTTAAAAGGAGCAGCTAACATCGTTTTAGTGATTGATCCATTAACACAGGTGTGGGTGTTGATGAGGACAGGGCTGGCGATCAATCAATCATGATTAAGTAAGAATGACATCACTGGACACTTTAAAAGGAGGCTGGTTCTTGGTATCATTGTTTCTCTTCAGTTAACCATGGTTATCCCTAAAGAAACACGTGCAGCCATCATTGCACTGCACAAAAATGGCCTAACAGGGAAGAGTATCGCAGCTACAAAGATTGCACCTCAGTCAACAATCTATCGCATCATCAAGAACTTCAAGGAGAGAGCTTCCATTGTTGTCAAAAAGGCTCCAGGGCGCCCAAGAAAGACCAGCAAGCGCCAGGACCGTATCTTAAAACTGTTTCAGCTGCGGGATCGGACTACCAGCAGTGCCGAGCTTGCTCAGGAATGGCAGCAGGCTGGTGTGAGTGCTTCTGCACGCACTGTGAGGCGGAGACTCTTTGAGCAAGGGCTGGTTTCAAGGAGGGCAGCAAAGAAGCCACTTCTCTCTAGAAAAAAACATTAGGGACCGACTGATATTCTGCAAAAGGTACAGGGAGTGGACTGCTGAGGACTGGGGCAAAGTCATTTTCTCTGATGATCCCCTTTTCGACTGTTTGGGACATCTGGAAAACAGCTTATTCGGAGAAGAAGAGGTGAGCGCTACCACCAGTCTTGTCTCATGCCAACTGTAAAGCATCCTGAAACCATTCATGTGTGGGGTTGCTTCTCAGCCAAGGGAATTGGCTCACTCACTGTCTTGCCTAAAAACACAGCCATGAATAAAGAATGGTACCAGAATGTCCTCCAAGAGCAACTTCTCCCAACCGTCCAAGAGCAGTTTGGCGCCCAACAATGCCTTTTCCAGCATGATGGAGCACCTTGACATAAAGCAAAGGTGATAACTAAATGGCTCATGGAACAAAACATAGAGATTTTGGGTCAATGGCCTGGAAACTCCCTAGATCTTAATCCCATTGAGAACTTGTGGTCAATCATCAAGAGACGGGTGGACAAACAAAAACCAACAAATTCTGGCAAAATGCAAGCATTGATTATGCAAGAATGGACTGCTATCAGTCAGGATTTGGTCCAAAAGTTGATTGAGAGCATGCCAGGGAGAATTACAGAGGTCTTGAAGAAGAAGGGGCAACACTGCAAATATTGACTTGCTGCATTAACTCATTCTAACTGTCAATATAACCTATTGGTACTCATAATATGATTGCAATTATATTTCTGTATGTGATATAAACATCAGACAAACACTAATAAAAACCAGAGGCCAGCAGATCATGTGAAAATATAATTTTGGTGTCATTCTCAATACTTTTGGCCATGACTGTACAGTTTCGTGCTGAAGAGACTGGAATTGAGTTTTTCGGAGAGTGAGCGGAGCCTCACGGGGAGAAACGTAACAGAGCGCAGAGACAGAGTCCTCATAATTTACCACACTGGATCGGAGTGGCTTTTTTGAGGACCTCATTTGAGCAACTCCATTCTAGCTGATTCACCATTGAGCCATCTAGATCGGAGTGGATTTTTAGATGATCTCCCTGTAGCCTCTATTCTGTACAGTTCATTGCTGACCTGACTAGAATAGAGTTGCTGGAGCGTTTTCCTCATAGGATCAAATCCAATCTAGACGGCTCATGACTGAAACCTCCAGAATGGAGTTAATTCCAGGGTCGGTCTGGCCTGGCGGGAAATCGGGAAATTTCCCGGTGGGCCCCAATATGAGAGTGAGAAAATTGGTGGCGGGGGCCCTTTAAAAATGTGGGCCCTTTAAAAGCGCGGCTGAAGGAAATGTAGCGTCGCGCGCACTGAACATTCATTGGTGACAGCGGGCCTGCAGTGACGTGCATGCAGCATACTTACCACGTGAGAAGTCCCTGAGGATGGACTCTTTCTGGGTGGTGACACGCACTGCGCTCTGCTTTCCCGCTGGCTGGCAGACTGTGGTGTGGTGTCAGGTGACACTGACGCTGACGCCGCTCTCTTCTGGCCACGCTCTGCAGTGCTCTCTCTCAGCTCCGGGGCCGTCCTCCTATGATACGCTGGCGCCAACGAACCCGACGTCTCGCTCTGCTCTCCCTGCTCCCGGGCTTCTGATGTGGTCCCATCCCGGCTCCTTACCTGTTCTGGCCTACTCCCCTGTAGTAATACCTGTTCCGGACCGGGTGGTGGCACCAGCACCGGCGCACCGCCCCCTTCTCTCCTGCTCTGATTCTGGGCTTTTTTATACCGGTTCCGGGGCTGGATATGTGGACAGTGACCGTCCTCTACAGTTCAACTCTCCAACCTGGCCTGAAATTGGAAACAATAACTCCACCTGATGAAGGCAGCAGACCGCTGCAGAAACGCGTTGTGGGCATTAATACTTAAATAAAGAGGTTTGTTTTATCCTTTTCCAGCGCCTTATCCAGTTTCTAGCGCCCCACTGACCACTTCAATTTGCACACTGGAATTGGAAACAAGGCTGCAGGCCTACAGCTCTCACTGCTTTAATTTCATGTCAAAAGTACCGTGCCAAATATTCAATAAGGTTTTTATGAGTGAGTGTTCCCAGCACTGGCCAACAATAATATAATTTATTTTATACATTATGCATTGCACTCTAGGCCTCCTATAAGACATGTAGATCATACTCTTGGCCTCCTATATGACATATACAGACAGTGTATATGCCATATAGGAGGCTGAGAGTGCGGTATGCATTTTATATGAGGCCTAGAGTGCGGGCCTACATGATGTACAATGCACTCGGCCTCCTATATAAAGTATAGACTATAGGAGGCTGAGAGTGCGGTATACGTTTTATATGAGGCCTAGAGTGCGGGCCTACATGATGTACAACGCACTCGGCCTCCTATATAAAGTATAGACTATAGGAGGCTGAGAGTACGGTATACGTTTTATATGAGGCCTAGAGTGCGGACCTACAAGATGTACAACGCACTCGGCCTCCTATATAAAGTATAGACTATAGGAGGCTGAGAGTGCGGTATACGTTTTATATGAGGCCTAGAGTGCGGACCTACATGATGTACAATGCACTCGGCCTCCTACATAAAGTACATACTGTTTCCACGGACCGTGTGTCCGTGGGCAAAACACGCTGACATGTCAGTTTTTTTTATACACTGCACGGGCCGAAAAACGTCCCGCACACGAGCACACAGATGACGTGCGTGTGTCGTTGGTGTGACACATACCGGCGCCTGGGAATTAGCGGTACAGTTCATGCTGTTCCCAGGTGCTTAAGGAATCAGCGATCAGCGCTAGCAAGGGACAATGTTGAGAGCAGTAGGTTCACCTCCCGATGTTGCCAAAACCTGTAAATATAAGAAAATTTAAAAAAAAATATTCACCTGGCTTGAGGCGACCACACACGCTGAGGAGCTTGACTCCCTGCAGCAAGCAGGCCCCTATGCTCACTGAGCTCAGCATAGGTCGGGGGACCGCTCACTGCAGCAAGTCATTCTCCTACGCTCCTCATCGTGTGTGGTCACTTTAAGCCAGGTGAATATATTGTTGTTTTTTTTAATTTTAGTATTATTTTTACAGGTTTTGGAGACATTTGGAGGTGAATACTACTTTCAACATTGTCTCTTCATTGTCCCTTGCTAACACTGATTGCAGCGCCGGCAGGGGACAGTGATGAGCGATTCCTTCAGCACCCGGTGCTTGGGAACAGCACAAACTGTACCGCTGATTCCCAAGTGGTGGTACGGTATGTGTGATCCTGATGGAGCACACGTATGCCACACTGTTTTTTCCAGTACCGGAAATATCCGGATGTATGAAAGAGCCCTATGCCATATAGGAGGCCAAGAGTTTGTATGTCACATTGGAGACCAAGAGTGCGGTATACGTTATATATGGGGCCTATATGACATAATAGATCACACTCTCTACCTCCTATATGAAATATAGATCACACTCTTGGACTCATGAATTATACAGTGTATATGTCATATAGGAGGCTGAGAGTGCGGGCCTATATGACGTATACAACACACTCAGCCTGATATATAAAGTATATATTATAGGAGACCGAATGTGCAGTCTGTACGTCATATAGGAGGCCGAGAGTGCGATATATGTCATGTGTGGGGCCAATATGATGTATACCACATAGAAGTGAAGTATGCCGCCACCAGTTCCCAAATCTTCCCAAACGGGTTTTTTAGCCGTTGGCTATCCACATCAGGAGGTGCAATGTCTAAATAAGCAGTGTTAATCAAATGTCCAAGGAAGTATGAAAAAGACAGCACTCACCAATGGATCCCAAAAAAAGATCCTTTTATTTCAGATTCAGCGTACAGACGTTGTGGCTGGTTCAGGGGTGAAAAGAGGACGACGGCCGTTTCGCGCACAAGCAGCGCCACTACGGGTCCAGTATAGTTCACTCCCGCACCCCTGAACCAGCCGCAACGTCTGTATGCTGGATCTGAAATAAAAGGATCTTTTTTTGGCATCCATTGGTGAGTGCTGTCTATTTCATACCTCCTATATGATGTATAGATCGCACTTTCTACCTCATATATGACAAACAGACCGCACTCTCTGCCTCCTATATGACATATACAATGCATTTGGCCTCCTATATTTCATTGCAGCCATTTGGTAAATTCTAAAAAGTTCATTATTCTTCTCATTAAAGTACACTCTGCACCCCATCTTGACTACAAATTTATTGAAAAAGCACTTTACATTACAGAGGGGACTTGTACAGACAATAAAGACATTACAGAATAAACATAACTCAGATACCAAGAGGAGTGAGGGCCCTGCTTGCAAGCTACAATCTATGAGGAAATAGGGAGACACGAAAGCTAAATGATAAAATGTGCTTATATTGTATGATACAACCATTATACACTAAATAGGGTCTGCACATAACGCTGCATGAACCGCTCACCAGCCAGTATGTGTATGGCCACAGAGGGCTATTAAGTGCATGGAGGGTGTGCACACAGACGCTACAAGGGTCTATATATGCTACTATATGCAGTATATAGTGTACAGACGGTTAGATAGTATGGTGCTGCGTATATGGTGTGGAATCCACATTCTATTCACTGCCATATCTATACATTATATAGTATATACACTGCTCCGCTCTATATTCCTGAACACAGTGTATATGTATATACTGTATAATGTGTGTGTCTGTATATATAATATATACATATATATTGCAGAGTACCACTTCTGTCCTCTATACTGGGTGTAATTCTCAGTATCTGTATATACACACTGCACTGGTAAAATAAGATGTAAAATAATAATAATTTGAGTGGTTTACCCTCTGATATGTACCACTCCCAGCATGCACCGTCAGATTTAACCCTTCCGGGCCTGCTGGGAGTTGTAGGTTTGTTACTGCAGGGATGATGCGGGGACGGGTATTGCATTTGAACCCACAGCATCAAGTCATTCACACTTTAAAGAGAACCTGTCACGTCCTAGCTGCCCTCTACACTGCCCCCATAGCGTTGGTAGTGACGCAATGTGCATCACTAGCAAGCTGTTTTCATGAAAATCGCTGCAGCTATAATGAATTTATAACGTTTAATATACTTATATCTAGGGCCGGCTCCAGGTTTTTCTGGGCCCCGGGCGAGTCTCAGTGGGCCCCTCTAACACATACCACGATTCATGATGCACAGATACCGCAGAGAAATCTATATATATAGTACAATGCAAAGATTTCACTTCTTACATTACATGAGTGATATCTACTGTAAATTCTACAATAGCTCAGAAGCCGTAGAATCCTCGCAGCACACAGTGCAGACCGGACAATATAGTCCTCCATACAGTATTATGGGCACCACTAAGTCCTCCATACAGTTTTATGGGCCCCATTATATATTGCTCCATACAGAATAATGACCCCACATAGTCCTCGTACAGTATAATGGGCACCACATATCTCCATACAGAATACTGGCCCCCATATAAGGCCGCATACGGAATACTGGCCCCCATATAAGGCTCCATAAAGGAATACTGGCCCCCATATAAGGCCCCATACGGAATACTGGCCCCCGTATAAGGCCCCATACGGAATACTGGCCCCCATACGAAATACTGGCCCCCATATAAGGCCCCATACGGAATACTTGCCCCCATATAAGGCCCCATAAAGGAATACTGGCCCCCATATAAGACCCCATGAAGGAATACTGGCCCCCATATAAGGCCCCATACGGAATACTGGCCCCCATATAAGGCCCCATACGGAATACTGGCCCCCATGTAAGGCCCCATACGGAATACTGGCCCCCATATAAGGCTCCATACGGAATACTGGCCCCCATATAACGCTCCATGCGGAATACTGGCCCCCATATCAGGCTCCATACGGAATACTGCCCCCCATATAAGGCTCCATACAGAATACTGGCCCCCATATAACGCTCCATACAGGATACTGGTCCTCTTATAAAGCTCCATACAGGATACTGGCCCCCATATAACGCTCCATACAGGATACTGGTCCCCTTATAACGCTCCATACAGGATACTGGCCTCCATATAATGCTCCATGCAGGCTGTTACCCCCCACATAATGCCCCATACAGGCTGTCTCCCCCCTTATAATGCTCCATGCAAGCTGTTACCCCCCACATAATGCCCCATACAGGCTGTCCCCCCACCGTATAATGCTCCATGCAGGCTGTTCCCCCCACATAATGCACTAAGCAGGCTGTCCCCCCCCCTTATAATGCCCCATGCAGGCTGTTCCCCCCTTATATTGCCCCATGCAGGCTGTCACCCCTCCTCTTTATAATGCCCCATGCAAGATGTCACCCCCTCTCTCTATAATGCCCCAAACAGGATGTCACCCCCCCTCTTTATAATCCCCAATCAGGATGTCACCCCCACTCTTTATAATGCCCCATTCAGGATGTCACCCCCTCTCTTTATAATGCCCCATGCAGGATGTCACTCCCCTCTGTTTATAATGCCCCATGCAGGATGTCACCCCCTCTCTTTATAATGCCCCATGCAGGATGTCACCCCCTCTCTTTATAATGCCCCATGCAGGATGTCACCCCCTCTCTTTATAATGCCCCATGCAGGATGTCACCCCCTCTCTTTACAATGTCCTATGCAGGATGTCACCCCCCTCTCTTTATAATGCCCCATGCAGGATGTCAGCCCCCCTCTCTTTATAATGCCCCATGCAGGATGTCACCCCCTCTCTTTATAATGCCCCATGCAAGATGTCACCCCCCTCTCTTTATAATGCCCCATGCAGGATGTCACCCCCTCTCTCTATAATGCCCCATGCAGGCTGTCACCCCCTCTCTCTATAATGCCCCATGCAGGATGTCACCCCCCCTCTCTTTATAATGCCCCATGCAGGATGTCACCCCCCCTCTCTTTATAATGCCCCATGCAGGATGTCACCCCCCCTCTCTTTATAATGCCCCATGCAGGATGTCACCCCTCCATATTATGCCCCATGCAGGATGTCACCCCCCCCCCATATTATGCCCCATGCCTCCATACATTAAAAAAAAAATCAAATACTCACTACAGCGTTGGCGGCGTCTTTCCGCTCTGTGCTCCCTGTGACAGCTCAGGGGGAGGGCGCGGTGGAAAGACTTCACCGCACCCTCTGACCTGAGACGTCACAGAGAGTGCAGAGCAGGAAGACGGCGGATCTGCAGAGGCACGGGGAGAGGTAAGTATCCGGCTGCCGGGGCCCTGAGCAAGCGGGGGAGAAGGGCGGGCGCTGACACCGCTCTCCTCCGCCCATAGCCCAACGGGGTGCGCGACCGCCAGTGGGCCCCCCTGCCTGCTCAGGGCCCCGGCACTTGCCCGGGTGCGCCGGGTGCTGACGCCGGCCCTACTTATATCCTACCTGCCTTTTCAATCACAGGGGCGTGCTTGTCATATTCAGTCAATGGCATGCGCAGCATTCACTCACTGCTGGCGCCGTCCATGTATTTGAATCCTGTTCCTGACCAGCGCTGATATTGTGGGACGCAGGCGCACTTGTAGATGTCCGGCCGCCTGCGCAGTGAGGCTCTGTGATTACCAGATTCACTGCGCATGCTCTGGGAACATAGCGCGTTAAAGCGCATGCGCAGTGAGGCTGTGTGATTATGACTTTTTCTTCACTTTGAAAATTGTTTAAGTTGGCTGAGGGACTGGGTGGTTTACCTAGGACAAGGAATGGCCATGTGTAAGAAAAACCGCTACTGATTGTAAATTACAGATTCTGTTAACTACAATAAATAAGTTGGTTAACAAGAAACACTTTGATATAGTGCACTACACAATACAGTTCTCTTTTACACACTGTATAGTTTGCTAAAAGGCACACGTTTTAGTGGGAGAGGCCGAAAAATGAACGAGTAATACAACCGTTTATGGATGCTGTAGTGTGGACCCCTAGAGTCAATTCTCCTGGTGGGCCCTAGGCACCCCAGTCCGACCCTGTATGAGGCCTTTACATGGTATCAACGCCTGCGATGAGAACGCCACATCATAGTAATAGCAGAATCACAAATATAAGATTATATGAACAGATTAAAGCAAGATTTCTATTGCTGGCTGCAGAATGAGTTAACTGGGATATCATCAGTGAGTTTGATCTGACTGGAGAAGTAACTACTCTTGTTTTTATTCTTTTGAGCTCCATTCAGCTAATTTATGATTTATCACCTTCCCTGAGCATACATGGAAATCATGGGGTCCCATAGCAGAAGAAATAATTAAACCCCCACAAAAAAACATTAATATTCAGCGGGGTCACAGAAGAGCATACCTCACAAGTTTGCAACCCTTCCATAGTAATTTTGCCCCAATTGAAGCCCCCTAGTGTTCCCACGTACTAAGATACTCCTTTAATGGCCAAAAATGTGCCCCCAAACACAGTAAGATACCCCCACAGTGAATTTCTCCACTGTACCCTCCACACATACAGTATGATGACTCTACAGTACCCCCGCAAAGTATGATAAACCCCAGTGACCTCTACACAGTATGATGGCCCCCGCATAACCCTCCACACAGTATAATGGACCCCGCACAGCCCTCCACACTGTATAATGGTCCTCATACAGTGTAATGGCCCCCACTATCCACCCAAGCAGTATAATGACCCCCATCAGCCACTTATACAGTATAATGCCCCTCACCACACAGCCCTCCAAATAGTATAATGGCCCAAACACAACGCTCCAAATAAAATAATAGTCCTCACATAAGCCTCTAAACAATATAATAGTCCCCACCCAGCCCTCCAAATAATATAATGGACCCCACATAGGCCTCCAAATAGTATAATAGTCCCCATACAGCTCTCCAAATAATAGAACGGTCCCCACATAGCCCTCCAAATAGTATGATAGCCTGACACATAGCCATTCAAATAGTAGTATAATGGCCCCCACAGAGCACTACAAATAGTATGATGCTCCCCACATAATCCTCCAAATAGTAGAATGATGGCCCCCACATAGTTCTCCAAATAGTATGATGGTCCCCAAGACAGCCCTAAAATTAGTATTTTAGCACCCCAAATATGATGATGCCCCCCAAATAACCCTTCAAATAATATGATGGCCTCCAAGTAGCCCTACAAATAGTATCATGGCCTTCCAGTTTGCCCTCCAAATAATATGATGGCCCTCACAAACTACTTATTAATTAAAAAAAAAATACTCACCTCTCCCCATTCCCCTGCTGTTCTGGTCTTTGCAGCATGTGGTTTGAAACTATGCTCAGCTCGGCACAGTGGACGCGATTTTGGGACGTTATCACGTCCACTGAGCTGAGACGTCAGAAGCACAGAGGAGAATGATGGAGGAGGGAGCAGACGGTTCCCTCCTCCATCATTCCTTTCAATTGTATCTGCATCCAGAATGCGGATACAGTTGAAAGTGTGATGCTGGATGCGGGGGGCCCGATGCCTGTGCTGACATCGCCACCTGTCTCACAGTTGCAAAGCAGCTGCGGGGTCTGCCGTTATTAGCGGTATGCCAGTGCCATTGTTATGTGACATGAGCCCCGGGAGAGCCAGTGCCGAGACAGCTGGTACAACACCAACACCGAAGGTGAATATAAGTGTTATTTTACTGGGGAGAAACATAGGGATTTAGAAGGGGTTGTCTGATTAGTGGACATCCCCTTTAAGTAATCAAGTTCATTAAAGGGGTTGTCCACTACTGCACATCCCCAGCTTATTACATTTAGGACTTCAGCACCGCTTTTTCCGGACATTGCTATGACTTGTTATGTCCTCTGCAGCCAATTAGCAGATGTTGGTCAATAGTCTGTCAGGACGGACATCTGCTCTGAAGAAATAGAGTTTTTGAGACTTGTAGACATTATGGAATAACGTCCATAAAAATATCCCAAGCCGGTATTGGTCCTCCAAGAAGCATGAAGCCCTCGCTGCTACTAACTTACTCCCATACCTGGATCTACCTAGATGATGAAAACACTTGGACTTTAAGGTACAAATCAGGTGAAATTATGAAACCTGGAGGGAATGTCACTTCAGGTTGTGCGTAGATATCCGTAGATAGAAGTCGTTATTTATCCGCCATTAATGAAATGTTTTGTCCATTTTTGCTCCACAAATCTGAGGCCGATGAATGGGGGAATGGCACCAATGCTATGGAGAATGCCTTGAAAATTGAAAAGGGCGTAAATAAGGCTCTGCTGGACCTCCACAAGATTGCTATGGACAATGCGGACCCTCATGTAAGTGACTCCCCCATAGCGTATAGATACCGTGTGTTCATTTTATAAAATATCCTCCATGAAGGAACAGTTCATGTATCTTCTGTGACCTCCATATTGTGCTGTTCCTGGAAATGTAATACCACCCGACTACTAGATGTCACGTTCCCCTTTATAATGGGGGGTGTTCCAACACAAGCTGCATATTATGGCACTGTTATAAAGCTATGGGACAATTCATTAGTGTATTTGCACCTTTTTTTTCTAGTTTTTAGTGTTTTTCATTTGCGCCTTGTTCTTCTTTTAATTTGCGCCTTTTTGAAGTCTGCAGCGTTCCCTTTTTTTTCATTGATCATTATGGGGTTTCCGGCTAATTATCTAATTGTGACTTTTTAAAAAGTTGTCACATTTTTACTCAAATATATTTCAAGTGATTTTGTGTTCTGTAGTCCGGGAGGTTTTTTTGCACAAACTTTGCAACATTTTAGCATGCCACTTTTTTGCGATACAAAGACACAAAAAGGTTTAAAGACAAAAAAAATACAGTTTTGATTTTGGGCAAAATCCATGAACCAGGTGCGCCACTTTCAGGAATTTGGCACAAAAAAATCAAATGATACAAAAGAGAAAAGGGACTTGAAAAAATACAATGTTGTATTGGGCCCTATGACGGCACAGCACAGATTTTAGTAAAGGTTTTGCAGGATTACTAAGAGGGGTTCACATGCTATCAATTGTTAAAAAAACAAGCAAAATGATGACTCGGACCCTCTGATTTTCGAGGTATAAGACTACGTCCCCACAATGAGCTTCTAGTGAGTTTTAGATATAGCAGATTTTCTGCCCCATTAAGTAAAATAGGTTACTTGAATTTTTTTCGAAAATATACAGCATAAAAAACTCACCCAAAACTCATTGTGAGAACGTAGCCTAAGGGTATGTGCACATCATTTAGACGCCGGTGAGTTGTCCTTGGTGAAGCTCTGCCACCGGTGGTTTTCACTCTATACTTTAAAGGGAACCTGTCATGTCCCTAAACGCTATTAACCTGCAGATATGGGGTTAATCTGCAGGTTTATAAAGCTGCCGGGCGTCTTACTGAAAGGCCGGCTACCGGGAGGAAATGCACTTTATTCCCCACGGCAGCCTCCAGCTTTCAGTCATAGAGGCGCGGCCGGCGTGGCTTCAGTCATTGTTCAGTACATAGTGAGCGGCGGCTATAACCGCACCCTGGCACTGACTGACAGCCGGCTAAGCGGCCCCTGTAACCGCTCCCTGTAAAGACTGACAGCCGGATCTGTACTGATGTACTGCTGAGCTGTCAGTCAGTGCCGGGGCGTTGTTACAGCTGCCGATCACTGTATATTGAGCGGTGTCTGAAGTTGCGCCGGAAGTGTGGCACCCCAGGGGTCTGGTTTCCACAGTAATAGCAATATTACGTCTGTGAGCAGGTGGGAGGTTTCCTGGTCAGACATCCTATGCATGCCACACCTCCTGCCCAGTCCTGGGAGGGGAAGAACTTCCCCTATATAAAGCTGGGGCTGAGGCAGGGTTAGAAGAGAGTGAGAGAACACAGACAGAGACACAGTCTGGTCTGTAGTGGAGCAGCTTTAGGAGCAAGAAAGATCAGGAGCTGTGTGGGAGCTGTGCTAAAAGAGATCAGGGGCTGGAAGCTGTAGAGCTCGCCCTGATTGAAGAGTTCTTACCGGACCCGGAGTCCGAGGCTGTGGGGACTAATCCTTACCCAGCAGCAGAAACCGCCCGGCAGGGGATTTCAGGTCCTCTGGCCAAGAAACCCGAAGGCACGGTCACACGCAAGGGACCAGCACCGCCGTCGTGGAGCGGAAGCTACCAGAAGGCCCCGAGTCACCGGCCATACGGGTGAGCACCACACGGTACACTCAGGGACGTGGGCTACTTTTACCCGCCTCTAGCAAGGTAGCCAGAAGAGTACGATTAGTTGGGGAGGCCTACAACTCCGCCTGGCCAGGGAAGATTCCATCTGCTCACGGACTGACCAGGCCCCGATCGCTAGCCAGTACTCCGGGAGGGTCTACCTTTGCCACCAGTAAAGACCCTGAACTACACCGCACCGTCTCTGAGTGTTTCATCATCCACGTCCGCTGCCCTGAGGCCATACCCCTCCCGTTGGGGGTTATACCATCCCCGCTGCACAACCGTACCACCGGCCTCAGCGGTCTGCCCTGCAGCGGCGGTCTCATGACCGCATTCAACGGGTGGCGTAGTCGAGCAATATAACATCTACTGCTAAATACTGCCGCTCAGTTTGACTCCCTGGGCACGGACCGGGTCACCGCCACGAGACTACTACCCCCATCTGATCCGGCTCCGGGTAAGCCCCCGTGCGCGCGATGCCGCACGACACAGCAGGCCCAGGGGCGCGTCAACTTTTGGCGTAGTCGGCAGGATTCCGTGCCCGCAACCACCGGGTACTGCGCGCCTGAAAAAGAGACTTTTAAACTTACCTGTGGTGAAGATTCCCGCCATCCGACGCCATCTTCCACCTCCTTCCCGCCATCCGTGGAGTTTTCCCGCCGTTGGACGCCATCTTCTGCCTTCTTCCCGCCATCCGTGGAGTTTTCCCGCCGTTGGACGCCATCTTGAAGACGCCGCGCAGGAAGAAGAGGGGCGTGGACTCCGAAAAGCCCGCGAGAACTGAAGCCCCGCCTCACGTCCGGACGTTGCGTAAGGTCCTGGAAGGAGCCCAGCAGACGCCGACGTCATAGGAGTGCGACGGAAGGTCCTCGACCCTGACGATCCACTGCGGAGCCGCGGCCTACGGAAGAGGATCATCGCAAGGTAGGCCACGGTCCACTAGGGGGGAGGAAGATGTCGGATACGGAGGAGAGCTTCACTGCCGCAGCCACCGCCAGCGCCACCGCTGCTGCGGTCATGCCTTTCACTATGCCCTATATCCCGGGGGCAGCCTGGCTACCCCAGTACTCAGGGGAGTCACATACCCTGAATGACTTTAGAGAAAAGCTGGATAGCCTCTTCCAGGTGTACCCCCTCACAGAAGAGCAAAAAGTGAGCATCCTGGTGGCCCAACTAACCGGGGCAGCCCAAAGGGAGGTAAAGTCCTGGCCGCCTGGGAGGAGGACTGTCGCAGGGATATTAACCCGGCTGAAGGACACCTTTGATACCCGCACCTCAGCTGAGATTAAGCTTAGATTCTACGGGTGCAAACAGCGAGCACATGAGAATATAAGGGACTATGCACTAAACCTACAAGAGGCCCTGAGAGCCATTAAGCAGACCGACCCTGACGGCGTGGGAAACGAGGACAGGCTGTTGACCGAACAATTTATAGAGGGACTATATTGCAATGCCCACCGAACCCAGTTGCGGGCAATGGCCTTACAGGATCCTCATCTGGACTTTGCACAGTTCAAGGACAGAGCCATTCGGGTGCTCCGAGAACCGGCACCGGGTGGCGTTGTGACCCACAGGCGCCCTACTACCGCTTACCACCAGGAGGCGGCGCCCTTGTCGGCAGGGCCTGTGGGGGCTGATGCGCAGGCTTTGAACAATGACCCGGCTCCAGACCTGCACCATCAGGTCCAAGAGCTAGCTAAAAGCGTAGCTGCGCTAACCCGAACTGTGCAGTCTTTACAGGTTGCTGCTCCAGGGAAGATCCAGCTGGCATCCGGACCGGAGGACATCCCGTGGCGTCGACCAAGGAGGACCCCACCGGCCAGAGGAAGACCCAGCGACCGATACAACGAGGACGGACAGCCCATCTGCCGCCGCTGCAATCAACCCGGACATATGGCAAGGTACTGTCCTTTAAACTGGCACAACCTCGGGTAGAGGGCCAACCCCTAGGAATAAGATCACCAGGCCCATCGAACTGGCGTGACAAATATGTGGGAGGACGTCCAGTCTTGCCTGTGGTACTGGATGGCATTCCTATGAGTGCCCTACTTGACACCGGGTCACAGGTCACCACCATCCCGTACGTGCTCTTCAAGCAGTACTGGAATGACTCGGATATAACCCGCTACCCTGACGACGACTTGAGTATCATCGCCAGCAATGGTCAACCCGTGCCACAGATCGGATTCAAAGAGATGACCATTAAAATCGGTAGAGTCGAACTGGCAGCACAGGGACTGATCATTGTAGACATTGACAAGCGCGAGAGTCACCCAAAGATAACGCTAGGAACTAATGTGATTGAAAATTGTCTTGCAGAGGTGATTTTCATTTTACAGCAGGTTGCCAAGAACGCCAGCTCCGGCCAGCAGCGAGTGCTCCAAAAAGAGATCCGGGCACTGATGCGGCGGCAACAGGTGGAACTCTCCGGTGGTGAGATTGGAAGCGTGAGAATGTGTGACCCTTTCCCTATTGCCATGCCCCCAAAAAGTGAAATGATGATTTGGTGCCGGGCAGCTATTGGTCTAAGAGGTAGAGACTACCAAGCAATGGTAGAACCCGTCTACTCAGACAGTAGGCCCACCATTTTGACAGCACGGGGGGTGGTTGATGTACGCCATGGGAGGGTGCCCGTTCGCATAATAAACATCGGGAAGAGAGAAGTACACCTGCCCCGGTATGCCACGCTAGCTAAATTGTTCACCATAAACCAGAATTCTGTACAGGCCGTGGAACCCTTGCCTCCATCTCAACCAGAGGAAGGTAACGGCTCTAAGAAAACAATAGAGGACTGGTGTCAGCAACTACATTTGGGTACTGACTCCACTCCCTCACACCAGAAACAGGGAGTCTATCGGGTGGTTCAAGAGTACGAGAGAGTGTTTAGTAAACACCCGTTAGACTTCGGGCGAGTAAAGGGGGTAGAACACCATATCCCCACGGGAGACCATCCTCCCATAAAGGAGAGATACCGACCCGTACCCCCTGCACACTACCAATACGCCAAGGGGATGCTTAGAGACATGAAGGAGGCTGGGGTAATTAGGGATAGCTGTAGCCCCTGGGCAGCTCCACTGGTTTTGGTTAAAAAGAAAGACAACACCATGAGAATGTGTGTAGATTACCGGAAAATCAACCGTATCACACACAAAGATGCGTACCCCTTACCAAGGATAGAGGAGTCTTTGGCTGCTTTAAGATCTGCTAACTTCTTCTCTACTTTGGATCTCACTAGCGGGTCCTGTCAGGTTCCTGTAGCAGAGGCGGACCGGCAGAAGACCGCATTCACCACCCCGATGGGACTTAGCGAGTTTACCTGCATGCAGTTTGGACTCTGCAACGCACCAGGAACCTTCCAACGGTTGATGGAATGCTGTCTGGGACACCGAAACTTTGAGACGGTCCTGTTATACCTGGACGATGTCATCGTCTACTCCAAGACCTACGAGGACCACCTGAAACACCTGGCAGAAGTGTTCGAAGCCCTGGCAAACTACGGCCTGAAGGTGAAACCCTCCAAGTGTCACCTCCTGAAACCAAAGGTGCAGTACCTGGGACACGTGGTGAGTGCTGACGGAGTGGCTCCCGACCCTGATAAGATCACCACAATTAAGGAATGGCCAAGCCCCTCCAGCGTAAAGGAAGTGCGGCAGTTCCTCGGGTTGGTAGGCTACTACCGAAGGTTCATTCCGGGTTTCACCAAAAAGGCAGCTCCTATGCAGGACCTCCTGATAGGCCAGTCCAGGAAGGCCAAGAACCAGAAGCCGCCCTTCAGATGGGAGAAGTTGGAAGAAGAGTCCTTCCGCCAGCTGAAGATGGCCCTCAAGGGGGATGAAATCCTGGCGTACCCTGATTACAGCCAGCCCTTTATCCTCTACACCGACGCAAGTAACATCGGGCTAGGAGCCGTACTGTCCCAGATCCAGCAGGGGAAAGAACGGGTAATTGCTTACGCCAGCCGAAAACTGCGACCCACCGAAAGAAACCCTGAGAATTACAGCTCATTCAAGCTAGAATTCCTGGCAGTGGTGTGGGCAGTCACCGAACGCTTTAAGCACTACCTCGCCTCTTCCCGGTTCACCGTGTACACGGATAACAACCCGTTGACACACCTGGATACGGCAAGACTCGGTGCCCTGGAGCAGAGATGGATGGCCCGCCTGTCCAACTTTGAGTTCACAATCAAATACCGGGCAGGACGCTCCAATACCAACGCGGATGCCTTGTCCAGAATGCCAAACCTACCGGACGTGGGGGAAGATCCAGAGGAACTGGAAGAAGTTGAACTTCCCGCGTTCCACCGGCATGGGACTATCCAGTATTCCCACCGTGTAAGGAGTAAGCAATCCGCTACGTTCAACCCCTTACCTCATTACAACTGGGCGGAAACGCAAGACAGTGACCCCGCCGTCCGACTGGTGAAGGAGATGCTGACTCAGCCAGATGCCCGCCTTGACCCAGACGCTCCGGAGGAGGCCAAGCAACTGTGGATTGAGAAGAGTCGACTGTTCCTTTACAAGGGGAAGTTGTGCCGCAGAATGGTTAACTCCCGGACGCATGAACTGATCTGGCAAGTAGTGGTGCCAAGAAGAGACGCGGCTATGGTGCTGGAGGCATACAACAACGGAGCTGGGCACTTCGGATGGAAGAAGCTGGAGTTCCTGCTGCGTGCGCGGTTCCACTGGGTAGGCATGAGAGGAATCATCGAGAGGTGGTGCAGAGACTGTGGCCCGTGCCACCTAAGAAGGAAGGACCGTGCCAGCCAGAAGACTCCCTTGCAGCCCATCATCACCCGACAGCCACTGGAACTGGTAGCCCTGGACCATGTGAAACTGGCTCCAAGCAGATCTGGGTATGTCTACGCCCTCACAATCGTAGATCATTACTCCCGGTTCCTGGTGGTGGTCCCGGTCAAGGACTTAACGGCTCAAACAGCAGCTAGAGCTTTCCAGCAGCACTTCTGCCGTCCACACGGATACCCAGAGCAGGTGCTGACGGACCAAGGACCAGCCTTTGAAGCGGAAGTCTTCCAGGAGTTCTGTACTCTGTATGGCTGCCGGAAGATAAGAACAACACCCTATCATCCGCAAACCAATGGGCTCTGCGAGAAAATGAACCAGGTGGTGATAGATCTTCTGAAAACATTGCCCCTGGAAGAACGCAGTCTGTGGCCTGAGAAACTGCCTGATCTGGTGGACCTATACAACCACATCCTGGTAGGTTCTACCAACTGTACCCCGGCTTACCTAATGAGAGCAAGACCTGGTAAGCTTCCTGTTGATCTGGAGATGGGAGTCCTGACACCCGAGGACACTTCACCAGAAGCAGACTGGGACACAGAAAGGCAGCAGCAGTACCGGAAAGTACAGGAGAGCGTGGAGCGAAGTCTCTGTCAAGCTAGAGAAAGACAGGAGAAGACTTACAACCAGTATGCTCCCGCTGTTCCCCTGGTACCTGGAGAGCAGGTCTTGAAGAGGAAGAGACGCCTCCACAAGTTGGACGACCAGTGGGAGAAGGACCCGTACACCGTACTGCCCTCAAGCCATGAGAACCCGAAAGTCTGCATAATCAGTAAGGACGGAGGAGAAACCACAGCCATTGTCTCCCGAGATCACCTGAAGAAGTGTCCCGAACAGCTACGAAGCCCTGAAGAAGAACAAGAAGACCCTCGACCCGCAGAGGAAAGGGAAGATATGGTCAGTACTGTGCTCGGAGACTTCCCTCGGTCTTGGACTCAAGTCAATGGCGCTGTTGTGGTACCCGTCCTCACCTTCCTCCAACCAGCATCTCAAGTACCTACAGAGAAACAGGTAGAGCTGGAAGAGCAGCCGGTCCAGGAGGCAGAAGACCCCACACAAGCAGACCAGGAGGATCAACCCTCTGCTTATAGTGAGCCTGCCGTGCCCCTAGTGAGCCAAAGAGCCCGTAGACAGCTGCCCAGTTTACCTTTGACAGCTCCTACACCCCGTAGCTCAGGACCAGTCAGTCAGCTCCGTAGGTCCACTAGAGCCACTAGAGGCCAGTTGCCCGTACGTTGGAGGATCTAAGTGTTTAGACTGTTTATTTGTATTTACCTGTTTTCTGTTACCTGTAAATAATTGTGTATTTTTAGTTATTTTATAGGTGTCATTTAGGGATTATCCGGAATCCTTTGTACATATGTTTGGAGCGTAACCCAGGAAAGGACAAAGACTGTTAAGGACTCGGGGCAGGACAGACCCCTACCTGGTTACGGCTCCCGGTCTCTTGGTGAAATGGACACCTTTGTTTTCTTCAAAGACTGCACCCGGTTGCGGACATGCCGTGACCATCCTAATGTGTTCTTCTTTATTGTACTGTTTCTGTTTTTACTTGTTATGTTTTACAAAAATATGTTTAGTCCCGGAGTACTAAATTTTACTAGGGGGGAATGTGGCACCCCAGGGGTCTGGTTTCCACAGTAATAGCAATATTACGTCTGTGAGCAGGTGGGAGGTTTCCTGGTCAGACATCCTATGCATGCCACACCTCCTGCCCAGTCCTGGGAGGGGAAGAACTTCCCCTATATAAAGCTGGGGCTGAGGCAGGGTTAGAAGAGAGTGAGAGAACACAGACAGAGACACAGTCTGGTCTGTAGTGGAGCAGCTTTAGGAGCAAGAAAGATCAGGAGCTCTGTGGGAGCTGTGCTAAAAGAGATCAGGGGCTGGAAGCTGTAGAGCTCGCCCTGATTGAAGAGTTCTTACCGGACCCGGAGTCCGAGGCTGTGGGGACTAATCCTTACCCAGCAGCAGAAACCGCCCGGCAGGGGATTTCAGGTCCTCTGGCCAAGAAACCCGAAGGCACGGTCACACGCAAGGGACCAGCACCGCCGTCGTGGAGCAGAAGCTACCAGAAGGCCCCGGGTGGATCAGGGAAATGCTGTAGATATAGTATATCTTGACTTCAGCAAAGCATTTGACAAAGTATCTCACACCATCCTTATTGAAAAAATGACCAAGTATGCAATGGACCAGGCAACTGTTAGGTGGATTCATAACTGGCTTAGTGATCGGACTCAAAGGGTGGTTGTAAATGGCTTCACATCCAGCTGGATGAATGTCTCAAGTGGGGTACCACAGGGCTCCGTCCTGGGACCTGTATTGTTCAACATCTTTATCAATGATTTAGATGAAGGAATTGAGGGTAAACTGATTAAATTTGCTGATGACACAAAGCTAGGAGGGATAGCTAATACTAGAGAAGAGAGAGAGAGGATTCAAAAAGACCTAAATAAACTGGAGCAGTGGGCAGCAACCAATAGAATGGTTTTTAACAGGGAAAAATGCAAAGTACTACATCTGGGCAATAAAAATGAAAAAAGCATATACAGAATGGGAGGAATAGAGCTAAGCAACAGTACATGTGAAAAAGACTTAGGTATACTAATAGATCATAGACTGAACATGAGTCAACAGTGTGATGCAGCAGCAAAAAAGGCAAATACAATTCTGGGATGTATTAACAGATGCATACAGTCTAGATCACGTGAAGTCATTATCGGTCTTTACTCCTCTTTGGTCAGACCTCATCTGGAATACTGTGTACAGTTTTGGGCACCACATTTTAAAAAAGACATAGACAAACTGGAGCAAGTTCAGAGAAGAGCGACCAGAATGGTGACTGGTCTGCAAACCATGTCCTATGAGGAACGGTTGCAGGATTTGGGAATGTTTAGCTTGCAAAAAAGAAGACTGAGAGGAGACTTAATAGCTGTCTACAAATATGTCAAGGGCTGTCACATTGTAGAAGGATCATCTTTATTCTCATTTGCACAAGGAAAGACTAGAAGCAATGGGATGAAACTAAATGGGAGGAGACACAGATTAGATATTAGAAAAAACTTTTTGACAGTTAGGGTGATTAATGAGTGGAACAGGCTGCCACGAGAGGTGGTGAGTTCCCCTTCAATGGACGTCTTCAAACAGAGGCTGGACAGACATCTGTCTGAGATGATTTAGTGAATCCTGCTTTGAGCAGGGGGTTGGACCAGATGACCCAGGAGGTCCCTTCCAACTCTACCATTCTATGATTCTATGAGTCACCGGCCATACGGGTGAGCACCACACGGTACACTCAGGGACGTGGGCTACTTTTACCAGCCTCTAGCAAGGTAGCCGGAAGAGTACGATTAGTTGGGGAGGCCTACAACTCCGCCTGGCCAGGGAAGATTCCATCTGCTCACGGACTGACCAGGCCCCGATCGCTAGCCAGTACTCCGGGAGGGTCTACCTTTGCCCCCAGTAAAGACCCTGAACTACACCGCACCGTCTCTGAGTGTTTCATCATCCACATCCGCTGCCCTGAGGCCATACCCCTCCCGTTGGGGGTTATACCATCCCCGCTGCACAACCGTACCACCGGCCTCAGCGGTCTGCCCTGCAGCGGCGGTCTCATGACTGCATTCAACGGGTGGCGTAGTCGAGCAATATAACATCTACTGCTAAATACTGCCGCTCAGTTTGACTCCCTGGGCACGGACCGGGTCACCGCCACGAGACTACTACCCCCATCTGATCCGGCTCCGGGTAAGCCCCCGTGCGCGCGATGCCGCACGACACAGCAGGCCCAGGGGCGCGTCAGAAGCTTTAACCCCTTTCTGACATTGTGCATAATAATACGTCCCTGTGCCCTGGGCCTTATGGACCAGGTACGTATTATTACGACACAGGCTGTGCGGGATCAATCGCCACCGGTTGTCAGCTGATTTTGACAGCTGACACCCGGCACTTTAACCCCCTGAATTGGCCAATTCATGTGTATCTGGCAGCCGCGGTAAGGCGTTTCTCAGTGCCAGGACCCTACCAATGTGAATACCTCTCTAAGGGACAGGTACACATGAATTGGCCAATTTATGCGCTAAGATTTCTCATTTATTTCTATTTTCTATAGCAGTAATGCTATTTATATTCCATATTTCATGCTTACATACTTAGCATTGCAGTTTACTACTTTATTTGTTAATTGTATATGGAGGTAGCTTCTCCTAGTAAGCACCTGTTCACACCTATTTCTCGTATTAGAAGTGCCATCAGTTTTTTCTGTTTACAGAGTCCAGAGTTAGGCCGGTTTCACATGTCCTGATATTTCCAGTATCGGAAAAACCGGTACGGGAGATATACGTGTCCATGTGCACCTGTGTGGCAACCGTGTGCCGCATCAGGAGCGCACATTCCGCCACCTGGGAATCAGCAGTACAGTTACCGCTGTTCCCAATCACCGGGTGCTGAATGCTGCCCTCATCATTGTAACCTGCTGGCGCTGTGATCAGCACAACCAAGGGACAATGATGAGAGTAGTAGTCTGCTCCCGCTGTGTCCTAGTGTAAAAATAAGAATAAAATTAAAAAATCCTTATACTCACCTGCCTATCAAAGTAAAAGTGAAGTACCCATAGCTCTTTCTTACATTCAAGCATCTGATGCTGATGCTCAGTCTATGTAGATGGCATCTTAGCTGTTGCTAGGCAACTTCCTTATAAGGTGAGATGCACCTGTAAGATTCCATCACAAGATTCCATCATGACATCACTGCTATTATGACATCATAATTCACAACCACTACTTATACAAGCGTTTACACTTCAGTGTCACTTTGATACCCCGGTGTCATTGTTGTCAGTGTTTAGCTACTTATCTAGTGATATACTGATTGCGCATTTCATTGAAATGTCTGGAATTTCTCCAGACAGACTTCAGGAGTTGGCACTACTCCAGGGGATTCTTACCACCTATACCCCTAACTGTGTGCTACCACTACCCGATGGCGTCCTCAGCTTCACTTACCGGCTGGTTATGGAGCTTGTACGGGACTGCTTGACCAAATACTACCAAGGTCGTATTACCTCAGAATATCTTCAGCATTTACAGCAGAACATCAGGACATTAGTACAACAGGTAAATAGCAGACAATCTGCACAAATTATTATTATTATGTCTAGTTGGTCTCCCTTACTGTATAGTGGTATTATTGGTAGTAATAAAATTTAGACTTTCTTCAGTGTCAGGCAGGGTCATATTTGTAATAGAGATCCCCATTTTGGGAAGAGGGTGTAAAAGTGCAGCATGAGCCTGTATGATTCAAATGTCAGGGCTAGATTTCATTCCTAGTCCAGTCCTTGTCCCTTAGTAAAGACACTTCATTTAGCACCTTAATCCGGATTTCTTATAAATATGTAATTATGATTTTTATTGTGTATAACAAATATTAATAATTTATCTCAGACCATAGAACTAGCCTCACTGATTAGAAATGTAAAGTACCCACAGTTCTTTCTTACATTCAAGCATCTGGTACTGATGCACAAACTATGGTTTTGCCACCTTAACTATTGCTAGGAAACTTCCTTTCACGGTGAGATGCCCCGTTAAGATTCCATCACAAGATTCCATCACGACATCACTGCTATTATGACATCATAATTCACCACCACTAATTATACAAGTGTTTTTATGCTGTATAAAAAATAATAATAATAATAATACAAATCAAATAATAATAATGGAATACAAGTTTATTTACAGAAAATTGTTCTTTAGATCGACACCAATATAATATATAAAATGTACCAAATGTGTAGTAATTGTAGCTGCAGATAGACAGGAGTAAAATGGTGACATAAATGGCCTCCTCCATTCTGCACTTTCTCTCATGATTTTCCTTTTGTATTTATTTCCATCTTTATAGGCTGAAGAAAAAGCCCAAAGTGGAAAATTGGCCTTTTTTAAACAACTGGCCCAAAATGTCCTGAATATACTGGAGAGTCCGGCCCGCTCACTGGAGCACCTGGTAAGGAGCCATCATCTTCTATATCACATGTCCTTGTCCCCTCCAGGCAGGCACAGGATATTTCATGACCGCCTGTCCCTGCGGCTCCATCATCTGTGATGGCAGTCTGTACTCAGCGGTGGGAGTTTGTATTTCTGCCTCTGTTTTGCTCGATCATCACAATCTTCCTTCTTGTAAATGCTGCAATTCTGATAACAGAGATCAGTTGTATATACAAGTACCTTATATATTATCGTTGATTTACTGGAGGGAGTGGCTGTGTATAGTCCGTCCAATACTGAAATTACCAGTAAATCCAATGTTTAGTCCTTCCTATCTATTGTATATGATAATTTAGTATTTGTGAAATGTTATACTAATTGTACATATTATAACCATCAGGAAACATCCGAAGGTGACTCCGAAGAGGGGCAAACCGTGAACATGCCTGACCCTAATATTAGTCAGTTAGAGCTAAAAACTGATCTGATTGAAGGTAAGCCGATCATCTAATATTTTACATTCAAATATCCAGATATTATAGAGAATGGCAGAGAATATGTAGATTTACTCTTCATTCCCTGTAATGGAGAGGGATCATGTAATTCTACTTCACGCCTGTGTGGTCTTCTCGGCTCCAAAATGAGGGTCATAGATCCCCAATCATGTAATTGTTCAAAAATACCATATTTTGAAGACTATAAGATGCACCGGACCATAAGAAGCAGGTGAAATTTTGGAGCGGAAAATAGGAAAAACATTTTTTTAATAAAATGGTGGAGCAACTTATAATCCAATTTTGTGGTAACTTTTCTAGGGGAAAGGCGGCGGAAAGATGGCAGCAGCAGGAGTGGGGCGATGCTGCACTGAAGTCCCTGCACTTCCATGGTTTTCAATCTGGTGGACCTTGGGAAAATCTCCACCGGAGGTGGCGCATGCACAGATTGAGATCTCGGGAGACAAGATCTCAATCTGCATGCGCCATCTCCAGAATCCATTTTTCCGAAGTCCACCACACTGAAAATCATGGAAGTGCGGAGTCTCCGGCGACATTTTCTGAAAGCCCAGGGGCCGCTGCATCCTTGCACCGCCGAACACCCCCTCCTCCCAGCCTGGGGCCCACAGCATCGCCCCACTCCTGCCGCCGCCAGCTTCCTGCAGCAGTGACCCTGCGTCCTGGGGCCTCGCTTCACCGCAACCCCCCCCCCCCTCAGTAAGCTACGTTGGGATAAGACGCACCCCCATTTTACAGAAAAAAGTGTGTCTTATAACTTGAAAAATACGGTAATCAGATCCTGAACAATCGCCCAGTGTATCTATCTCTGGATGTGCCATAAATACTGTATATTTAGTATGTGCAGAATACCAGATATCTAGTTTTTATATCATTTACAGAGATCTTGTCATGTCCTTCATTATATGGATGTGTTATATATTAAGTACAGATATAGACTGATACATGACATCTTTTCATTATTTTATCATTATTTTAGAAATAACTGTGTCGACGGCCAGTACTGATGGTGGAATATGTGAGACACCAGAGATCCATGAATCTGCCAGTGTAAGTATCAGAGGAGACGTCTGTTTATCATCAGATAACGGGGTATGAATTACACATATAATATTATACCCCAGATGACATTGGGATATCTTTGCTTTTATGTAGATCAGATCTATTGTGAGTAATGATGGCATTGTTATTCTGCCTCTTCTGTGTGATGCCCCTTATCATACCCTGCAGTACAGTGATATCTATGCATGGGGAATATCCCCTTAAAATATAATACTGTCTGTGGAGGGTCCGGCTTGCATCATGTCCTCTACATCTGCTGCAATGTAATCAGCGTGGACATAATATAGAGGAGAAGTTCCTGCATCTGGAGCTTTTATTTTCCTGCAGATTCTATGTCTTAATGTCATTTCTTATTATTTCTAGGCCTTGACCGGATCATTGAACTTGGAGACAAGTCCTAGTAAGACCGACTTTAAACCAATCAAACTGATCAGCAGTGGAGCTTATGGGTGAGCTTTATGTTTGCATAATATACATTTCCTAGTGTTCCTTATGACAATGCTTCTGTCTCTGTGCCCAGCCCGTACAACAGAGAAATGCTCTGAGTCCATACTGTCCACAAGAGATGAGCGAATCAGGCAAAATTCTAATTTGCTTGTTCACGTGGACTTGTGAAAATACGATTCAAGGAGAAATTAATGTCCCTTATTATGCTCTGGGGCCTCACCAGGCCCCAGAACATAATAAGCATAAGAAACATACTTATACTCCCCTTACTGCTCAATTCTCTAGCCCCTCCACTTCTCACCGTCACCCGTCCGGTCCTCACTGCCTCTTCAGTTTGCCACCGCTCACGCTATGCAAGGACTTCAGGCTTTGAGAAGGTCTGAGAGAGTTCTATGCAAGAGCATAAAAAGTCACAACATTGTGACACCGTGACTGTTCTTGCGCTTGTGCATAATCCTCCCAGATCTCATCAATGTTGGAAGTCCCGTCCCAGTATGAGAGGCATTTGGATTTCAGCATTAGCAGCAGAGATTTGAGGATGCGGCAAGGAACGGACGGTTGAGGCGGAGGGGCCGTAGAAGTGAGTATAAAAATTTGTTTATTTTTAAACTTTTTTATGGCCTTTCAAGATTTTGAAAATGGTGGCCAACGCTTGACATTTTGCTAAATCCATGAGTAAGCAAATTACAAAAAACAAAACAAACAAAAAAACAAAACGCCATTTTGGTGAATGCAGAATTTTGCAAAATCTGAGTAGAATTTAATTCCACTCAAATGTGTTAGCTCATGTCTACTGGCCACATCTATATGTCATTATTTAGGTCAGTTAGGACGTGACATAGATGAGGACCTCGCATAGGTCATCATTTATGTTGTGTAACTTGATGGATTTCTACATGGATTTCTAGTGACATCTAGTAGTAACCAGACAATCATGTGATGAGGTTTATAGACAAAATGTTAGTAAGAATTCATTATAAATCATGGATTTTCCTTCTCTCCAGAGCCGTCCACTTAGTGCGACAGAAATACACAAGCCAGCTATTCGCTATGAAGAAGCTGGACAAGGAGAACGTGAATATTCCAAGAAGACTTGAACGTGCCTTTCTAGAGAGGGACATCCTAACATTTGCTGATTGTCCATTTGTGGCCTCCATGTTGTGCTCCTTTCCAACTCCTCATCATCTGTGTATGGTCATGGAGTATGCAGCAGGTAAGTCATATCCATTGTGCCTATATCCAGCCTCAATCTGCTTATCTCTAGCATCTTCTCCATAATCTGAATGTGACCACATGGACGGTTACATGTCCATACTGCATTTACTATAAGTTATCTGTTACCAAGATGCCAGGAAAATCATTATCTCTGTGAAAGTCTCTGGTGAATGTCCTCACTGAGAATGGCAAAAATATCCACTGAGGATAAAAGGAGGATTTGACTCAATTCTAACAGTTTGTATAGATGAGCATTTCACAGAGTAATGAATAAG
Source organism: Phyllobates terribilis (assembly GCF_046119375.1). NCBI lineage: Eukaryota > Metazoa > Chordata > Amphibia > Anura > Dendrobatidae > Phyllobates > Phyllobates terribilis. Next base: position 1,835,054 of record NW_027362974.1, on the reverse strand, counting down.
AGGCTTGCAGATGAGGCACGGCTCTGTCTTTTTATATTGGGTCACTCTGCTTTATACGCTCTACATTAGGCCTCTTTCACGCTTCAGTATTTCTGGTACGTGAGGTGACAGTTTACCACACGTACTGGAGACACTGACACATGTGCGCACATGTCAGTGTTTCCACGGACCGTGTGTCCATGTGATCCACACGTAGACATGTCTGTTTTTGGCCAGCAGGACGGATCACACAGACCCATTCAAGTCAATGGTTCAGTGTAAACACATACCGCACACGGATGCCATCCGTGTGACATGTGTCGGCGCCTGGGAATTAGCGATAAAGTTAGCGCCGGGTGCTAAACGCTGCCCTCATCATTGTCCCCTGCCGGCGCTGCGATCAGAACCAGCAGGGGTTAATGATGAGGGTTGTCTTCTCCCAGTGTATTTCTACCTGTAAAAATAAGAATAAAAAAAAAATCTATACCCTCACCTGTCCTAAATGTCCCCCACTGTAATCCATGAGACCGCTCAGCAGAGGAGCCGGGGAGAATGACTCCTGCAGCGAGCGGCCCCGAATCTGCGCTGAGCTCAGCGAGCGGTGTCCTGTCACTCACTGAGCTCAGCTGAGGTCTGGCGTCGCTCGCTGCAGGAGTCATTCTCCCCAGCTCCTCTGCTGAGTAGTCGCATGGATTACAGCAGGAGATACTTAGGACAGGTAGGTGAGTATAAGGGTTTTTTTTTATTTTATTCTTATTTTTACAGGTGGAGACACCGGGAGCAGACTACAACTCTCATTATTAACTCCTGCTGGTGCTGATCGCAGTGCCGGCAGGGGAAAATGATGAGCGCAGCGTTCAGTACCCGGCTTTTGGGAATAACGCTAACTGTACACTGATTCCCAAACGCCGGTACGTGTGCTCCTGATGCGGCACACGGACATCTCCGACACAGGTTTTTCCGGTACCAGAAATATCCGGACGTGTGAAACCGGCCTTATACAGTATATAAAGCAAAACCACAAATGAGACTGCTAACACCTTTAACTAATTATATATTTATTTATTGCAAGATACATAGTATATATAGCTCATACTTTTTTGGCCAGAATAGTGTCTCTTTTTTGTATGAGTTACCTTATTATTTTTAAATATTTATTCCACGTGACTAATAAAGATTCATGCTTTTATATGGGATGTTGCTTCATTGCACTTATTTGTGCAGCTCTTGCACCTTTGTGGTTTTGCTTCATAGACATTTAGTGCAGTCCTAGTTACTATTCGGGTATGCTCCAATGGAGGGTTTTTTGCATTATTATACAGTATATCTCTGTGTATGACATCCTGCCCCAATGTCTCCGCTCATTTCTCATTCACACTCCTCATGTGTCATTTACATTGTAACAAACCCTCTCCTGTCATATTTGCTTTCTGCTGTAGGAGGAGACTGTGGCAGTTTTATGAAGAACTATGGGTGTTTACCTGTCCCCTTGGCTCGTCTGTACATTGCAGAAACGGTTCTAGCTGTGGAATATCTGCACAGCTATGGTGTAATGCACAGAGACCTGAAGCCTGAAAAGTAAGTGACACTTGTAGTATAAGAAAGGGGAAAAAAGATATCGTTTATTATACAATCTATTTGCAACTTGGGGCTGGCATCCTCTTTTTTTCACAGCCTCCTGATAACGTCAACTGGTCATATTCAAGTTACAGATTTTGGGCTTTCCAAACTCTGCCTCATGAGACCAACATCAGAGATCTACAAGGCTCCAATTGAGGACATCACCAGAGAGTTCCATGATAAGGAGGTAGGCAGGAACTTGTTCTTTACTCATCTCCTCCATTTCTCCTTCTCTTATACTTTCTCATCTAGAAAACGTTTCCACTGATGTTATTTGTCACAATTATGTTCTCTGATCATTATCTCATTCCTCTGTTTTTTCCAGATTGCTGGCTCCCCTCATTACATAGCCCCAGAAGTTATCTTAAAGGAAGGCTATGGAAGGCCAGCTGACTGGTGGTCAATTGGGATCATCCTATATACATTTCTTGTAGGACGTGTACCATTTTATGGGCCTTCCAAATATGACATTTACAGCCATATTGTCAGGGGTAAGTAAAATAATCTGATTGCTGTGTAATGTCATTGTTATTTGAATAGATTAGTTGTGTGATTTAGTTACTTTTGTTAATATAAAAGATTTTTGTTTTGATAAAATAAATTAAGATGTTTCATTTTCTGTAATATTTGCTTTTTACATAACAGATGACATATATTGGAAACTTACTAATTCGGCTTTTCCAGCCACAGCTCGGGATATCATCATTGAGCTGCTCAGAAAAGATCCAGCACAAAGACTTGGGACAGGTAATGTATATAATACTATTATTAATGACTTATTACACCTCTGTGAACAGAAAATGAATAATGAGGATCAGCACTGAGGTTTTGTTCTCTACCAGCTTGGCCATTCCCCATTCTTCATGCTAAGACTTTCAGTACATCTACTTCACTTCGGCTCTGTTACGTCAACCGTTCAGATTAACGCCCCCTTCACACGTCCGTATAAAATCAGTACTGAAACCAGTACCGGAAAAAAACAGTACTAGTGTCATCAGTGTTTTGAATCAGTGTGCCATCAGTGTGCCATCAGTGTTTTTCCGGTACGGCAAAGAAAAAGAAATGATAAAGTATCTCTTATACTTTGTAATGTTAAACAGATACAGCGTAAGGAAGGCACACAAATGGCACACGGATGCCATCTGTGTGATGTACGTGTTTTTCAGGGTCCCATAGACTTGTATTGGCACTTGTCATCTGTGCTGCCACAAAAAAACAGCAGCATAGATGATAATGGGTACGGGTGGCATACGTGAAAGAAAAATGGATGCCACATGTAGTGCAAACACGGATATGTGTAGGAGGCCTAAGAAACTTGTCTCTTTGACAATAACTATATCACTATTCATTGTTTTCCTTTTCAAGGAGGAGCAAATGAGATCAAATTTCATCCATTCCTGCGTAACTTAGATTTTGACAACCTTCTAAGTCAGAAGTCGCTGTTCATTCCTGATCTTGAGTCAGAAGAGGATACCATCTACTTTGACAGTAAGTAGAATGAGACATCATCTGCAGAAAGCTGCTGTGTGTCTTGTATTTCATTTTAAGTGAGAATCAGTCCCCACCTTGATTCATGATCAAATGGTGACTGTTCAGGACAAAGTATTATGCTAATAATCTCGATTAACTCTTGTACTTTTCAGCTCGATGTAGCAGACATCAACATATTGATTCAGATGAGGGGGACACAAGTGAAGATAATGACTGGCCGGAAAGCCAAAACTTTCTATCATCTTCGCATAGGCTTTCTAAAGTAAGTATGTGACCAATAAGATCCATACAACCTGTAATTAAAATAAAATTGTAAAATATTAAAATATTTTTTTTTCCTCTTTGTATTAGCTCTGTTCCATCCATACCAAGATGATGAACAATGAAGAACCCAAGTCACCTCCAGGGTATTCACCAGAAAGTGCAAAACAGTCAGACATGTGAGCAAATTATTTTTATGGGGTCCATTCTGATATGTGTTCACAACACCAAATTCAAGACGAGTGTAAGTCGATACTAAATCCAGTATCGATGACCACATGATTGCTGATCACCATGTTTCTGACTTGTGATAACGCTGGTGATGAAAGTTGATAACTATGACCAGCTTTAATTTCCAGTTCATTACAGGAAAATAAATATTGCTAGTGATTCTCCATTCTTGCTGGTAGAAGAGGGTCTTGAGCACAGCATCCCCTTCATGTTATTCAGATGTCCTAATGGGCTTTGCAGACAGGTGTTGTATCCGTATCTATTGTTTTCACTTGTAATTTATATGTTTTTCTTCTACCAAACAGACAGAAAGATTCTCCCCCCTCTAAGTCTGAAGACAACCAGACGCAGAAAGATTCTCCCCCTTCTAAATCTGATGACAACCAGACACAGAGAGATTCTCCCCCCTCTAAGTCTGATGACAACCAGACGCAGAAAGATTCTCCCCCTTCTAAATCTGAGGATGACAACCAGACACAGAGAGATTCTCCCCCCTCTAAGTCTGATGACAACCAGACGCAGAAAGATTCTCCCCCCTCTAAATCTGATGACAACCAGACGCAGAAAGATTCTCCCCCCTCTAAGTCTGATGACAACCAGACGCAGAAAGATTCTCCCCCCTCTAAATCTGATGACAACCAGACGCAGAAAGATTCTCCCCCCTCTAAATCTGATGACAACCAGATGCAGAAAGATTCTCCCCCCTCTAAATCTGATGATGATAAGCAGAGGCAGAAAGATTCTTCCCCCTCTAAATCTGATGACAACCAGACGCAGAAAGATTCTTCCCCCTCTAAGTCTGATGATGACAAGCAGTGTTTCACTGCTGAAGGCAGACAGTCATCCATATTGTCAGGTATGTATAGCTCTATAGGTCATTCTATTGCAGCCTGTGTCAAAAAGTGTAATGTGAAAACAGCCCAACATTTCATTTTATAAAAATCCTCACTCTTAGGCTGTGTGCCCACGATGCGTTTTTCAAGCGTTTACGCTGCGGAATTTCTACAGCGTAAACACTTGGGAAACGCTTGGTAAACCTTCCCCCATGGTCTCCAATGCAATTCCGCACTTTCAATGCCCATGCTGCGTATTTTTCCGCAGCGTTTATGCTGCGCTCAAAAATACGCAGCATGTCCATTAATTTTGCGGACGCGCAGCGTAATCGCCGCCATTGACTTGCATTAGAACGCGCTAATTCCGCAAGACTGCATCTGTACTTGCGTAATTGGCGCTTTCTAATGTGCGGATGGTACCCAAGTCTGGAGGAGAGGAGACTCTCATCCAGACCTGGGTACCATAGAATCTGTAAAGAAAAGAATTTAAAATAAAAAATAAAGCTTATAATCACCTTCCGATGTCCTCCCAGTGTTTTGTCCACGCCGTCCGGTCTCTTGCAATGCTCGCGCTGTTGTGAAGGACCTGTCATGACGTCACTGAGTCATGTGACCCATCACATGACTCAATGACGTCACCGCAGGTCCTTCACAGCACCGCGAGCATTGCAAGAGACCGGACGCAGCAGAGATGACACCGGGAAGACACCGGAAGGTGAGTATAATCTTTTTTTTTTCATTTTTTACCATTCTTATTCTTTTTTTTAACTATTACTCGGTCACACTATATAAATCCATGCCGGTTGCATGGATTTAAATAGTGTGACCAACTTGTCAAGCACTTTTCCAAGTGATGCTCAAAATCGTTTGGAAAACTTCTTGAAAAAACGCATGCGAAAGCGCATGTAAAAATGCTGAAAAAACGCTTCTCTCTGGCAGAAAAAACGCATGTAAATCTGCATGTAAATCTGCATACGTTTTTTTCTGCCAGAGAGAGGCAAAAACGCTCTGCATCAAATCTGCTACGTGGGCACATAGCCTCATAGGTTATAATTTTTAATGCATAAGAAGCCATTCAGTCTTCTGCCAAACTGATTCTGAATACTGCACCCATGGCTCCATCTAGGCCTATACTGATCCTTATCACCTTAAGAATGCACTGAGGTTTTAGCTAACTTATTTTAAGATATTACTTGCAGGATGCCGCAGTGTTATCATGTTAATAAGGGGACATAGTTCCCTGGCTAGACACCACATATCGGAAAACCTACAGGTTTCATATTAATCAGTTCACAAGGCAATCTAATTCTCAGACCCTCAGGTGGTTTTATGTATATATGACATATTCTCTCTATTATGGTGCAATAATCAATTACCGGGACTACAGGGTACAAGAATAACAGAATTCTATATAAAGATACAAAGCTAATCTTTTAGGAGTTTATAATATACATCTTTTTCTTGTTTTTTTTATCAGAATCACCAGTTCAGGGGAAAAGAAAATCTGCATCGAAAGATCGACAAAAAACAGAGAAGGTAGAAGAGAGAAGAAGTAGAAGAGGTAAGTGTAACAATAAGCTCCATGTTGCATGATGTCAGTCAGTGAGAAGGAGTCATGTGGAGCAGATATTATCTGTAGGATTACTGACAATGACCCCGTACATCTGTATGGATACGACTCCTCTATCATCCTGTCACAGTGACACTACAGTAGTATCCTCTAATACATACATGTCAAACTCTGGCCCGTGGACCAAACCTGGCCCGCAGGGTGGTTATATTTGACCCACGACAACAGAACCACCACCACTATTTGGGGCCATTATTCTGTATGGAGGACAATGTGGGGCCCATTATACTGTACGGAGGACTATGTGGGGCCATTATTCTGTATGTAGGATTATGTGGGGTCCAAGTTTTTCATTTTGGCCCTCTGTGTGTTTGAGTGTGACATCCCTGCTCTAATATGTAGTCCCATTACTTACATTAGTTATGTCTCTTTGTCTCCTCTCACAGGTTCCACCTTCCGCCGGCTGATATCATCTTGCCGGCGTGGATTATCCAGGGTTGCTCGCTCCATCAGACAAAGCTGCATATTTGCTCCCTGTCATCGGAGCAACACAAACATCTCAATGTGAAAAACCCTTCATGTCTAGTGCCTAGTACAGCATGTCCACCATTAAAGATGCACCTGTGTGGAAGGACTTGTACCATCTACCTGTGGCCTTCTGACCAGCAAGTAACATCTGCAGAAGAAGGCCCTCCAAGAACATCTCTTCATTCTTCCATGTAATTCTTAATAAAAAAAAAACTAAAAAGAATCATTTCAAATTGATTAATGTCCCTTTGCATTTAATGTAATACTACTGACATTTATGGCATATCAGTACTAAACATCATATATGTCTGATGAGAGAATATCGTTTCCATGTTTCATGTTAATCCTCTAATCCTCAGCCAAAAGTGGAAGAGAAGACCAGTGATTCTGTTACATCTACGAATGACAGTCAATCCAGGGAAAAACACCTTCTGATCCATACATTTTTCAGGCACTCTGATCCTTTTACCTTCATGTGGCTCTACTTAAGGTTTATGTATAAGAACCAGTTGGATTCAGTACTGGGCATCCTGGGGATCCCAGCAGCCACATCCCAATTGTTCAACTAAAAAAGACATACTGTATTATAGTGTGATATATATATATATATATATATATACACACTGTGTGCAGAATTATTAGGCAAATGAGTATTTTGATCACATGATACTTTTTATACATGTTGTCCTACTCCAAGCTGCATAGGCTTGAGAGCCAACTACCAATTAAGTAAATCTGGTGATGTGCATCTCTGTAATGAGGAGGGGTGTTGGCTAATGACATCAACACCCTATATTATAAGGTGTGCTTAATTATTAGGCAACTTCCTTTCCTTTGGCAAAATGGGTCAGAAGAGAGATTTGACGGGCTCTGAAAAGTCCAAAATTGTGAGATGTCTTGCAGAGGGATGCAGCAGTCTTGAAATTTCCAAACTTTTGAAGCGTGATCACCGAACAATCAAGCGTTTCATGGCAAATAGTCAACAGGGTCGCAAGAAGCGTGTTGGCCAAAAAAGGCGCAAAATAACTGCCCATGAATTGAGGAAAATCAAGCGTGAAGCTGCCAAGATGCCATTCACCACCAGTTTTGCCATATTTCAGAGCTGCAATGCTACTGGAGTATCAAAAAGCACAAGGTGTGCGATACTCAGGGACATGGCCAAGGTAAGGAAGGCTGAAAAACGACCACCTTTGAACAAGAAGCATAAGATAAAACGTCAAGAATGGGCCAAGAAATATCTTAAGACTGACTTTTCAAAGTTTTATGGACTGATGAAATGAGAGTGACTCTTGATGGGCCAGATGGATGGGCCAGAGGCTGGATCAGTAAACGGCAGAGAGCTCCACTCCGACTCAGATGCCAGCAAGGTGGAAGTGGGGTACTGGTATGGGCTGGTATCATCAAAGATGAACTTGTGGGACCTTTTCGGGTTGAGGATGAAGTGAAGCTCAACTCCCAGACCTACTGCCAGTTTCTGGAAGACAACTTCTTCAAGAAGTGGTACAGGAAGAAGTTGGTATCGTTCAAGAAAAACATGATTTTCATGCAGGACAACTCTCCATCACATGCATCCAACTACTCCACAGCGTGGCTGGCCAGTAAAGGTCTAAAAGAAGAAAAAATAATGACATGGGCCCCTTGATCACCTGATCTGAACCCCATAGAGAACCTGTGGTCCATCATAAAATGTGAGATCTACAGGGAGGGAAAACAGTACACCTCTCGGAACAGGGTCTGGGAGGCTGTGGTGGCTGCTGCACGCAATGTTGATCGAAAACAGATCAAGCAACTGACAGAATCTATGGATGGAAGGCTGTTGAGTGTCATCATAAAGAAAGGTGGCTATACTGATCACTAATTTTTTGGGTTTTTGTCTTTGCATGTCAGAAATGTTTATTTCTATATTTTGTGCACTGATATTGGTTTACCTGGTGAAAATAAACAAGTGAGATGGGATTATATTTGGTTTTTATTAAATTGTCTAATAATTCTGCACAGTAATAGTTACCTGCACAAACAAATATCCTCCTAAGATAGCCAAATCTTAAAAAAACCACTCCAACTTCCAAAAATATTAAGCTTGGATATTTATGAGTCTTGTGGGTTGATTGAGAACATAGTTGTTGATCAACAATAAAAATAATCCTCTAAAATACAATTTGCCTAATAATTCTGCACACCGCGTATATCTATATATATAATCGTCTTATCCCGTCTGTCTGTCTGTCGGGGAAATCCCGCGTCACTGATTGGTCCAGCAGCGGCCAATCAGCGACGCGGGATTTCAGAAAAAAGATGGCGGCCGTTAGAGGCTCATCTGCGGGACGGAGCTCAGCGGCGATGCAGCCGGGAGATGACTGGCGCGAGGCTCTCATCTCCCGGCCGCTAGCAGCAGAAGAACCCCGACCGGCGAGCAGCCGCTCATCTCCCGGCTTCTCGCAGCGGAAGTAGCCGCACAGGCAGTGGCGTTGACCTCCATGCGGCTAGGGTGTCAAGGGAGGACCGGGGAGCGGCGCTGCGGGTCGGGATACTTCTGCTGCGAGAAGCCGCTCATCTCCCGGCTTCTCGCAGCGGAAGTAGCCACACAGGCAGCGGCGCTCCCCGGTCCTCACCAATATGATTCTGCTCCCCGGTCCTCACCTATACGATTCGCTGATTGGTCGCGGTCTCTGGCCGCGACCAATCAGTGATCTTGGCGCAAAAGTTAAACACCGCTGTGCTGATTGGTCGCGGCCGCTGCCCGCGACCAATCACCGATTTGGACGCCACATTTAAATAGCGGCCACGACCAATCACCGATCTTGGCGCAACATTTAAACACTGCTGTGCTGATTGGTCACAGACGCTGCCCGCGACCAATCAGCGATTTTGGCGCCAAATTTAAACACTGCTGTGCTGATTGGTTGCGGACGCTGCCCGCGACCAATCAGCGATTTTGGCGCCAAATTTAAACAATGCTCTGCTGACTGGTCGCGGATGCCAGCCACGACCAATCAGCGAGATTGGCGCCAAATTTATACAACGCTCTGCTAATTGGTCGCGGACACCAGCCACGACCAATCAGCGAGATTGGCGCCAAATTTAAACAATGCTCTGGCGCCAAATTTAAACAACGCTCTGCTGATTGGTCGCGGCCGCCAGCCGACCGCGACCAATCAGCGAGATTGGCGCCAAATTTAAACACCACTCTGCTGATTGCGCCCAGTCGGCCGCATACATATTCTAGAATACCCGATGCGTTAGAATTGGGACACCATCTAGTATATATATAAATATATTCACTTGTGGAAAACCCTTTTAACTAGGGCTGTGGTGTCAGTAAGTCAAATTTCCAACTATAATAATTACTAATACCAAATATACTGCAACAAATAATAGTAAATATTCAGCAATTTATGCATGAAAATAATTTATAATATACAATATTAACACTATATAAGTATTTACATTTTTTTCTACCTGCAGTTGGAGTTGGTACGTTCTTCTGATACTAACTCCACAGCTCGGCTTTTCCTTCTTTCCTGCTCCTCTAACATAAAAGTACAGCAATTAATTACGACAAGTTAATCATTTAAATGCTGCTGTCAATCTCTGACAGCAGCACGTAAATGTAACCAGTGCCACTGCTTCCATTTACCAGCTCCCATCTGTGCCCTGTGACATGATCTCGGGGGCTGATGGGTCACTAGGACAGTGAGGGCCCTGTGCCCGCTGTCTTGGTGCTCCTCTGGAGCTCATCTATATGCTGAGCTTCAAAGGAGACCGAGATTTAGGCTACCGTCCCACTATCAGTATTTGGTCCAATTTCACCACAAATGGATTTTTTTCCCCATTTTTAGTACATTGAATAGTAAAATGAATCATTCAAAACTACAAGTAACCCCAAAGTCATGCCAGTTTCCATGGCCCAGAAGATTCTCTGAAGGAAGAGTGTCATTGGGTGACTGCTTCTTTGGTAAATACCATAAACATTAGCACTTAAAAAGGTCCATATGTCTGGAACCGTATAGATGATTTCGAAAGAAACAAAAAAAAGCTCAGTGATAAGAAACAGATGATGGTTATTAATGGAACACACTAACTGGGTCACATTTAAAAGTGGTGTACCCTAGGAGTCAGTATTGGGACTTCTATTTAATACAATTATTAATGACCTTTTGGGGGGTATGCAGAGTAAAATTTCAATATTTTCAGATGATCGTAAACTCTGCAAGGTTATCAGTACATAGGAGGATAATGTAATATTACAGAGGGATTTATGTAAGCTTGAGGTTTGGGCTGAAAAATGGCAATTGAAGTTTAATGTAGATAAATGTTCTTGCTTGGGACAAATTACAATGTACAATTATGTACTAAACACTGGGAAAACCATCACTGGAAAAGACTTGGGTGTATGGGTGGACAGCAAACTCAACTTTAATAACCAGTGCTAGGCCGCTGCTGCCAAGGCAAATAGAACCATGGAAGCATTAAAAGAGGCATAGATGCTTATGATAAGAACATAGTTTTGTCTGTATACAAGTCACTAATTCAGCCACATTTAGAATACTGTGTATAATTTTGGTCTTTGGTGTATAAGACGGACATAGTTGAACTAGGACGTATGCAGACAAATGCAACCAAGGTTATTAAGGGAATTGGTGCACTGCAATTCCAAGACAGGTTATCAAAGTTAGGGTTATTCAGTTTGGAATAATGAAGGTTTAAGGGCGATCTTATTACAATGTACAAATATAAGAAGAAACAGTATAGAGATCTTATTAAGGAACTTTTTACATATAGACCTTCAACGATGACAAGGAGGCACCCTCTCCTACTAGAAGAAAGATGGTTTCTCAGTCATCATAGATGGCGATTCTTTACTCTAAGAATAGTGAAATTACGGGACTTTCGGGAACATAAACATCACAGTAAAAGATAATGCCTTACCAACACCAGGTCAGATTACCAGTGCACCGCAGGATGCAGCAAGCCTCCATGATAAAGGCGGGGGCAGCACATGTGCAAAATACTAATGCCGACAGCCACTCACTAACCTACCAATTCTTGGAGGGGGTGGCTGTGTAGTATTATACATGCACACCGATGGAGTTGTGAGCTTGCGTATTTTGGCCAAAATATCGTCCAATACCTCATGTGGTGTACTTATCTTATATACTATTTTTCATCTTTTTTGCACATCTTTTTGCAGGATGCAGCCAGGCCTCTTTAGTGTTGGCTGGGTGAATTGGGGCGTCTGTCCTGTGGGGGTGCATGTATATAGTTCTGGGCAACCCGCCTGATCTAATACTATGGGCGTCATCAATACGCTGCAAGCAAGACATCAATAGGCTGCAAGCCAGACACTGTGTATCACACATATCTGTGTGACTGGCGCCCTATGCAGACTCCATCGGTGTGCATGTATAATACTACACAGCCACCCCCTCCATGAATTGGTAGGTTAGTGAGTGGCTGTCTGCATCAGTATTTTGCACATGTGCTGCCCCCGCCTTTATCATGGAGGCTTGCTGCATCCTGCAGTGCATTGGTAATCTGACCTGGTGTTGGTAAGGCATTATCTTTTACTGTGATGTTTTTTGAAATTATGTCCAATGTTCACCATTTTTAATATTCAGACTTTCGGGAACATCATATTGTAATTGTTGATTTACTAAACAAGTTCAAGTATGGCCCGGATGCTTTTGTTGAAAAATATATTACAGGTTATGGGAACTAGATTCTGTGATAGGACGTTCATCCAGGGAACTAGTCTAATTGCCATTAGTGGAGTTGGGAAGGATTTTTTCGTTAATAGGGGGCAATTAGCATCTGCCTCATGGGTCTTTTGCCTTCCTTTGTATCAACATGTTAGGTTATAGGTAGAACACAATGGATGTCTTCTTTCAATGTACTGTGTGGGGAAATGTATTGTCAGGGGGAATCATACTGTACATCATGCTGTGTGTAATAGGACCGTGGGGGCATCATATTGAGTGTGATAGCCACTGTGGGGCCATGAAAGTGGTATCATACTGTGTGTAGGCATATATGAGGAATTGGACTAGATTAGAATACTGGCATTCGAGAAAGAATGTCACACCGATTGTACTCCCGGGATTATGGTGTGCTGTGTAATAATATATGGTAGCAGGACCCCTCTAGTCTTCATTCCAGGTATACTAACTGCTCAGTGTTACATTGATTTGGTCGTGGAACCAGTGATATGGACATTTCTTAAACGTGCCTCAGTAACTATTTTTCAACATGGAAATGTTAAGCTACATGTTGCAGGTGCTACTGTGAGCAGCATGCTTGACTTAAACATGATACCATGGCCAGAAGCATCTCCGGATTTGACTCCCATCAAGCACTTCATTGGTCGAGCATTGCAAAAGGAGTTGCCGTCAGCAGATCTTGATGATTTGTGTGCCCAAGTGCATTCATTATTCCTCTCTGCTCTGCCTTGCTCACCGCTCCGGCGGTTCCTCTCTGCTCTGCCTTGTCCACCGCTCCGGCGGTTTCGCCCTGCTCTGCCTTGCTCACCGCTCTGGCGGTTCCTCCTGCTCTGCCTTGCCCACCGCTCCGGCGGTTTCGCCCTGCTCTGCCTTGCTCACCGCTCTGGCGGTATCTCTCTGCTCTGCCTTGCCTACCGTTCCAGCGGTTCCTCTCTGCTCTGCTTGTCTACCGCATCTGCGGTTCTGTTCCTGAATCCCAGTTTGTACTGGACCCTATCCAGCCTGCGCTCCAACCTGCTAGTGCCTCCCTGTCTGCACTCCAGCCGTGTTTGCCAGTACCCCCCTGTCTGCATACCAGCCGTGCCTTGCCAGTGCCCTCCTGTCTGCATACCAGCCGTGCTTGCCAGTATCCTCTTGTCTGCACTCCAGCCGTGCCTGCCAATACCCAACTGTCTGTGTGCCAGCCTAACCTGCCCGTTCCTGCATTCCCCGGTGTGGGTCAACAGCTGTGACCGGGGTCTAACCTGGAGTAGCACCTGGTCCCTCTGCTCGGTTCCTCCTTGGTTCACGGAGTCGTTAGCCTCCGTGCGACCTTGGTCGGATCGGGTAGATACTTAGTTATGCCCCTCCAGGCACTCCTCGGTTCATGGTACAGTGGGATCACTAATCACGCTCACGCCAGTCAGTCCAGGCACGAGTGTAACAGTTTTATTTATGTTGTATCGTGTTTGAAGGTTGCCTTTTCCTGATGGCAGGTTTCAGCTCTTTCCAAAGATGCTCAATAGGATTTAGGTCAGGGCTCATAGAAGGCCACTTCAGAATAGTTGAAAGTTTTCCTCTTAGCCGTTCTTGGGTGTTATAAGCTGTGTGTTTTGGGTCATTATCCTGTTGCAAGACCCATGACTGAGACCAAGCTTTCTGACAATGGGTAGCACATTTCTCTCTAGAATCCCTTGATAGTCTTGAGATTACATTTTACCCTGCACAGATTCAAGACACCCTGTGCCAGATGCAGCAAAGCAGCCCGAGAACATAACAGAGCTCCTCCATGTTTCACAGTAGGGACAGTGTTCTTTTCTTGATATGCTTCACTTTTCCGTCTGTGAACATAGTGCTGATGTGCCTTGCCAAAAACTTCAATGTTTGTCTCATCTGTCCATAGGACATTCTCCCAGAAGCTTTGTGGCTTGTCAACATGTAGTTTGGCAAATTCCAGTTTGGCTTTTTTATGAAATTTTTTTCAACAATGGTGTTCTCCTTGGTCGTCTCCCATGAAGTCCACTTTGGATCAAACAACAACGGATGGTGCGATCTGACACTGATGTTCCTTGAGCATGAAGCTCACCTTTAATCTCTTTAGAAGTTATCCTGGGCTCTTTTGTTACCATTCGAATTATCCGTCTCTTTGATTTGTCATCAATTTTTCTCCTGCTGCCACGTCCGGGGAGGTTGGCTACAGTCCCATGGATCTTAAATTTCTAAATAATATGTGCAACTGTAGTCACAGGAACATCAAGCTACTTGGAGATGGTCTTATAACCTTTACCCTTAACTTGCTTGTCTATAATTTTCTTTCTAATCTCCTGAGACAACTCTTTCCTTTGCTTCCTCTGGTCCATGTTGAGTGTGGTACACACCATGTCACCAAACAGCACAGTGAGTATCTGTAGCCCTATATACAGGCCCACTGACTGATTACAAGATTGTAGACACTTGTGATGCTAATTAGTGGACACAACTTGATTTAACATGTATCTGTTGTCACATTATTTTCAGGGGTACCATCATTTTTGTCCAGGCCTATATCATGAGTTACATTTTTTAAAAACTTCTGTGGAAGCAGGGTTGAAAAGCAATGTCTGACTTCCATTTGTTCATTTTCATAGATTTTTAATTTATTATTACTTTTGTCAGATTCAAATTATTTCTGTGACCATTGTGGGTTTTTCCTTTCATTAAACGAGGGGTACCAACAATTTTGACCACGTATGTATGTATGTACAAACACACACACACACACATATGTATATATATATATATATATATATACACATACACACATACATACATATATATATATATACACACACATATATATACACACACACATATATATACACACATACATATACATACATACACATATATATACACACACATACATATATATATAGTGATGTAGCAGACATCCCTTTAATGGTTTGGTGTGTTTTTGAATGACCATGTACCTTCCTCTTTAACGGACTGGTCACATGACTGTGACATCACACAGGTCCTTATGCACACAGAGGGTGTGGACACATGACTCTGACATCAGTTAAGGTCCTATCTGTGTGTGTGCTGCAGTATATATAAACCCTGTGTGATTTGTGACAGGTGTGTTCCGGTGTGTAGGAGTTCCTGGGTGTTGGGAGCTCCTGTGTGGGCACCGTGTGAGCGGCACGAGGCTGTTCCCTGTGTGTGGGGAACACCGCTCGTGGGAAGCCTGGTGAGGCCTGGTGGACTCCGGTGGAGGTGAAGCCTGGATCCCTGTGAGAGTGTGGGGGATGCCAGTAAGCCTCGGAGTGCCACACAAGCACCGCTCGTGTGAGGCCTGGTGAGGCCTGGTGGACTCCGGTGGAGGTGAAGCCTGGATCCCTGTGTGTGTGTGTGGGATGCCAGTAAGCCTCGGAGTGCCACACAAGCGTCCTGGAGGACAGAGCCTGGATCTGTGTGTGAGAGATGCCAGTGGTCTTGGACGGGTGGAGGTCTGGAGACCACGTGTGGTCAAGCCTTAGAGTCACAGTGGTGAAATGGACTAAAAGCAGCTGAAAGCCGATAAAGGTAATACTCTTTATGTTATGGACATTTTCATGGACATTGTTTTATTACCTTGCGGAAGGCTGTAATTAGAGCCAAGTGGGCCGGTGTGCCACTTGGGTTCGTGGACATTATGTATGTGAAATACGGTTTATGAAGTGTAATAAACTGTGGATTGTGAAACACGGCAAAGTAGTTGCTGGTGTGCAGTGATTGACGCAGCAAAGCGAGTATCCCCCAGGATAATAAGTAGTGCTGCCTTACAATATATATACACACACATATACATACATGTGTGTATATATATATATATATATATATATATATATATATATATATATATATATATATATATATATATATATATATATATATATGTGACACCCCAGGGGTCTGGTTGCCACAGTAATAGAGATATTATGTCTGAGAGCAAGTGGGAGGTTTCTCTGGTCAGGATCCCTAAACATGCAACACGGTCCGCCCAGACCTGGGAGGGGAGGAATCTGCCCTTTTAAACTGGGTCTGGGGCGGGATTAGAGTAGTCAGAGTGAAGCTGCAGACAGAGTCAGAGTCTGGAGAGGGAAAGTGAGATCAGGAGCTCTGGAGGAGCAGTAGCTGAAGTCCAGGGGCTGGAGCTGAGCAGAGCTCGCCCTGGACGAAGACACTAAAACCGGACACAGGAGTCCGAGGCTGTGGGGACTGATATACACCCAGCAGCAGAAAACAGCCGGCAGGGGATTCCAGGTCCTCTGGCCATAGAAGCCCGGAGGCTCAGTCACAAAGAAGGGACCAGCGCCGCCATCCAGGAGCGGAGGCTAACAGAAGGCCCCAAGTCACCAGCCATACGGGTGAGCACCACACGGTATACTCAGGGACGTGGGCTACTTGTAACCGCTGACAGCAAGGTAGCCAGGAAGAGTGCAGATAAACGGGGAGGCCTACAACTCCACCTGGCCAGGGGAACTCCTGCTTGCTCGCAGACTGACCAGGCCCCTTATACTAGCCAGTACTCCCTGGAGGGTCTGCCTTGTACCATCAGTAAAGACCCTAAACTGCACCTCCCGTCTCTGTGATTCCTTGCCGCTCCTGCACCATTAGCACTGGGACCCTCAGACCATCACTCCCATCATCTTCCAAATTAGCTGCCCTGAGGCAATACTTCTCCCGTGGGGAGTCATCCCATACTCGGCTGCGCAAACAACATCAGCCTCAGCGGTCTGCAGCGCAGCGGCGGTCCCCACTGACCGCAATCCACGGGTGGCGTAGTCGGACACTTATTACAATACAAATAGACTGCCACTGGTTTGACCACCCTGGGCACGGACCGGGTCACCGCCACACGGAGACTACAACCCCCAGCATTCTACAACAGGCCCGGTTCCGGGTTCCCCTGCACAACACAGGCCCAGGGGGTGCGTCATATATATATATATATATATATATATATTACACTACCGTTCAAAAGTTTGGGGGTCACCCCCACAATTTTGTGTTTTCTATAATAACTCATACGTTTATTTATCAAATGAGTTGCAAAATGAATAGAAAATATTGTCCAGACATTGACAAGGTTAGAAATAATAATTTTTATTTGAAAGAATAATTTTCTCCTTCAAACTTTGCTTTTGTCAAAGAATGCTCCCTTTGCAGCAATTACAGCATTGCAGACCTGGCATTCTAGCTGTTAATTTGCTGAGGTAATCTTGAGAAATTTCCCCCCATGCTTCCTGAAGCCCCTCCCACAAGTTGGATTGGCTTGATGGGCACTTTTTGCGCACCATACGGTCAAGCTGCTCCCACAACACCTCAATGGGGTTGAGATCTGGTGACTGCGCTGGCCACTCCATTACAGATAGAAGACCAGCTGCCTGCTTCTTCCCTAAATAGGTCATGCATAATTTGGAGGTGTGCTGTTATAGGAAGAAATTGGCTCCAATCAAGCGCTGTCCACAGGGTATGGCATGGCGTTGCAAAATGGAGTGATAGCCTTCCTTATTCAAAATCCCATTTACCTTGTACAAATCTCCCACTTTACCAGCACCAAAGCAGCCCCAGACAAACACATTACCTCCACCAGGCTTGACAGATGGCGTCAGGCACTCTTCCAGAATCTTTTCAGTTGTTCTGCATCTCACAAATGTTCTTTTGTGTGATCCAAACACCTCAAACTTTGATGCGTCTGTCCATAAAACTTTTTTCCAATCTTCCTCTGTCCAATGTCTGTGTTCT
The DNA here is from genome assembly GCF_046119375.1 of Phyllobates terribilis. NCBI lineage: Eukaryota > Metazoa > Chordata > Amphibia > Anura > Dendrobatidae > Phyllobates > Phyllobates terribilis. Next base: position 1,817,076 of record NW_027362974.1, on the reverse strand, counting down.
TTTGCCCATATTAATCTTTTCCTTTTATTAGTCAGTCTCAGATATGGCTTTTTCTTTGCCACTTTGCCCTGAAGGCCAGTATCCTCTTACATGCCAAGAGTGTGCAAAGCAGTCATCAAAGCAAAAGGTGGCTACTTTGAAGAACCTAGAATATAAGACATATTTTCAGTTGTTTCACACTTTTTTGTTAAGTATATAATTCCACATGTGTTAATTCATCGTTTTGATGCCTTCAGTGTGAATGTACAATTTTCAAAGTCATGAAAATACAGAAAAATCTTTAAATGAGAAGGTGTGTCCAAACTTTTGGTCTGTACTGTATATGTCCAGGAAGACATGCACATTTTCTCTTAATTTTTTCTTTTTCCTTTAAAAATGTATTCTTTTGAGCTAAAGTAATGGACGGTATAGAGCCTGATGTTTTTTCATATACTGCTGAGGAAGAAGAACGGATCCTAGGTGCGCTGAAGGATGATGGGACTTTTTTAAGTACACCTTCCCTAGTGGATCTTAAACGTAAATATGAAAGTGATTCTAAAAGGATGATTATTCTACAACTGCATTTGGTTACTTTGGGACAGTATTATAAAGCTCGGAAAATACCACGGGGTTTACGTTCAAATATAAGACCCAATCTTTTTGGAAATAATGTGACTTTTTGCTCCCGTTTTTGTCAAATCTCCAATAGATATGCCTTGGATATAATTTTGTTGAATATTGACTTTTTACAACAGGAAATATTGAAAATGACAACTTACATTGTGGATACTGAGGAAAAATTGAAATCATTGCTCAAAATTGAGGAATGGGATTCCTTCAAGGATTTAATAATGACTAAGGTGCAGGGTTTGCGCATGGAATTTGAGGATGTAAAACGTCGTAAATGGAATCGAGATATGGAGGATTATCAAACTGGTCACATTTATAACTGGCAGAAGGGTGGATCTAATTCATCATGGAGTAAAAGAGGTTATTTAAGGACTGATAAAAGGCCTAACAAGCATGATATAAAAGGACATTTACAATTGTGTGATAATTTCTCCTTTAGACCTAGATCAGGAGCAACAGAGAGGATCCAACGGAAAAGAAGAGGGGGCAAACGGCACCGAAGACAACAGAAAAAAACAGGACAAAATCAAACCACGGCAGCAGAGACAAGTGATGACACGGAAAAAAGAAATGAACTCGTGGTAAATATCTCTAAAAAAAATTTGACCATATCACAGATGACTGTCTTGAATAAGGGTTTGTCATTTAGTATGAGCAAACATGTGGACTGGTTTCAGCTGGAGCTAGATCTCCAGAGATTTTTTTAGAAATGTCAAATTGAGAAATTGGTTTTCTGGTAGTGTGATTGTCCCTAAATGTATAACTAGTGAACTTAGTCTACAACAGGTTCAGGTGGCCAAAAGGGGTACCTTTACGCCACCTGTGAATCCTCCGGTAATTAATGCATTTATGGAAGCGGTACAGAGGGATGTGAAAGCATTGAGAGGGAACTCAAATAAAAGACTGAAATCTCCAAATTTGAGTACAGAGGAGATACGGGCTTTGCAGGACCATGTCCATGACAGCGACATCATTATAAAACCTGCCGATAAAGGTGGGGCTGTCGTCGTCATGGACAGGGTCATGTATATTGAAGAAATTAGAAGACAGTTGAGTGACAGTGAAGTTTATGTCAAGTTGGAAAAGGATCCAAAATTTCTATTTTTAAATTATTTGAAAGTTATTTTGGATGGGGATTTGGAAAATAATATAATTGATAAAGATCTTTATGATTATTTATACAGTATGTGGAGAATCCTACCACCCCTGTGATATATGTACTTCCTAAAATACATAAAAATCTTAATCATCCCCCGGGACGACCCATAGTCTCCGGGGTAAATTCATTAACGAGTAAAATTGGAATTTATCTTGATAGAATATTAAATCCATTGGCGAAAAATACTAAATCCTTTGTGAGAGATACCATGGATTTTTTATTAAAAATACAGGAAGTTGAATTAAAAAGTGAGGTCATTTTGGCCTCATTTGATGTGGTATCTCTATACACCTCCATTTATAATGGTAGGGGGTGGAGGCGATTGAACGGAGACTGTCTTATACGGATCTTAGTGAAAATAATAGGAAATTTATTATTGAATTATTAGAGTCCATATTATATCATAATTATTTCCTATTTGGTGATGAATATTTCCTCCAGAAATGTGGAACCGCGATGGGGGCCAATATGGCCCCTGCTTCTGCAAATATTGTTATGGCTACATTGGAGGAGAACTTTGTCTATGTGTCCCACCACTTTAGACATGTCATGGCGTGGTGGCGATACATAGATGACGTCTTCCTCCTCTGGACAGGTACACAAGGGGAACTGGAGGATTTTTATGGATATTTGAATCAGGTCGATAGGACTGTCAAATTTACATTGGTGAGTTCATGTAAATCTATTCAGTTTTTGGATGTTTTTATCACACAGGAAAATGGAAAATTATTGACCTCCCTCTTCATTAAACCGACGGATCGAAATGATTTCCTGAGGTATAACAGTCACCACCCAAAACGCATGATAGAATCATTACCTTTTAGCCAATATTTAAGAATTAAAAGAATAAAGAGTAGTGAGGAGGGCCTGTATAAGAGTGCACAGAAACTTACGAAAAAACTTAGGTCAAGAGGTTACCCTCAGAGACTGTTAAATAAACAGGAAAAAAAAGTCAGTGGATTAAATAGGGATATTATTCTGAATAAAATGACCAAAAATAATAAGGATGATAGAATACCTATGGTATCGACATATGGTGAAGAGAGTGAACAGGTGGCAAATATAGACAGGAGTCATTGGAAAATGTTAAATAGATGTTTCCCGGATGTGCCAGAATTTAAAAATCCCCCTCTTTTTTCTTATAGAAGAAATAAAAATATTAAAGATGTACTAGTACATTCAGATATTGGCCCCTCTAAAACTGTGACTCAGACATTCATTAAGGGTAGAGGTAGAAAGGGCTGTTATCCATGTCTTTCATGTGTCAACTGCCCGTTTATGTTAAAAGGTGATCGGTTTCTTCATCCAAAAACTCAAAAAGTATACAACATAAAAATTTTTTTTACATGTGATTCTGACTATATAATATATCTGTTAGAGTGCCCCTGCTCACTTTGGTATATAGGAGAAACTACGTGCAATTTTAAAACTCGCATAAATAGTCATAGACATTCCATTAGAAAAAAGAGGATGGACTTACCTGTATCAAAGCATTTTGTGGAGGCGGGACATACTGTGATACAATTAAGATTTAGAATTATAGATGCGGTCCCTTTACAAAGACGGGGTGGAGATAGAATACGATTATTAAAAAGAAAGGAACTTGAGTGGATCCATAACTTGAATACGTTGAAGCCAAATGGACTGAATGCTGAATTTAATACAGCAGGTATCACCTGAGGAGTATGTTCAGACATCAGCAGTGTATGAAATTTGGGGTATTTTAAATATAATTGGATTTTTATATTTTAATATATTTATATATGGATATTTTTGGTTTCTTGCAGATCAGTCACTCTCACTATGATATTTTGTGGAGTCGACGCGACCTGCTGCAACATGCGTATAAAGAAAGGGAGACTTCCTCTGGGAATGGATTTTTTCTTAAAAAAATGTTTTTTTTATATATATAGTAGTTGAAAATATTCAAGTTTCCACCTAATGAAGTTATAAAAATATATTTCTACATTATGAAATGGTATTCCTATTTATGGAGAGAATTGAACTATAATGTATTCCCAATTATCGCCTGAGATTGGGAAAGGGGTGGGGACCTGAGGAAGGTTCCTCCTCTGACCTCTTAATTTCACTCCATGGATGAACCTAGGGATAGGGAATTCCATGGAAGGGTGTTTGGGTTATGTATTAATATATTATCTCTCCGTTCATTTATGGACATAGGAATTACCGTATGGATACTGTTATTATAATATAAATAAATTGAGAAATTATGAATAGGATGGTGTCCCTGATAATGAAAAGTGGGCGCGTTCTTGCAGTTAATAGAGGATAGGATTAATTATTTGAGTGCACATTTTGTTCATATTTGAAAATAATCTTCTGGTGGAGTTTGCCAATTAAAAAGATAGCGACCGTAGTGTTAGAAGTGTAAAGCGCTTGCCCGGTGTTGTCACGATATGGGCGGACTAGGTTTGCCCCGGTCATGTGACAAAACAATGTGGGTCCCATGGGAGACATGCGCAGATTGGATTCTTGAGTTAATCTACCCAAGGGTGCTCGACCGGTCCGAGACGTGGGACGAGTGAAGCTCTCTGTTGGTGATATATACAGCGCTGAGGTAAGAATAACTGTTATATTCTACCTAATTATATCACTGCATAGAAGAGACTCCCTCACCCCCGAGCGGTCGGCTCCCCAGGTAATTCAACAGATTGTTGTCTGGCTCAGGTCCCTTTGAACCAGTAGAATCCCTCAGATAAATTGACAGTCCTGCCTTCTATCCTTTGGAGAATTTAAGAATGAAAGTATGGATCCGATGATTGTGTTGTGGATGTGTCCCGGGATTGATGTTTTTGGTCTGTTTTTCTGGTTGGCGTATAAGTCCTAGAGAGGCTAGTAGTGGAATGGTTCAGAAACCTTTGTGGCCCATTGTCTAAGTGACCATTGTCTAAGTGACTGAGGAGTCTCTTCTAGGTGAGGAGAACCGAAAAAATGGGGAACCAAAATGCCAAGGAAGGCATTATAGCCAAAGACTTAGTGGTACGCAGAGAAGGGAAACAGGCACTGATTGGAATTGACAAAATATTGTGTAAAGCGGGAATGAATGAGAATGGAGAGATGAATGGAGAGAAATGGAAATCCTTCTTTAACTCCTATCATGGATGGCTGAAAGATAAGGGTCTGTTAGGGACAGTAGATGTATGGATGAATGCATGCGCTTATTTTGAAGGAGAGATTGAAGAATTAGGAGATGGACGTTACAGACTGACAAAAACTGGAATGACAGATTTTCCTCCCTGTCCGCTCCCGACGTCACCCCCACCCCAGTACCAGAATTCCCAGGAACCTAAATGTTGGGTTTGCCCCAGATGTGGACAGCAGAATCCCTTGACAGTAGACATCTGTGTGGCATGTGGAGGACCGAGACCCCACCCAGCTAGTCTATTCCCAATGAGGACGGTAGTTGTGCCAGGAGCACCAGCAGCAGCAGCTGCAGCAGCAGGGGGGGATGCAGTGGTTCCAGGTCAGGAAGCTCGTACAATGTTAATGTATAGACCATGGAGCCCTTCAGAGCAGTTGGCACTGATCTCCCAGCTGCCAGATCCGTCCCAGTCCCCTATGGGTTTTGCTAGAATGATCACCACCATACAGGATACGTATCATGCCACTAGAATAGATCTGCAGGGGGTAATTAAGGGAAAATTGGCAGATGAAGCCCGCTATGATAGGTTGATAGATGAGACAAAAAAAACAGTATGCCAATAGGACCGGACCCGTAGATGCAGAATCTAATGATGCAGCAGCTGGAGTCCTATTCGCAGCAGCGTTGGTAAAAGCATGTCAAGACAGGCAAGCAGAAAAGCAAGTTACACTAGAAGATAGAGTGCAGGGAAAGGAGGAAGATCCTAAGGATTATTTCTATGCACTAAAGAAAACCTGGTCAGAAATGGGGTTCAACCCCGGGAATAAGACTAGTGAGAGGGTATTAGCAAGTGCTTTCATGAATGGACTAAAGAAAGAGATTGCAGAGAAGGTAAAAGCAAGTAGACCGGACTGGAGATCAGTGAAGGCAGAAGATTTAGCTAGAATAGCTCAGGGGGCACAGCATGACATAGCGCAGGCAAAAAGAGCTGCCAGAATACATATAGTAGAGACGACCCCCAGAAACAACAGAGGCAGAGGACGGACTGAAGGAGGAGGACAGAAACTGTGTTACGGATGTAAAAAGCCAGGACATTTTAGAAAGAACTGTAGGACCAACCCGTATCCAAATGCTCAGAGTACGGGTCCTCAAGCCGACCAAACAACGCCCCCATAGGATGAGGGTAGCTTGCACATGAACCCCCTCATCTCCTTACCCCCAACTCCCAGTTGTATAGTGCAGGTGAACCTACCAGGGGGACATGAAATCGATTTCCAAGTAGATACGCGGGCCGACAATTCAGTAATTACGCAAGGTGATTGGCCATATGTAGCGCCCCAAGGAATGGTCACTACAGAGGTATTGCACCTCATCCAGAGGTGTGATATCCCACTCCCGGGTAAGGATGGAGTATGGATCAAGGCTCAGTAGGCTGCATACAGCACACACACCCCATTTCCGAGGGACAGCTCAACGGTGCTCCCACTAGACAGAAGTGCAGGCATGACAGCATCTGTCCCTGGCTGGAGTGGGGAGGGGGGTGGAATACCCAGTGCTATAGGGGCAGATAGGGGTTGGGTCCGGAGCATAGGAAGGAGCCCATTGGTTGCTAGTCACCTGGGCTCATGGTCAGAGGGAGGTATATAAGGTGGGCACCATCTTAGAACAGTGTTCAGTTTGAGAGAGGAAGTGACAGAGCAGGGCCTCTGTGGAGCTCTGCTCCGGAGGCGGGCCTAGCCTGTGAGGCCCAGCCAGCACTGAAAGAGAAAGAAGAAGAAGTTCAGTCTGTGAGGAGAAGTGGAGAAGGCAGGGAGCAGGGCTGCTGCATGGGCTCTGCTCCCTGGGCAAGCCTAGCACAGAGGCCGGGGCCAGAGAGAGAGAGAGGAGAAGGAACAGTGGAAAGGAAAAGGAAACAAGACCAGAACAGAAGTAACAAGTGAAACAGAAAGGCTCAGGAACGAGAAGGAAGAGAGAACCCTAAGGACCCAGGATATTGCGGGTGACGGGTTGGCAGAACAGGGTACCGGATCCCAAATTGGTGGAAGCGAATCATCTTCAGCCAAGAACCGGAGGTCGTGACCAGCCCTTGGTGCGAACCCTCGTTACACCTTGCTAGGAAGGCATACCATATAGGGTCAGGGACATGGGCACGTAGCCCTCCCAAGAGAAGGCCCGCGGGAGCTGGACATAAGCTTGGTCACTGGTGGGGCACGAGCCAGAGAAAGGACGGAAGGGAGCTTTGAGACATACTCCAGAAAGACCTGGGAGTTGACCGAGTCCCTTGCCTGGTGGACGCAGCACGGCTTGGGTGGTCACTGCTTCGCGAGAGTGACCTGGAGAATACAAACTGTGAGTAAAGGACATTGGATTGCAACACGTTGTCTGTGACTTCTTGCTCCTCCGGCACTATTGGTACTGGGACTATCTCCACCATCACTCCCATCATCCACGCTAACTGCCCTGAGGCTGTACTCCTCCTGTGGGGAGTCATCCCATTCTTAGCTGCACACATAACACCGGCCTCAGCGGTCTGCCTTGCAGCGGCGGTCTCCATTGACCGCAATCCACGGGTGGCGTAGTCGGACACTTGTTATTACACTAAGACTGCCACTGAATTGACCACCCTGGGCACGGACCGGGTCACCGCCACGGAGACTACAACCCCCAGCGATCCGGCTCCGGGTATTCCCTGCACAACACAGGCCCAGGGGGCGCGTCAACTTTGGCGTAGTCGGCAGGATTCAAACCAACCCGCCACCAACGGGTATTGCATGCCTGAAAAAGGCTTTTGCACTTACCGGAGAGAAGCTTCCCGCCATCAGACGCCATTTTCGGGACGCCGCTCGGGAAGAAGAGGGGCGTGGACGCCGAAAGCGCGTGAGATCCGAAGCTCCGCCCCACGCACTGACGCTGCGTAAGGTCCTGGAAGGGAGAGGGAGCGACGCTGACGTCACAGGAGCGCGACGCAAGGTCCTCAACCCCGACGATCGACTGCGGAGCCGCGGCCTACGGAGGAAGATCATCGCAAGGTAGGCCACGGTCCGCCGGGGGGGGGGGAAGACATCGGGAACGGAGAGCAAAATGGCGGACCGGCAGCAGACTAGGCTGCCCAGCATCGGCAGTGCCCCAGTCGTCACAGGCCCCGACCAGCACCAGGAGAAGACGGGTGACGCAGGAGCGGTCGCGGGAGCAGGTAAGAGGAGTCTCCCTGTCCCGGACGCTGCCAGCGTCAGCCTGCTCCCGGGCCCCCTGGTGGAGCCGCCGATCCCGGACGCTGCAGACACCGACCTGCTCCAGACCCCGCAACAAGCCCTGCAGCCGAGCCCTCCAGCCCTGGGCACCGCCACCACCAGCCCGCGCCCAGGCCCAAAGTCGCACCCTCTGACCCCGGGCGTCATCAACAGCGGCCTTCTCCAGACCCCGCCGCAAGGCCTACTGCACAAGGGTGCCAAGGGACAGTACGCCCTCCACGTTCACCGGCTCACGGAGGAGAAGCTGCAGTACCACCAGTACGAGGAAAGCCAAGAGGACCCGGACGGGTCTGAAGACTGCCCTCAGGAGGGAGCTCAAGGAGGACATAACTATTAAAAGAAAGTAGCGTGAGTAAGGAACTGTACAAAGTTACCCGTCAGGGTACAAGGACTGTTTTTCTTTTGAACTGTTAATAAGTGTGGTCCCCGTTGGGACAGCTAAAAGACTGTTACCCGTTTCCAAGATACCCCCTTTCTTACCTGGCTGAGGACTGAGAGCAGCCATCCCCTTTCCAACCGGCCGAGGACTGGGAACGGCCAACCCCTGGTAAATAGTTGCGCTTCTTAAAGCGCCCCCTACTGGTTTTTTAAAAGAACTGCAACGTCTACCTCAGGACGAATTAAATGGACTGTTGCACCTTTGAGAGAGAAAGTGAACACCTGGTCGCAGGTTGTCCAGCGGCCAGAAGTCAAGAATGCGTTTTTGAAGAATGTTTTACTTGCAAAAGTTTTATAGTGTGTTTTATGGTAAAAGAGTTCCGGAAGTAATAACCAAAAGTGTTTCATCAGAGTGTTTCCCATGAAGGGAATTGTACAAGTGTGTCTGTTTCCTGATGTAAGCAGTTAATGAAAAAGTTTTTGCATACCCTGTGAATTGAGTTTGCTCTGTTCCAGCCCGAGGACGTGCTGTGCTTTACCAGGGGGGAATGTAGCGCCCCGAGGACTTGGTCACTACAGAGGTATTGCACCTCATCCAGAGGTGTGATATCCCACTCCCGGGTAAGGATGGAGTATGGATCAAGGCTCAGTAGGCTGCATACAGCACACACACCCCATTTCCGAGGGACAGCTCAACGGTGCTCCCACTAGACAGAAGTGCAGGCACGACAGCATCTGTCCCTGGCTGGAGTGGGGAGGGGGGTGGAATACCCAGTGCTATAGGGGCAGATAGGGGTTGGGTCCGGAGCATAGGAAGGAGCCCATTGGTTGCTAGTCACCTGGGCTCATGGTCAGAGGGAGGTATATAAGGTGGGCACCATCTTAGAACAGTGTTCAGTCTGAGAGAGGAAGTGACAGAGCAGGGCCTCTGTGGAGCTCTGCTCCGGAGGCGGGCCTAGCCTGTGAGGCCCAGCCAGCACTGAAAGAGAAAGAAGAAGAAGTTCAGTCTGTGAGGAGAAGTGGAGAAGGCAGGGAGCAGGGCTGCTGCATGGGCTCTGCTCCCTGGGCAGGCCTAGCACAGAGGCCGGGGCCAGAGAGAGAGAGAGGAGAAGGAACAGTGGAAAAGAAAAGGGAACAAGACCAGAACAGAAGTAACAAGTGAAACAGAAAGGCTCAGGAACGAGAAGGAAGAGAGAACCCTAAGGACCCAGGATATTGCGGGTGACGGGTTGGCAGAACAGGGTACCGGATCCTAAATTGGTGGAAGCGAATCATCTTCAGCCAAGAACCGGAGGTCGTGACCAGCCCTTGGTGCGACCCCTCGTTACACCTTGCTAGGAAGGCATACCATATAGGGTCAGGGACATGGGCACGTAGCCCTCCCAAGAGAAGGCCCGCGGGAGCTGGACATAAGCTTGGTCACTGGTGGGGCACGAGCCAGAGAAAGGACGGAAGGGAGCTTTGAGACATACTCTAGAAAGACCTGGGAGTTGACCGAGTCCCTTGCCTAGTGGACGCAGCACGGCTTGGGTGGTCACTGCTTCGCGAGAGTGACCTGGAGAATACAAACTGTGAGTAAAGGACATTGGATTGCAACACGTTGTCTGTGACTTCTTGCTCCTCCGGCACTATTGGTACTGGGACTATCTCCACCATCACTCCCATCATCCACGCTAACTGCCCTGAGGCTGTACTCCTCCCGTGGGGAGTCATCCCATTCTTAGCTGCACACATAACACCGGCCTCAGCGGTCTGCCTTGCAGCGGTGGTCTCCATTGACCGCAATCCACGGGTGGCGTAGTCGGACACTTGTTATTACACTAAGACTGCCACTGAATTGACCACCCTGGGCACGGACCGGGTCACCTCCACGGAGACTACAACCCCCAGCGATCCGGCTCCGGGTATTCCCTGCACAACACAGGCCCAGGGGGCGCGTCACTTACATTGACACTGATTTTTCACATCATGTCATTGCCACCCCCTTCAATTCCCCGTCTGTCCTGCTTCCTGTCACTAAAAGAATTCCCCTGCAAATTCAAGGAGCCACTGTACATAGCAAGCTCATGGTATCGCCCCGAGGCCAATGTAACCTTTTGGGAAATGATGTGTTGTCCCAATTACAAGCACATATTGAGTATCATCCCGATGGCACTGTCACCATGACCCCAGGTTTAAAACCAAGTACCCTTTGCAAAATTATGTCACTAGATATTGCCAGCATAGAAGAGACAAATGAGTTTCCCCCGATATTGGAGCAGGCTGTACCACATGATTTTTGGGCCTCAGACAAAACAGATGTTGGTAGGTTAAGAGTTCAACCAGTAATGGTGAAATTAAAACCAGGAGCCATCTTGCCTCAACAGAGGCAGTATCCCCTTAGCTCGGCTCAGGAGAATGCCATAGCCCAGCAGGTCCAAAAATTACTACAGAGAGGAGTCCTAGTCAAAACCCAGTCCCCTTGCAACACTCCCCTGTTCCCAGTAAAGAAAAAGAGTGTGCCAGGACAACCAGCCGCATATAGAATGGTCCATGACCTCCGGTTGGTTAACAAAGCCACAGAACTTCTAACACCAGTTGTGCCCAACCCGCATACTCTTCTGTCACAGATACCTTCTAACTCTCTTTGTTTTTCAGTGGTCGATTTGGCAAATGCATTTTTCAGTGTACCATTACATCCTGACTGCCAGTACCTGTTTGCTTTCACATTCCAGGGCAGTCAATATACATGGACAGTGTTGCCACAGGGTGCCCAGAATTCACCCACAATGTACACTGCAAGTCTGCAGGAAATACTGGAGGGATGGTCTGAACCACATATCGTTGTTTTGCAATATGTCGATGACCTGCTCATTTGTGCCCCCTCCAGGAAACAATGTCATAGTGCAACTATATCGCTTATGTTGTTTCTCTATCACGCTGGCTGCAAGGCATCGAAAGATAAGCTTCAGTTTTGTAAATCTTCAGTCACCTTTTTGGGACATTGCATTACACCAGGAGCTCGTCATTTAACAAATGCACGTAAACTAGCAGTACAGGCATTCACCGTCCCCATTAATGTTGCAGCCCTCAGAACTTTTCTTGGACTTGTTTCCTATTGCAGACAGTGGATTCATGCCGCCTCTGTTTTAATGCAGCCCCTCTATGACTGTCTTACCCCAACACCTTTTGTACTAACATCAGAGGCAATAGACTGTTTTTATTCTCTCAAGAACCGTATTTTGGCCGCTTCAGCTTTGGGTACACCTAATTATGAGCTCCCATTTACTCTGTACCTTCATGAACAAGCTGGACATGCAGCAGGAGTTTTAACTCAAACACACGGTGATAATCAGAGACCTGTTGCCTATTTTAGTGTCAGATTGGATGCGGTAGCCAGAGGTGCACCATCCTGCGTACGTGCTCTGCATGCTGTTGGACTATTACTCCATAAATCCGCAGACATTGTTCTTGACCACCCGCTCACCGTTCTAACACCTCATGATGTCTACACTATATTGAATCAAGTGCAACCCGCTCACCTCTCAGCAGCACGTCATCTCAGGTTACAATGTGCACTGTTAATGCCTCCCAATGTTTCTTTACAGAGGTGTACTACCCTGAATCCAGCAACTTTGTTACCTCTCTCGGATCTAAAGGAGGAGTCAGGTACTGTGCTTTTTAAGGAAGATCCAAGAGAGGAAGTTCCTCATGACTGTGTACAAATGATGGCACAAGAAACGGCAGGTTTACCTACTGTATTTGAACATGAATTACAAAATGCAGATTTTGAATTTTTTGTAGATGGATCCCGTCATCAGGACGATTCAGGTACCTTCCATACTGGATATGCAGTTGTCTCCCTCATTGCAGTAATCAAGGCAGAACCAATGCTCCCACACCAGTCGGCTCAAGAAGCTGAACTTAGGGCCCTAACCGAGGCCTGTAAACTAGCGGAAGGTAGTATTGTTAACATTTACACAGATTCTAGGTACGCATTCGGTATATCGCATGATTTTGGTCCAATATGGAAGTCAAGAGGTTTCCTGACGGCAGCAGGACACCCCATTAAGAATGCTGATGCGGTCCAGCAGTTAATTAATTGATGCGCTACAACTACCTAAACAAGTAGCTGTCATAAAGGTAAGAGCACATACCAGACGCACCGACCAGGTAAGCAGAGGAAACGCGATGGCAGATGCAGCAGCAAAAACAGCAGCCTGTAAGCCGCAACAAGGGTCAACAGTACGTCAGTTAAGTGCCCCTAAAAACCCCTTTGTGTCGGAGGACATCTTATCCCAAATGCAGGCGCAGGCTCAAAAGGAGGAGGTTGATAAGTGGTTAAAGGAAGGTGCATGCCTGAATGAAGCAAATGGGGTATGGGGGAAAGGGACACGACGATGCCTTCCAAGGGCACTGTACCCAGCAGCTGCCCAGGTACTACATGGGCCGACACACCAATCTAAAACGGGTGTGATGAGTGTGATGCAGAAACATTGGGTGGCACCAGGATTCTCCACCTGTATTGAAAACCTGGTACAAGGGTGCATGATATGTGCTACACATAATCAGGGTAGAGTAGTTAAAACACCACCCAAACACACCCCCCGGCCCCTCTATCCATTCCAGAGACTGCAAATTGATTATATTCAGCTGCCAAAGTCAGGATCATGGGAATATGTGTTGGTCTGTATTGATTTGTTCTCAGGATGGCCAGAGGCTTTCCCGATTGCCAAAGCCACGGCTACGGCAACCGCAAAGAAACTGCTTGCGGAGGTGGTCTGCAGGTATGGGGTACCAGAGGTAATTGAGAGTGACAGAGGTACACACTTCACAGGTGAAATAATGAATGAAGTCATGTAGCTCTAGGAATTCAACAAGCATTCCATACCCCATATCACCCACAAAGTAGTGGTACAGTGGAAAGACTGAATGGGACATTGAAATTAAAAATTCAGAAAGCCATGGCTGAGACAGGAAAACCATGGCCGGACTGTTTACCACTTGCTCTGTTTTCAGTAAGATACACGCCTAATAGAAAGACTGGACTCTCTCCATATGAGATATTGTTTGGCAACGTACCCGGCCTAGGGTGTTTCTATCCGCAAGCATTAGAAATGAACAACCATGTGCTAAGTTCCTATGTGAGGGCTTTACACAAAAAGATTAAGCAAGTACATGATAATGTCTTCAGTTCTCTTCCAGATCCAGATCAAGACTCTAGCAGCCATACGCTGCAACCTGGAGACTGGGTGGTTATAAAAAGACACGTGAGGAAAAGCCTAGATCCACGGTTTGACGGACCCTTTCAAGTTCTGCTGACCACAAGTACAGCCGTTAAGCTAGAGGGAAAAGAGACCTGGATCCACGCGTCCCATTGCAAAAAGATACTAGGAGAACCAGCGGACAAAGAATGATGACATTGTTTATACTTACCTGCATACTTGCGACCACAGGTGCATGGACTAGGTTAGGCACCATGGATGGAGACGACAATAGATTCATTAGACACCATCTTGCTCTAATCGATGGACTAAAGGAGCAAAACCAGACCATTGCTAATTGTTGGATATGTACACATGCCCCTGTGACGTCCACTAGCATACCCTTTCTCGCTGTCCCGGTCTCATGGGAAGAGATAAACTTTTGAGTGAACTGTTCAGATACTTTGGCCAATAATTCCACACAGAGATTTTCATTTCTAAATCCCGCAAATTGGTTTAAAGGTATTGGTGGGTGGTTGGCTGGTATAGTACAAGCTATTTTACAGGTTTTGCTAATGTGTCTTGCGGTTTATTTGGTTTTTAAGTTTTTTTTAATGTGTATTCAGCGTTGTACTAAAAGAAAACATAGAAATTCGTATTGATAAATGAAGGAACAAAAGGATGGAATGTTATAGCAGAAGATGGAGTCCCTCAAGTTTAAAGGCCCCATCTATGCTATATAAGTCTGACAGTTATTTTAGGTGAAAACAACAGCTATGAATGTTCCTTCTTGTATCAATAGCGTGTCCTTTTGAGAAGATAAAGTGATTTTCCCTGGCCAGATGTTTCTTCTAGTGTAGCAATAATGTGTTCTTGCAGAAAGATGAAATGACCTTGCTAACTAGATAAGTCTAATTAAATATTTTAAAGCATACAGAAACTAGCTTTTTTCGCTTGTTCAGCTAAACTGTATAATCGAACCATATATGGCAAATCCGTTTCCTGCCTTTAGGGTGTATATTAGCCCTGTGTTTTGTAATAAAGATTTTAGAGTATGTTTAGACACAAACATCCTGTCCTGTGTCTTCATTCTCTCCGAGCTCGTAATCCAAAGGATAGAAGACCCAAAATTCAGTGACGACACCTCCATACATTAAAAAAAAAAATCAAATACTCACCCTCACCTCACTCCTCCTCACCTGCTGCCGCTGCTCAGGTCCGGACTCCATTGCTGGCATCTTCCCGCTCTGCGCTGCCTGTGATGGCTCCTGGGAGGGTGCGGTGGAAAGACGTCACCGCGCCCTCTAACCTGAGACATCACAGGGAGCGCAAAGCGGGAAGACAGCGGAGCTGCGGAGGCATGGGGAGAGGTAAGTATCCGGCTGCCGGGGCCCTGAGCAAGTGGGGGAGAAGGGCGGGCGCTGGCACCGCTCTCCTTCGCCCATAGCCCGGCGTGGTGCCCGACCGCAAGTGGGCCCTCTCGCCTGCTCAGGGCCCTGGCACTTGCCCGGGTGCTGACGCCGGCCCTGCCTATTGTTCTGTACAGACTCCTGTACTTCTAGTACCTGAGCACCTGACATGTCTGACATTTTTACCTCAGATCAAGCTGCGTTTTACAGTATCAGCAAAAGATATGAGATTTTAGAAATTTCACTCATATGCTTGATTTTTTTTCCTGACTGAATTTGACAAATGCAGCGTTTTTAAAATCCACAGCGTGTCAATTCTCTCAGTGTTTTTGTAGCTTTTTTTTTACAAAGAAATGAAAGGGGGAAAAAATGCTGTAAAAAATGCAAGTTTTTTACAGCGTTTTGACAGCGGTTGTGGTGAATGAAACTAACTTTATTAAAAATGTACTGTAGACAAAGCTCATATGTAATCCACACCCAAAAAAAGGCTACAAAAAAGTGACAAAAATGCAGGGAACATGAGGAAAACCAGGGGTTTTGAACACAGTGTTTTTACTGCCAAGACAAGTTTTTATTGTTGCAGTAAAAAACACAGAAAAACGCTATGTATGAGGGTCACTAACATGGGCCCTTCAAAGTTAAGCTTAAATAATATTCTAGATATGACTCTATTATACCAACTGAGCTAAACTGCAAGGGTCCCCGCAGGGCCTGACTGTCCATCTGGAAGTTCCAACAAATACCAGATGGGCCGGTGTGGACACTTGTTGACAGTATCCACTTTCTGAGGATGTGGATATCATTAACCATTAACAACTGAGGTGGAGCAGAGAGCCATGGACTCCCTGCTCTGCCACTTGCTCAGAAAAGCCGTAGACTGCTTATGTCTTATGAACTCAAAGAGGTCAGCACCACATGAGGGACATCAGGCGATGCAATGACCTCACTTCAACATCTGCTGCACCTAGACTGTAGTGAGGAGGAGAATATCACCCCTCAGCGTGGGAGAGAGGGGGTGATAAGTATTAGCATATGTTTCTGGTTTCCTAGGACACAATTATTACATAAGAAGGCCCGGGGGGCATTATAAGGATACACAGGGCACCACTGTCATGAGACATTATTATTATTATTAGTCAGTATAGGGGGCATTATTATTATAACGTAGCCCAGTGAATATAAGTATTATTATAAGGAAAAAGAGGACACCATTATTGATAGCAATAAATTTAGATTTTCTTCAAGTATTTGCAATTTGAGGAGATCTGAGTTGCTGCAAATCTATTTTTTTTAATTTGTCAAACTAGGTGAAAACATTGTCTGCTCTCTGTTACTGATAGAGGAGACTAGATTACTCCACGTGCTCTCCTCACACACTGAGCAGCACTTATGTCCATAAAATGGCCGCTGGGGGAGGATCATGTGACCAGATCAGCCTATCGTATCAGCCTCCTCCAACAGACAAGCAGCTCTCCTATGTGAGGAGTTTTAGTATTGGAGGCTGAGGACAGGTCTGGTCACTGCTCCTCCACCAGCGGCCATTGTATGGACAGAATGCTGCTCAGTGTGTGAGGAAAGCTGCACTAATAAGTGTAAATGGCCGCCCCCTTTAATATACGTGCTTAAATATTTAAGGGGTGCAGTGAAAAATTTATATGCGAGCAAGTAAGGTTCAAATTTCGGTGTTAATTTCACTTAATATCATTGTGGCAGTGTAAAAAAAATGTTAATGCTCATTGATTAGTTGACGCCGACCCATGCACCAAAGAAGATGCCACATCTGTCGCTCACTAGATTGTTTTATGTTTAGGCTGCCCTCTACTGACAACTAGAGGAATCATTTGCAGGTCAAGTATGTAAATCTGCATGGTATAGCATTAGTACATGAAATTGGCCCACTAAGGGTCTTCTCTATGCAATTATAGCCTATTGTGAACTCCCATGCCCAATATATTTGAGTGTCGCTTGTACTATTTATTTGAGAAGCCTTATGAGTATAGTATGCCCTTATCAGAATGACAATGTTTGCAATAGGCATATAGATTGTATGATATGTCATGGAACGCACTCAGCTGTAAAGTTCCAGGATTGACTGTGCATTGAAATCTAGGTGACAGCGGCGAGGCGGCTTCACTGTGTCCATGATCACATGATCCCGGTGCTGGTCACATGCTCTGACTGGGAGAATGGCGGCCAGGTGGTTCCGGCGTGTGGAACGCATACTGACTCTCCGGTCACGTGCTTCCTGTCACGTGTTTCCGGTGACCACGGATATCCGGTTGTGCTTGGAGCGCATGGGGCGTGCAAAAGAGACGGTTGCATCTAGTTTGGAATTGATTATTTGTGGTCCTCAAACAATCAACTCCATTCTAGCTGATTCACCATTGAGCCGTCTAGTTTGGAGTTGATTTTTTGAGGGCTCATTTTATCAGCTCCACTCTAGACGGCTCACTACTGAAGTGACTGGATCGGGGGGATATTTTGTGGATCTCATTCCAGCATCTCCACTCTAGCTGATTCACTGGTGAGGTGACTGGATCGGAGTGGATATTTTGAGGATCTCATTCCAGCATCTCCACTCTAGCTGATTCACTGGTGAAGTGACTGGATCGGAGTGGATATTTTGTGGATCTCATTCCAGCATCTCCACTCTAGCTGATTCACTGGTGAGGTGACTGGATCGGGGGGATATTTTGTGGTCCTCATTCCAACATCTCCACTCTAGCTGATTCACTGGTGAGGTGACTGGATCGGAGTTGATCTTTTGATGATCTCTCTGCAGCTTCTCCATTCTAGACAGTTCAGTTTCTACACTGAAGTTCCTCAAAAAATCACCTCCAATGTCCAGAATGGAGCAGATTCCCGGATACTCATAGCCTGCAATGTAGTGGAATTGGAATGTACACACATTGTAGATATATATCAGCCTTATAATTCTAATGATTTCATGTTTTTATTTTTTAAGTACTTGCTCAAACTGTTATATTTATTACGTATTTCCAAAGGGCAAAATTTTATTTTTTTCATGATTAATCAAACTTGCATTTTATTATCGCTTTTTGTAATATAAATAATCACACACAGCGCTGATCGTTCAGTTTTACGTGGGGAAAAACGTAACAAAGCGCAGCGACGGAGTCCTCATAATTTACAACATTGTATTGGAGTGGATTTTTTGAGGACCTCATTTTAGTAACTCCATTCTAGCTGATTCACCAGTGAGCCGTCTAGATAGGAGTAGATTTTTTGAGGACCTCATTTTAGTAACTCCATTCTAGCTGATTCACTAGTGAGCCGTCTAGATCGGAGTGGATTTTTTGAGGACCTCATTTTAGGAACTCCATTCTAGCTGATTCACTACTGAGCCGTCTAGATCGGAGTAGATTTTTTGAGGACCTTCCTATAGCCTTCACTCTGTACAGTTTGGTGCTGAGGTGACTGGAATCGAGTTTTCTCAAAGAGTGAGCGGAGCCTCGTGGGGAGTAACGTAACAAAGCGCAGCAACACAGTCCTCATAATTTACAACATTGTATTGGTGTGGATTTTTTGAGGACCTCATTTGAGCAACTCCATTCTAGCTGATTCACTAGTGAGCCGTCTAGATCGGAGTGGGTATGTTGAGGATCTCCCTGTAGCCTCCAAACTGTACAGGTGCTGAGGTGACTGGAATTGAGTTTTCTCAAAGAGTGAGCGGAGCCTCGTGGGGAGTAACGTAACAAAGCGCAGCAACACAGTCCTCATAATTTACAACATTGCATTGGTGTGGATTTTTTGAGGACCTCATTTGAGCAACTCCATTCTAGCTGATTCACTAGTGAGCCGTCTAGATCGGAGTGGGTATGTTGAGGATCTCCCTGCAGCCTCCAAACTGTACAGGTGCTGAGGTGACTGGAATCGAATTTTCTCAAAGAGTGAGCGGAGCCTGGTGGGGAGTAACGTAACAAAGCGCAGCAACACAGTCCTCATAATTTACAACATTGTATTGGTGTGGATTTTTTGAGGACCTCATTTGAGCAACTCCATTCTAGCTGATTCACTAGTGAGCCGTCTAGATCGGAGTGGGTATGTTGAGGATCTCCCCGTAGCCTCCAAACTGTACAGGTGCTGAGGTGACTGGAATTGAGTTTTTCAAAGAGAAGGTGTAGCCTCGCGGGGAAAAACATAGCAGAGTGCAGCCGACAGTCCTCATAATTTACAACATTGTATTGGAGTGGATTTTTTGAGGACCTCATTTGAGCAACTCCATTCTAGCTGATTCACTAGTGAGCCGTCTAGATCGGAGTGGGTATGTTGAGGATCTCCCTGTAGCCTCCAAACTGTACAGGTGCTGAAGTGACTGTGACTCGCCCCCTGGGCCGTGGGGCACTCGGATCCGGGCAATAGGGAACGATGGGGGTAGTAGTGGCAATCCGGTTCCGTGGCTCAGGGTGGTCAGGCCAGTGGTAGTCCGTTATGTGCTATTGATTATGTCCGACTACGCCACCCGTGGATTTGCGGTCATTAGGAACCGCCGCTGCAGGGCAGACCGCTGGGGCTGATGATATATGCAGCTGGGATGGTGTGACTCCCCACTGGAAGAGTGCGGCCCCAGGGCAGTGTGGTGGATGGTGGGAGTGATGGTAGTGAGAGTCCCGGTGCCGATAGTGCTGGAGGAGCAAGGAGCACACAGACAACAAGTTGCAGTCCAGGGTCTTTACTAAAACAGGTAAACTGACCCATAAACAGTTCCGGCTAGGAGGGGACCTGGATGTCTGAGAGCAACGGGGAAATTGGCCCTGGTCAGGGTGAGGGTGTAGGCCTACCGTGCTTTCTGCGCTCCTTCTGGCTATCTCCTCGTTATAGGGTAACAGCCCACGTTTCCGAGCTTTCCGTGTATTCTCGCCTGTATGGCCTGCGACGTGGGTTCCTTTCTGCTCCCAGCCTTGTACGGCTTTACTGGTCCCTTCGGTTGTGGCAGGGCCTCCAGGCTTCTTAGGCCAAGGAATATACAGTCCCTTGCGAACTGGTTATCTGCTGGAGAATGTGGAATCCTCCCAGCCTCAGACACCAAAGTCTGGTAAAGTAAGTCTTTTATCTGCCAAGACAGGCTCTCTTCGCCTCTTGTCTCTGGCTTGTGGCTCTCCTCCTGCCACACTTCCTCTTAGGTGCAGTGCAACTGTCTGTCCCTGCTCTGCTCTGGGACAAGTCTCAGTGCTGAGACAGGCCATCAAGTTCTCTCTAACCCTGCCCCCAGTACCAGCTTTTATAGGGGCAGCCTGCTCCCCCTACTGGCCTGAGACAGGAGGCATTGCATGCTAATGTTCCCCTGACCAGAGAACCTCCCCCTTGCTTTCAGACACAGCTTTAATTACACTTGTGGCATCCAGGCCAGGGTGACACATTCCCCCCTAGTAAAATTTAGTACTCCGGGACTAAACAGTAAACAAAGACAATATGCATAACTATAAAACATTATCAGGAAAGTGACGCACAGATTGAGTTCTTAAGGTCACAGTGTGGTCTTTGACCGGGTGTCCATATCACCAATACAACGGGGAGCCTTAACCAGGTGGGGGTCTGTCCTACCCCAAGTCCTTTACAGTCTTAGTTCATTCCTGGGTTAGGCTCCGAACGCAGTCCATACAAGGTCCTGGTTATAAAAAGTCCATAACCTGTGAGTCCTTACGGTAGCTGCAAGAAACTGAAACACAGAATTACCAGACATGCATGTAACTTGGCAAACAATTCAACATTTGGCAACAGGGTTATTTACAATCTTAGCGCGCTCTATATTTTCCAGCGAGCGGTATCTGCCCCTTTGTGCTCCTGGTTGACCTCCTTAGCCCACTGTCTGGTGGTGGACCAACCTGGCTTTCCCCACTAGCGTTAGGGGTACAGCTACCAGCTGGGTGTACAGGTAGGGCAGGCAGCTGTCTGCGGGTCCTTTGGCTTACCGCAGGCATGGCAGGCTCACTGTCAGCAGAGGGTTGACTCTCCTGGGCTGCTGGTACAGGCTCTTCTGCCTCTGGAACCGCTTGCTCCTCTTCACCTTCCGGCTCTGGTGTTGGTTGTTGCTGTGCCGGTTGCAGGAAATGCAGGACAGGTACCACTATGGCATCATTTATGCGAGTCCAGGACTGAGGGAACTCTCCGAGAACGGTGCTGATCATTTCTTCCTTGACCTCTGCGGGTTCAAGGTCACTCTGATCCTCTTCTGCACTACGGAGTTGCTCGGGGCACCTTTTGAGGTGGTCTCTGGAGACGACACTAGTGGTTTCTCCTCCGTCCTTGGTGATTACGCACACCTTTGGGTTGTCGTGGTCAGACTGCAGTACGGTGTAGGGTTCCCTTTCCCACTGGTCGTCCAACTTATGTAGCCTTCTCTTCCGCTTCAGGACTTGCTCACCAGGTTCTAGGGGACCAGCAGGGGCGTGTTGGTTGAAGAGTTTTTCTTGCCTCTCTCTCACCTGGGCCAGGCTCTTCTCCACACTCTCCTGTACCTTCTTGTACTGCAGTTGCCTTTCCGTATCCCAGTCCGCATCCGGGGAGGTGTCTACGGGTATTAGGACTCCCATCTCCAGGTCTACGGGCAGCTTACCTGGTCTAGCTCGCATCAGGTAAGCCGGGGTGCAGTTTGTAGCATTCACCGGGATATTGTTGTATAGGTCTATCAGGTCCGGCAGTTTTTCTGGCCACAGGCTGCGTTCCTCCAGGGGCAAGGTCTTCAGGAGATCAATGACTATATTGTTCATCTTCTCACACATCCCGTTGGTTTGGAGGTGGTAAGGCGTTGTACGAATCTTCTTACAGCCATAGAGGTTGCAGAACTCCTGGAAGATTTCAGCCTCGAACGCAGGACCCTGGTCTGTCAGGACCTGTTCCGGATACCCGTGTGGACGGCAGAAATATTGCTGGAAGGCTCTGGCCGCTGTTTGGGCTGTCAAGTCTTTTACCGGGACCACCACGAGAAAATGGGAATAGTGGTCCACGATTGTCAGGGCGTAGATGTACCCTGACCGGCTTGGAGCCAACTTGACATGGTCTAGAGCTACCAGCTCAAGAGGCTGCGTGGTGACGATGGGCCTCAAGGGTGTCTTCTGGCTGGTGCGGTCCTTCCTCCTTAGGTGACAAGGGCCACAGTCTCTGCACCATTTTTCTACAGCACCTCTCATGCCGACCCAAAAGAATCTTCCTCTTAGCAGGAACTCCAGTTTCTTCCAACCGAAGAGCCCCGCTCTGTCATGGTAAGCCCCCAGGACCATAGCTGCATCTCGCCTTGGGACCACGACTTGCCAGGTCAGCTCGTGCGTCCGGTGGTTGACAATCCTTCTGCACAACTTGCCTTCGTAGAGGAACAGCTTGCTCTTCTCTTTCCATAGCTGCTTGGCTTCCTCTGGGGCATCTGGATCTAAGCGGGCGTCTTTCCGGGTCAGCAGATCTTTCACCAGGCGGATTGCAGGGTCACTATCTTGGGTCTCGGCCCAGCTGTGGTGAGGTAGGGGATTGATCATCACGGTTATTAGATCCTCCTCCTTCACGCGGTGAGAGTATTGAGCGGCTCCATACCGGTGAAACGCGGGGAGTTCTACCTCCTCCAGCTCTTCTGGGTCTTCGTCACCTTCAGGTAAGTGAGGCATCCTTGATAGGGCGTCCGCGTTGGCATTGATTTTGCCTGCCCGGTACTTGATCACGAAGTCATAGTTGGAGAGACGGGCCATCCACCGCTGTTCTAGGGCACCCAGTCTTGCATTGTCCAGGTGTGTCAACGGGTTGTTGTCCGTGTACACGGTGAACTTTGCGGAGGCCAGGTAATGCTTGAAGCGTTCCGTCACGGCCCACACCACCACCAAGAATTCTATCTTGAAGGAGCTGTAATTCTCCGGGTTCCTCTCGGTGGGCCTCAGCTTCCGGCTGGCGTACGCGTTCACCCTTTCTCTGCCCTGTTGGTTTTGGGACAGTACGGCTCCCAGTCCCACATTACTGGCATCTGTGTGGAGAATGAAAGGCTGGCCGTAATCAGGGTAGGCCAGGATCTCATCCCCCGTGAGGGCCATCTTTAGCTGGCGGAAGGACTCCTCTTCCGGTTTATCCCGCTTGAAGGGTGGCTTTTGACTTCTGGACTTAGACTGTCCGATCAGGAGGTCCTGCATAGGAGCTGCCATCTTAGTGAACCCGGGGATGAACCTTCGGTAGTAGCCTACCAACCCGAGAAACTGTCTCACCTCTTTGATGTTCGAGGGGCTTGGCCAGCTCTTGATTGCCGTGACCTTGTCAGGGTCGGGGGCCACTCCTTCCGCGCTTACCACGTGCCCTAGATACTGGACCTTCGGTTTCAGCAGGTGACACTTCGATGGTTTCACCTTCAGGCCATAGCCTGCCAGGGCTTCGAACACCTCGGCCAGGTGTTTTAGGTGGTCCTCGTAGGTCTTCGAATAGACGATCACGTCCTCCAGGTAAAGGAGAACCGTCTCGAAGTTTCGGTGCCCTAGACAGCATTCCATCAGCCGCTGGAAGGTCCCTGGTGCATTGCAGAGCCCGAAAGGCATGCAGTTGAATTCGCTCAGTCCCATCGGGGTGGTGAAGGCGGTCTTCTCTTTGTCAGCCTCTGCCACAGGAACCTGCCAGTACCCGCTAGTAAGGTCCAAAGTAGAAAAGAAGTTAGCTGATTTTAGTGCGGCTAAAGACTCCTCTATTCTAGGCAGCGGATATGCGTCTTTGTGGGTGATACGGTTGATTTGTCTATAGTCCACGCACATTCTCATGGTGCCGTCTTTCTTTTTCACCAGAACCAAGGGGGCTGCCCAGGGGCTACAGCTATCTCGAATGACCCCAGCTTCTTTCATTTCTCTTAGCATGCCCTTTGCGTTCTGATAATGTGCAGGGGGTACAGGTCTGTGTCTCTCTTTTATTGGTGGGTGGCTCCCTGTGGGGATGTGGTGTTCTATCCCTTTTACTCTGCCGAAGTCTAGCGGGTGCTTACTAAAGACTCTCTCGTACTCCTGTACCACCCGGTAGACTCCTTGTTCTTGGTGCAGGGGAGTGGAGTTAGCACCCACGTGGAGTTTCTGGCACCAGTCCTCCTTTTGTTTCTGGGAGCCATTACCCTCCGCCTGAGGAGATGGAGGCAAGGGTTCCACGGCCCTGATAGCTTTGTGTTCGACCACAAACAGCTTGGCGAGTGTAGCGTACCTGGGTAAGTGTACCTCCCTCTCCCCAATGTTGAGAATGCGGATGGGCACCCTCCCATGACAGACATCAACCACCCCCCGGGCTGTCAAAATGGTGGGCCTGCTGTCTGAGTACACGGGTTCTACCATGGCTTGGTAGTCTCTACCTCTCAACCCGATTGCAGTCCGACACCAGATCATCATTTCACTTTTGGGAGGCATGGAAATGGGGAATGGGTCACTCAGTCTTACGCTACCGATCTCACCACCAGACAGTTCTACCTGCTGCCGTCTCATCAGGGCTTTTATCTCCTTGTTGAGGACTCTCTGTTGGCTGGAACTAGCATTCACCGCCACCAGTTGTAAGATTACAATTACCTCTGAAAGACAATTTTCAATCACGTTAGTACCCACAGTTATTTTAGGGTGACTTTCACGACGGTCAATGTCCACAATAATCACTCCCTGTGTCGGTAGTTCAACTTTACCAATTTTAATGGTCATCTCCTTGAACCCCATCTGCGGCACGGGTAAGCCATTACTGGCGATGATGCTCAAGTTACTGTCTGGATACCGTGTGATATCAGCATCAGTCCAATGCTGCTTAAAAAGTACATAAGGGATAGTGGTTACTTGTGACCCAGTATCCAGCAAGGCGCTCATGGGGATACCGTCCAGCACCACGGGTAAAACCGGGCGCCCCCCAACGTCCTTATTACGCCAATTGTAAGGGCCTGGTGATCTTATGCCTGGGGGTTGGCCCTCTGCCCCAGGTTGGACCCGTTTAAATTACAGTACCTGGAAATGTGTCCGGGCTGGTTGCATCGACGGCAAATGGGCTGTCCACCCTCTGCGTAGCGGTCTGTGGGCCTCCCTCGGAACGACGGGATCCTCCTCTGTCGACGCCATGGGACATCCTCCGGACTTGAAGCCAGCTCGATGGGTCTTGACGGGTCCACTTGCAACGCCTGGACGGTCCTGGTCAACGCCGCGACGCTCCTGGTCAGCTCCTGGACTTGGTGGTGCAGGTCTTTCGACGGGGCTTGGTTCAGGGCCTGTGCATCAGCCCCCACGGGATCCATAGAGGAGGGCGCCGCCTCCTGGTGGTTGGTGAGAGCAGGGCGCCGGGGGTTTATAGCGCCACTGGTTGCAGATTCACGGAGCACCCTTATGGCCCTGTCCTTAAATTGGGCAAAGGTCAGGTCGGGGTTCTGAAAGAACATGAGGCGCAGTTGGGCCCTGTGGGCGCTAGACAGCAGACCTTCTATGAATTGTTCTGTTAGCAGCTTATCCGTTTCCTGCACACTGCCAGGGTCAGTTTGTTGAATAGCCCTCAGGGCTTCCTGCAGATTTAGGGCATAGTCTCTGATGCTGTCCTGTGCCCGCTGCTTACACCCATAGAACCTCATTTTAATTTCAGCGGAGGTACGTGTGTCAAAGGTACCCCACAGCCGGGCCAGAATACCCTTCACAGTTCTTTTCTCCTTAGTGGGCCATGATTTTACCTCCCTCTGGGCTTCGCCAGTTAACTGCCCTGTTAATATGCTGACCTTCTGTTCCTCTGTCAGGGGGTAAACTAGGAACAAACTGTATAGCCTTTCCTTGAAGTCAGTTAGGGCATGGGGCTCCCCTGAGTATTTGGGCAGCCAGGCCGCTCCAGGGATGTAGGGCAGGGAAAAGGGCATCACCGCTGCTGCAGCTGCGTTGGTGGTAGTGGGCGCCTCTGTATACGACATCTTTCTCCCCCCCTAGTTAAGCGTGGCCTACCTTCCGACGAACCTCTTCTGCTGCTGCTATGGACGAGTACCTGGCGTCGCGCTCCGATGACGTCAGCGTCGCTCTCTCTCCCTTCCAGGACCTTGCGCAGCGTCGGTGCGTGGGGCGGAGCTTCGGATCTCACGCGGTTTTGACGTCCACGCCCCTCTTCTTCCCGCGCGGCGTCCTGAAGATGGCGTCTGATGGCGGGAAGCAGCTGCGGATGGCGGGAAGACGGCAGAAAACGGCGAGAAACGGTCCAAGATGGCGTCTGATGGCGGGAATCGGCTCCGGATGGCGGGAAACTTCGCCACAGGTAAGTTACAAAAGTCTTTTTCAGGCACACAGTACCCGGTGGTTGCGGGCACGAAATCCTGCCGACTACGCCAAAGCTGACTCGCCCCCTGTAGCCTCGCGGGGAAAAACATAGCAGAGTGCAGCCGACAGTCCTCATAATTTACAACATTGTATTGGAGTGGATTTTTTGAGGACCTCATTTGAGCAACTCCATTCTAGCTGATTCACTAGTGAGCCGTCTAGATCGGAGTGGGTATGTTGAGGATCTCCCTGTAGCCTCCAAACTGTACAGGTGCTGAAGTGACTGTGACTCGCCCCCTGGGCCGTGGGGCACTCAGATCCGGGCAATAGGGAACGATGGGGGTAGTAGTGGCAACCCGGTTCCGTGGCTCAGGGTGGTCAGGCCAGTGGTAGTCCGTTATGTGCTATTGATTATGTCCGACTACGCCACCCGTGGATTTGCGGTCATTAGGAACCGCCGCTGCAGGGCAGACCGCTGGGGCTGATGATATATGCAGCTGGGATGGTGTGACTCCCCACGGGAAGAGTGCGGCCCCAGGGCAGTGTGGTGGATGGTGGGAGTGATGGTAGTGAGAGTCCCGGTGCCGATAGTGCTGGAGGAGCAAGGAGCACACAGACAACAAGTTGCAGTCCAGGGTCTTTACTAAAACAGGTAAACTGACCCATAAACAGTCCCGGCTAGGAGGGGACCTGGATGTCTGAGAGCAACGGGGAAATTAGCCCTGGTCAGGGTGAGGGTGTAGGCCTACCGTGCTTCTGCGCTCCTTCTGGCTATCTCCTCGTTATAGGGTAACAGCCCACGTTTCCGAGCTTTCCGTGTATTCTCGCCTGTATGGCCTGCGACGTGGGTTCCTTTCTGCTCCCAGCCTTGTACGGCTTTACTGGTCCCTTCGGTTGTGGCAGGGCCTCCAGGCTTCTTAGGCCAAGGAATATACAGTCCCTTGCGAACTGGTTATCTGCTGGAGAATGTGGAATCCTCCCAGCCTCAGACACCAAAGTCTGGTAAAGTAAGTCTTTTATCTGCCAAGACAGGCTCTCTTCGCCTCTTGTCTCTGGCTTGTGGCTCTCCTCCTGCCACACTTCCTCTTAGGTGCAGTGCAACTGTCTGTCCCTGCTCTGCTCTGGGACAAGTCTCAGTGCTGAGACAGGCCATCAAGTTCTCTCAAACCCTGCCCCCAGTACCAGCTTTTATAGGGGCAGCCTGCTCCCCCTACTGGCCTGCTAATGTTCCCCTGACCAGAGAACCTCCCCCTTGCTCTCAGACACAGCTTTAATTACACTTGTGGCATCCAGGCCAGGGTGACACAACTGGAATTGAGTTTTTCAAAGAGTGAGCGGAGCTTCGCAGGGAGAAACATAACAGAGCGCAGCAACACAGTCCTCATAATTTACAACATTGTATTGGAGTGGATTTTTTGAGGACCTCATTTGAGCAACTCCATTCTAGCTGTTTCACTAGTGAGCCGTGTAGATCGGAGTGGATTTTTTGTGGACCTCATTTTAGTAACTCCATTCTAGCTGATTCACTAGTGAGCCGTCTAGATCGGAGTGGATTTTTTGAGGACCTCATTTTAGTAACTCCATTCTAGCTGATTCACTAGTGAACCATCTAGATCGGAGTGGGTATTTTGAGGATCTCCCTGTAGCCTCCAAACTGTACTGTTTGGTGCTGAGGTGACTGGAATCGAGTTTTTCAAAGAGTGAGCGGAGCTTCGCAGGGAGAAACATAACAGAGCGCAGCAACAGAGTCCTCATAATTTAGAACATTGTATTGGAGTGGATTTTTTGAGGACCTCATTTTAGCAACTCCATTCTAGCTGATTCACTAGTGAGCCGTATAGATCGGAGTGGGTATTTTGAGGATCTCCCTGTAGCCTCCAAACTGTACTGTTTGGTGCTGAGGTGACTGGAATCGAGTTTTTCAAAGAGTGAGCGGAGCTTCGCAGGGAGAAACATAACAGAGCGCAGCAACAGAGTCCTCATAATTTAGAACATTGTATTGGAGTGGATTTGTTGAGGACCTCATTTGAGCAACTCCATTCTAGCTGATTCACTAGTGAGCCGTATAGATCGGAGTGGATTTTTTGAGGACCTCATTTGAGCAACTCCATTGTAGCTGATTCACTAGTGAGCCGTATAGATTGGAGTGGATTTTTTGAGGACCTCATTTGAGCAACTCCATTCTATCTGATTCACTAGTGAGCCGTCTAGATCGGTGTGGATTTTTAGATGATCTCCCTGTAGCCTCTATTCTGTACAGTTCATTGGTGACCTGAGTAGAATGGAGTTGCTGGAGCGATGTCCTCATAGGATCAAATCCAATCTAGACGGCTCATGACTGAAACCTCCAGAATGGAGTTAATTCCAGGAGCTCCTCATAGATTCCAATCTCATGGCATAGGAATTATAAATGTATGTATGTATTGTCACTTTTTGTGACATACATAATTACAAACAGCACTGATTGTTCAGTTTTGCCCAAATTTGACTTTTACTGTATTTCCACCAGTCCCAGCCACAGCAGCGACATTTCTGAAGAGTGGGCGGAGCTAGACAACATTTATGTGATCATTTCTGCCACATTTGTGATATAAATTATGATAATGTCCAGCCGCTCTTCATAATGCTGGTGCTGACCAGGACTGGTGTACAAACAAGAAAAGTAAAATTTTATCAAACATGAACAATCAGAGCTTTGTGTAAGTTTTTAAACTATGAAAAGTGATAATATAAAAAACAAACAAATTTTTTAATTTAACAAAAAAAAAGCTTTCTACCTCTCACATTTTATTAAATACTGGCATGCAAAATTTGTTTCTTCATGAATTGTGGTTGTAATCTTGTATAATTGACGCGCCCCCTGGGCCAGTGCTGTTTGTGGATACCCGGAGCCGGATCAGATGGGGGTTGTAGTCTCCGAGTGGCGGTGACCCGGTCCGTGCCCAGGGTGTCAAACTCAGTGTGTGGCAGTCCTTGCAGATGTTGTTGGATGTTCTTTGTGTCGACTACGTCACCCGTTGATTTGCGGTCACTACGGCCGCCGCTGCAGAAGGGTCTGCTGAGGCTGGTGGTATGTGTGCAGCTGTGGTAGTATAACCCCCAACGGGAGGGGTATAGCCTCAGGGGGTCAGATGTAGAGGATGGTAGTTGTGGAGGTGCAGTGTGGATGGTAAGAAGACTCAGAGTCGGGCTGTGCAGTTCAGGGTTTTTACTTACTGCTGTTCTTTTGGTCACTCTGGCCATGAGTGACCACCCGAGCCGTGCTGCGTCCACCAGGTCCTGGACTCGGCCAACTCCCAAGCAATTCTGGAGCGTGATCCTGAGCTCCCTTTCTGACTTTCCTTTCTACGGCCGTTCCCACCAGGGATCCACTTATGTCCGGCTCCCTCGGGTCTCTTGTTGGTTAAACCTTTTCTCTGGGTTCCCTGACCCTATACTCGGTGTGCCTTCTCAGTGGATTTAGTGAGGGTCGTGGCAGATCCTGCCCACGACCTCCGGTTCCTGGCTAAGGTGTGCTTTGCCTCTGCCAGCTTGGGATCCGGTACCCGAGTTGCCAACCCTTCACCCTTCTGGTCTGATTTTAGGTTCTTGGGGTTCCTTCTTCTTTCCCCTCTGGGTCCTTCTTTTCTCCTCTCTCTCTCTCTTGGCCTTGGAGCTGGCTGAGCTTCTCTGCTCTTCTCCTCTGCTCTACACAAGACTGACTGTCTCACTGTCTGACCCTGTTCTAAGATGGTTCCCACCTTATATACTCCCTCTATGTGTGAGCTCAGGTGACCAGCACCCAATGAGCTCCTATCTTTACCCAGACTGCTCCCCCTATCTGCCCCTACACTACTGGGATGTTCCACCCCCCTCCCACTCCAGCCAGGGACAGACACTGTCGTACCTGCACATATATCTAGTGGGAGTACCATCGATCTGTCCCCCGGAAATGGGATGTATGTAGTGCATGCAGCCTACTGAGCTCAGTTCCACACTCCATCCTTACCCGGGAGTGGAATACCACACCTCTGGCTTGAGGTGTAATACCCCTGTAGCAGCCGAGTCCTCAGGGTGCTACATTCCCCCCTGGTAAATCACAGCACGTCCTCGGGCTGTAAGAGAATAAAACATCCAAAAACATACAATTTTTTATTTTTTTTTTCATAACACATCAACATATAAAACATCATATATCATAAAACTTTTTTCTTGTTCCTCCGGCCACGGTGCGACTTGTGACCGGGTAAAGTGCACAGTCTCTTCTTGAAAAACTCAGCTTTCCTATAAAACCAGTAGGGGGCGCCTTAGAAAGCGCAACTATATACAATGGAGGTGTGGCCGCTCTCAGTCCTCGGTCAGTGGGTATAGGGACACACGGGTTAAAGTTCACACTTGTCCCAACGGGGAACATATTTAAAGCAGCAACAGTTCTGGTACCCCGACGGGTAACTATATACAGTCTCTCTTTACCGTACTTTAATGACGGCTTCCTCCTGCTCCTTCTTGCTGGTAAGCTTCAGACCCGTCCGGGTCCTCTTGCTCCTCCTCACACCGCAGCTCCTCCTCCGTCAGCCGGTGTACATGGAGAGCGTAGGGTCCTTTGGCACACTTGTGCCGGGTAAAGGTGACCTCATCCCCTACATATAGGTCACGACCTCTGTGTCCCTCCGGCAGATGGCTTTCTACGTCTCTGCGGGTGACAAAGACGTCGCCGGGGGTATGATGGTCTCTTATGAAGCCCCAACCGTGCTGCAATTGAAATTTAATCACAGTCCCGGTGGTACGGGGACCATGAGCTGCACGGGGGTCTCTCCTGTTCCGGCTCTTCTGCTCCGCGCTCCGTATCTGCATCTGCTGCTCACGGACCCGCCTCTCTCTCCGTTCTCGCTCGAAGACTGCCAACTGCTGGCGGCAGCACTCCACACGCTCCGCTGCGGCTGCCCGTGTTTCTTGGGTGAACCCCATGAGGTCTTCTCCGGTGGGGTCCCACTCGAACTGTGCTTCTGACGCGCCCCCTGAGCCATATTCTTTAGGGGAATACCCGGAGCCGGATCAGATGGGGGTTGTAGTCTCCGAGCGGCTGTGACCCGGTCCGT
Source organism: Phyllobates terribilis (assembly GCF_046119375.1). Lineage (NCBI taxonomy): Eukaryota > Metazoa > Chordata > Amphibia > Anura > Dendrobatidae > Phyllobates > Phyllobates terribilis. The sequence continues at coordinate 1,785,687 of NW_027362974.1, read as the reverse complement.
GCCCAGGGTGTCAAGCTCAGTGTGTGGCAGTCCTATGATGTTACTGGATGTTCTTTATGTCGACTACGCCACCCGTTGAATTGCGGTCACTACGGCCGCCGCTGCAGCAGGGTCCGCTGAGGCTGATGGTGTTTGTGCAGCTTCGGTAGTATAACCCCCAACGGGAGGGGTATGGCCTCAGGGGGTCAGGTGCAGAGGATGGTGGTTGTGGAGGTGCAGTGAGGATGGTAATGAGAGTCAGAGTCGGGTTCTGCAGTTCAGGGTTTTTACTTACTGCTGTTCTTGTACTGGTCACTCCGGCCTTGAGTGACCACCCGAGCCGTGCTGCGTCCACCAGGTCCTGGACTCGGCCAACCCCCAAGAAGTTCTGGAGCGTGGTTCTGAGCTCCCTTTCTGTCCTGTCCTCGTCTCTGGCCTTCCCCACCAGGGATCCACCTAAGTCCGGCTCCCTCGGGCCTCTTGTTGGTAAACCCTTGTCTCTGGGTTCCCTGACCCTATGCGTGGTCTGCCTTCCGGGTGGATATAGTGGGTGGCCGTGGCAGATTCTGCCCACAGCCTCCGGACTCTGGCTGAGGATAAGTGCCCTCCACCAGTTTGGGATCCGGTACCCTTGTGCCAACTCTTCACCCTTTGATTTAATTTGGGCTCTTAGAGTTCCTTCTTTCTTCCCCTCTGGGTCTTTCTTTCTCCTCTCTCTCTCTGGGCCTGGGGCTGCTCTGCTCCTCTGCTTTCCTCCACTGCTCTGCAAAGTCTTCACTAAAACAGACTGACTGGCTGACTGACTGACTGACGTCTGACCCTGTTCTAAGATGGTTCCCACCTTATATACTCCCTCTATGTGTGAGCTCAGGTGACCAGCACCCAATGAGCTCCTAGCACTACCCAGACTGCTCCCCCTATCTGCCCCTACACTACTGGGATGTTCCACCCCCCTCCCACTCCAGCCAGGGACAGACACGGTTGTACCTGCACATTTTCCTAGTGGGAGTACCATAGGTCTGTCCCTCGGAAATGGGATGTATGTAGTGCATGCAGCTATCTGAGCTCAGTTCCACACTCCATCCTTACCCGGGAGTGGAATATCACACCTCTGGCTGAGGTGCAATACTCCTGTAGCAGCCGAATCCTCAGGGTGCTACATTCCCCCCTGGTAAACCACAGCACGTCCTCGGGCTGTAAGGAAACAAAACACCAAAACATACAATTTTTTTTTTTTCATAAACATCAACATAATAAAACATATAAAACGTCATATATTAGCAGCATTAAAACTTTTCATATTAAACTTTTCATAAACAACATTCTGGCAAACTCTTCTTGCTTCTGGTTCCTCCGGTCACGGTGCAACTTGTGACCGGGAAAAGTGCAATTGTCTCTTGAAGAATAAATACGGCTTTCCTATAAAACCAGTAGGGGGCGCTTTAGGAAGCGCAACTATATACAAGGGAAAGTGGCCGCTCTCAGTCCTCGGCCAGGTAATGGATAGGGGACACACGGGTAACAGTTCAATTCGCTGGTCCCAACGGGGACTATAATAGCAGCAACAGTTTTTGGTACCCCGACGGGTAACTATTTTACAGTCTCACAATACCGTACTTCAATTACGGCTTCCTCCTGCTCTTTCTTGTTGGTTGATTCGTTTCAGGTTCAGACCCGTCCGGGTCCTCTTGCTCCTCCTCACACCGCAGCTCCTCCTCCGTCAGGAGATGCACATGGAGGGCGTAGGGTCCTTTGGCACACTTGTGCCGGGTGAAGGTGACCTCGTCCCCTATATACAGGTCACGACCTCTGTGTCCCTCCGGTAGGTGGGACTCAACGTCTCTTCTGGTCACGAAGACGTCGCCGGGGGTGTGGTGATCCCTGATGAAACCCCACCCATGCTGCAGGTTGAACTTTATCACAGTCCCGATGGTACGGGGACCATGCGCTGCACGGGGGTCTCTCCTGGTCCGGCTCTTCTGCTCCGCGCTCCTTATTTGGGCTTGCTGTTCCCGGACCCGCCTCTCTCTCCGCTCCCTCTCGAAGACCTCGAGCTGCTGGCGGCAGCACTCTGCACGCTCCGCTGCGGCTGCCCGAGTCTCCTGAGTGAACCCCATGAGATCTTCTCCGGTGGGGTCCCACTCAAACTGGGTCTCTTCCAGCGGGGGCGAGATCCTCTTTACGGGCTTTGGAGCCGGGATCAGGGGTTCGCACATGGCCCTTGCTTTTTGCAGCTCCAGCTGGATGTATTCTTCTGGCCAGACAAAGGGCTGCCCATCCGGGCACGTATGCTGGGCGAACAGGTCTTCACCCAGGTGCGGCACTCTTGATGTTGAGGGCGCGTTGATGGTAGCGGCGCCCGGGTTGCCCAGGCCTTGCGACCTGGCTTGGGGCACCTTGAAAGTAAAGGGTACCGTAAGGACGGCGGCGCCCTGGGTTACTCGGCCCTGCGACCAGGCCGGGGGCTCCGCGGAGGTAGGGGGCGCTGTTGGTATTGCGGCGCCCGGGGGTACTAGGCCTTGCGACCAGGCCGATGGTGTTTCCTGTTTGGCCGCGCTCGGGGTCGAGGCGCGTGACGTCACAGGGGTCGTCGCGGCTTCCGGTTGAGGCCTAGTCTGCGGCGGTGACGTTGCAGCGACGGGCACGGCAGGGGGTACTTCGGGCTCTGCGACGGGGAGCTGGGGCAGGTACGCGGTTTCCCGGTTTGGGGTAAAGACGTCCCCTTTACCTGCCTCCATTCGTTCGGCTCCCTTCTCGGCGCCGTCTCCGGCCTTGAGTCCTCCTGCGCCATCCTCAGAGGCGGTCTGTCTCCTCTTCTCGGGTGGCGTGCTCCGCTGACGGGTTTCAGTCTGCTGGGCCATCTCTCGGCTCCACTCCGCCAACGCCTCCCGTTGCACCTGGGCCATCCTCCGTGCGAGGCCCTCCAGCGCAGTCTGTGCACACTCCCGATCTCGGGGGAGCTGTGCTAGGATCTCCACTAAGCCTAGTGGACTTGTTGCTTCCAGCAGGCTCCTGACCACTGGGTCGGTGCTGCCCGCCTCGCCTTCCATCTCCGGGTAAGCTTTCTCTGGACTCTGCTCCAGGCTTCTTGTCTCCGGGTGCGCTCTCTCCAGACTGCTCCAGGCGGCACCCATCTTCGTTCTTTTGTTCTGTCTCCTCCCACTTCGAGGGCGGTCCCGGGGCAACTTGGTGATTGTCAGCTCCAGGGGCAGTTCCTTCACGCTGATGGACACTTCCAGCATCACAGTCTCTGTTGGTGGGGGCGGTTTCCGCTTTTGGCGCCATTCTTCGACCTGGCCCACGATGGGAGGCGGCCTCTTGCCATCCTCTGGCACGCCCATAATGGCGTCCGCTCTTCCAAGGCGGGAAATCTTTGGAAATGGCGGGAATCGTCTCCCAGTGGCGGGAAACTCTGCAGATGGCGGGAAAAAGCTGCAAATGGCGGACAACCGGCGGGAATCGACTTGTGATGGGGTCCGATGGCGGAGACCCTCCGGAACCGGCGGGAGACTTCTTTTTGAGGTAACGGTGAACTTTTCTTCAGGCACGCAGTACCCGGTTGTTGCGGGCACGTTATCCTGCCGACTACGCCAAAGTTGACGCGCCCCCTGAGCCATATTCTTTAGGGGAATACCCGGAGCCGGATCAGATGGGGGTTGTAGTCTCCGAGCGGCTGTGACCCGGTCCGTGCCCAGGGTGTCAAGCTCAGTGTGTGGCAGTCCTATGATGTTACTGGATGTTCTTTATGTCGACTACGCCACCCGTTGAATTGCGGTCACTACGGCCGCCGCTGCAGCAGGGTCCGCTGAGGCTGATGGTGTTTGTGCAGCTTCGGTAGTATAACCCCCAACGGGAGGGGTATGGCCTCAGGGGGTCAGGTGCAGAGGATGGTGGTTGTGGAGGTGCAGTGAGGATGGTAATGAGAGTCAGAGTCGGGTTCTGCAGTTCAGGGTTTTTACTTACTGCTGTTCTTGTACTGGTCACTCCGGCCTTGAGTGACCACCCGAGCCGTGCTGCGTCCACCAGGTCCTGGACTCGGCCAACCCCCAAGTAGTTCTGGAGCGTGGTTCTGAGCTCCCTTTCTGTCCTGTCCTCGTCTCTGGCCTTCCCCACCAGGGATCCACCTAAGTCCGGCTCCCTCGGGCCTCTTGTTGGTAAACCCTTGTCTCTGGGTTCCCTGACCCTATGCGTGGTCTGCCTTCCAGGTGGATATAGTGGGTGGCCGTGGCAGATTCTGCCCACGGCCTCCGGTCTCTGGCTGAGGATAAGTGCCCTCCACCAGTTTGGGATCCGGTACCCTTGTGCCAACTCTTCACCCTTTGATTTAATTTGGGCTCTTAGAGTTCCTTCTTTCTTCCCCTCTGGGTCTTTCTTTCTCCTCTCTCTCTCTGGGCCTGGGGCTGCTCTGCTCCTCTGCTTTCCTCCACTGCTCTGCAAAGTCTTCACTAAAACAGACTGACTGGCTGACTGACTGACTGACGTCTGACCCTGTTCTAAGATGGTTCCCACCTTATATACTCCCTCTATGTGTGAGCTCAGGTGACCAGCACCCAATGAGCTCCTAGCACTACCCAGACTGCTCCCCCTATCTGCCCCTGCACTACTGGGATGTTCCACCCCCCTCCCACTCCAGCCAGGGACAGACACGGTTGTACCTGCACATTTTCCTAGTGGGAGTACCATAGGTCTGTCCCTCGGATATGGGATGTATGTAGTGCATGCAGCTATCTGAGCTCAGTTCCACACTCCATCCTTACCCGGGAGTGGAATATCACACCTCTGGCTGAGGTGCAATACTCCTGTAGCAGCCGAATCCTCAGGGTGCTACACTTCTTCCAGCGGGAGCGGGGTTCTCCTGACGGGCTTCGGAGCCGGAATCAGGGGCTCGCACAGGGGCCTTGCTTTTTGGAGTTCCAGTTGGTAGTACTCCTGTGGCCATATAAAAGGCTGCCCATCCGGGCACGTGTGCTGGGCAAATAGATCTTCACCCAGGTGCGGCACTCGAGATGTTGAGGGCGCGGTGATGGTAGCGGCGCCCGGGTTGACCAGGCCTTGCGACCAGGCTTGGGGCATTCTAAAGGTAAAGGGCACCGTTAGGACGGCGGCGCCCGGGGTTACTTGGCCCTGCGACCAGGCCGGTGGCACGGTGGAGGTAGAGGGCGCTGTTGGCACTGCAGCGCCCGGGGGCGCTCGGCCCTGCGACCAGGCCGGTGGTGTTTCCTGCTTGGCCGCGCTCAGAGTTGAGGCGCGTGAAGTCACAGGGGTCGCGGCCGCGGCTTCTGCTTGGGGCCTAGTCTGGAGCGGTGACGGTGCAGCGACGGGCACGGCAGGGGGAATTTCGGGCTCTGCGACGGGGAGCTGGGGCAGGCTCACGGTTTCTCCGCTTGGGGTAGTGACGTCCCCTTTACCTGCCTCCGTCTGTTCAGCTCCCTCCTCGGCGCCGTCTCCGGCCTTCACTCCTCCTGCTCCATCCTCAGAGGCGGTCTGTCTCCTCGTCTCGGGTGGCGTGCTCCGCTGACGGGTTCCGGTCTGCTGGGCCATCTCTTTGCTCCACTCCGCCAGCGTGTCTCGCTGCACCTGGGCCATCCTCCGTGCGAGGCCCTCCAGCGCGGTCTGTGCACACTCCCGGTCTCGGGGGAGCTGTGCCAGGATCTCCACCAGGCCTAGTGGGGTTGTCCCCATCATGGTTCCTATCTTGTGCTTATGTCCCCCGTCATGGTACTCATCTTGTTTTATTGTCTCCCATCATGGCCATCTTGTAGAAATATCCTCTTACCTGGTCCCCTTTTTGTAGCAATCTCACCATTCGGCTCCCTATCTCACAGTAACGTGTCCCTTCCTGGTCCCCTTTTTGTAGTAATGTCTCTTTGCAGTAATGTCAAGATCCTGATCCTCATCTTCTAGTACTGTTCCCATCCTGGTCCCCTGCAGACATTAGCTGCTGGCCTGTGATTGACCCACAGTTGGCATTGGTATAGCTGAGCAAAGAGCTTGTCTGTGCACGGCGCCTGCAATATGTTCCACTGAAAAAGTGCTGACGTGCCACAATCCTCAAGGTGTATGGTGCCTGCGGCCTGCATGAAGCAGCCTCTGTGGCCAAATGTTTGAGACCCCCACTCGAGTCTATAAAGCTACAGCTGCCAATCAAGATACAGGGTGCCATGATATACTGAGGGGCTGCGATTGGTTTGATTAGTTATTCTGTGATGACAGATTCTCTTTACACCCCGAGTGATTTCAGACCAATCACCTATTCTGTGTAGAAGTGATACAGATTTACAAGACAGTGACTTGAAGGGTCAACGTGATATTTGAAATTTTTTCTCAACATTTTATTTCAGTTATATTTTCAAGCAGATCAGGGGGTGTTCATATCCTGAGCCGACCATAAGCTGCCCCCAAAAAACTCACTGTCTTCACCGAGGGGTGCGCAGTTCAGGCAAAAGAAACGTATACACAGTCCATAATATGGATATCCATGGAAAATGGAGGGCTTGTACTGATCGATGGGTTATTGCATTGTGGGGTGGCTAGGTTCTGCTTGAAAGTATAAGGACATTCACAAATGAAAAAGATATCATACAAGGTTTACTTAAGTCTTGCAAATGAGAAAACAGGTGTACTGGTGTGATAATTCTAAAAATACAGGTGCATCTCACTAAATTAGAATATCATCAAAAAGTTAATTTATTTCAGTTCTTCAATACAAAAAGTGAAACTCATATAGAGTCATTACAGACAGAGTCATCTATTTCAAGTGTTTATTTCTGTTAATGTTGATGATTATGGCTTACAGCCAATGAAAACACAAAAGTCATTATCTCAGTAAATTAGAATAATTAACAAAAAACACCTGCAAAGGCTTCCTAAGCATTTAACAAGGTCCCTTAGTCTGTTTCAGTAGGCTCCACAATCATGGGGAAAACTGCTGGCTTGACAGATGTCCAGAAGGCAGTCAGTGACACACTCCACAAGGTATCAGAGTCTGGAGGAAGAGTGGAGAGGCCACAATCCAAGCTGCTGGAGGTCTAGTGTGAAGTTTCCACAATCAGTGATGGTTTGAGGAGCCATGACATCTGCTGGTGTAGGTCCACTCTGTTTTATCAAGACCAAAGTCAGCGCAGCCGTCTACCAGGACATTTTACAGCACTTCATGCTTCCCTCTGCCGACAAGCTTTTTGGAGATGGAAATGTCATTCTCAAGCAGGACTTGGCCCCTGTCCACACGGCCAAAAGTACCAGTACCTGGTTTACACACAACAGTATCACTGTGCTTGATTGGCAGAAAACTCACCTGACCATAACCCCATAGAGAATCTATTATAGAGAATCTATGGGGTATTGTCGAGAGGAAGACGAGAGACACCAGACCCAACAATGCAGACGAGCTGAAGGCTGCTATCAAAGCCATCTGGGCTTCCATAACACCTCAGCAGTGCCACAGGCTGATCGCCTCCATGCCACATTGCCGCATTGATGCAGTAATTGATGCAAAAGGATCCCAGACCAATTATTGAGGGCATTTACTGACCATACATTTCAGTAGGATAACATTTCAGATTTTAAAATAATTTTTCAAGCTGTTATAAAGTATTCTAATTTACTGAGATAATGACTTTTGTGTTTTCATTGGCTGTAAGCCATAATCATCAACATTAACAGAAATAAACACTTGAAATAGATCACTCTGTGTGTAATGACTCTATTAGACAACCAACAGAAGATTAGACCCCTAAAATATAACTTTTATTCGAATATGCTAAAAAGGACTCAGTAGTCACCATAACAACAAACACAAAAACAAGACAAAATGCCAGGGAACAGGGATAAGTCACACATCAGTCAGGAAGGATTACGGGCTCTATCTGTCCCTATTTTGTCCCTAAATTCTCTCCCTTCCTGACAGCGGAGGTTGGCACCCTAATTTTTGCTCCGTGGCGCCCCCGCTCAACGTTGGTGTCCCTAATATCCCTGGTAAATATCTATCTTTATATTTAAAAAACCACAATCGTGAATAAAAGATAGAGAAAAGTGAACGTACAGATTAAGAAGCCGACAATTCATCATAGATATGCATTTAAGGAGACCCAAGGGAGAGAATTTAGGGACAAAATAGGGACAGATAGAGCCCGTAATCCTTCCTGACTGATGTGTGACTTATCCCTGTTCCCTGGCATTTTGTCTTGTTTTTGTGTTTGTTGTTATGGTGACTACTGAGTCCTTTTTAGCATATTCGAATAAAAGTTATATTTTAGGGGTCTAATCTTCTGTTGCTTGTCTAGTCTTGCAATTGGGCCCCGCTTATACATCCCTTGTTCAGGTGTGTAATGACTCTATATAATATGACTTTCACTTTTTGTATTGAAGAACTGAAATAAATTAACTTTTTGATGATATTCTAATTTAGTGAGATGCACCTGTAGATAAAAGGGTTTAACTTGAATTGACGTCATAGCACAGACCTGCATCAACTCAGCTTAAACAGAACAAAACCCATAGGACCCTATTCATCATAGTTTTTACTCCAGAATTCTGTTATAAAATGCTCAATCGTATAATTTGGATGCAACTGAAGACTATGTAAAAATGTTGCAACTTTTTCCTTTCTAATGGCATTTTTATCGGTAAGTGGGCAGGGTTGTGATGACTGCTGTTTGGCAACTTCATCATGAGCAGCGGTGGTCGCTACAAATCCTCCTCCAGTAAGTGGCATAGCGCATGGAGGCGCTGTCCAGCCATCAGACGCTTCTGATGAATATGTCTCTTAATGAATCAGGAGCTGCGTCCTTCACCTCCGCCCTCTCATCAAGACATTAATCAGGTGCATAGTTCTTTAAGGTGACAATGCAGCAATTTAGCTCGAGTAGTTAATATTTTGTATGCATTTATGTACATAAATGACATAGCCGAGTGCTGGGATGGCCTATTTTTATTAGTCCTATACAGAATCCATAAATGGACGGACCGACCTGTGCTAAGCATACGTGAAAATTATTTTATCAAACATGGACATAGTCTTTCCTAAGTAACATTGGGGTCCCTGGTGGTCCTAACCTCAGCAACTTATATTTTATCCAATATGACAGTAACAGTGTGTCCCTCCCCAGCCTGTGTTCATGTACTCTATGTAATGTAACCTGCTTTAGTGTAAGGGGTGTAAGGCTATGTGCCCACGATGCAGAAATGCTCAGTTTCCGCATCTCCCTGGCAGAAAAAACGCATGCGGATTGCACATGCGGATTGCACATGCGGATGTGAAGCGTTCTTCACTTGCATTTCCGCATGCGGGTTGACAAGCGCTTTCCAAGCGATTTTAACATCACTTGGAAAGTGCTTGACAACTTGGTCACACTATATAAATCCATGCAACCGGCATGGATTTTTATAGTGTGACCGAAAGAATGGTAAAAAATAAATCTATACTTACCTTCTGATGGCCCCCGCTGTCTTGCTTCGCTCCGTCCTGGCTGCCGACAGCGCGCGGTACACTGAAGGACCTGCCGTCATATGACTGACGTCAGCGCAGGTCCTTCAGTCCACAGCACGCTGCCGGCAAGTGAAGAAAGGGACACCGCGAGCCATCAGAAGGCAAGAATAATATTTATTTTTTATTTTATTCTTTTTTTCACAGGTTCTATGGTACCCAGGTCCGGAAGAGAGTCTCCTGTCCTCCACACCCGGGTGCCATCCGCACATAGAAACGCATATTATCCATGTGTGCAAATGTGCGGACACAGATGATATGCGTTTCAATGCAAGTCAATGGCGGCAATTACGCTGCGTGTCCGCAAAATTAATGGACATTCTGTGGATTATTATTCCGGAAAAACACGCAGCATGTGCACAGCACGGATTATCATTGGGGAACATGGCAGGCCTTCTACCATGCATTTAAGCGTTTCTGCAGCGTTTTTGCCGGTGCTTAAACGCATCGTGGGCACACAGCCTAACAGCGTGTCCCTCCCCTGTGTTCATGGACTGTAATGTTATCAGGCCTAGGTCAACATCTCTTGTTGCATCTAGAGGGTGTGAACTGACGCGCCCCCTGGGCCATATTCTTAGGGAGAATACCCGGAGCCGGATCAGATGGGGGGTTGTAGTCTCCGAGCGGCTGTGACCCGGTCCGTGCCCAGGGCATCAAGCTCAGTGTGTGTGGCAGTCCTACAGATGTTATAAAGTTCTTTATGTCGACTACGCCACCCGTTGTATTGCGGTCACTACGGCCGCCGCTGCAGCAGGGTCCGCTGAGGCTGATGGTGTTGGTGCAGCTTTGATAGTATAACCCCCAACGGGAGGGGAATAGCCTCAGGGGGTCAGGTGCAGAGGATGGGGGTTGTGGTGGTGCAGTGTAGATGATAATCAGAGACAGAGTCGGGTTGTGCAGTTCAGGGTGTTTACTTACTGCAGATGTTCCGGTCACTCCGGCCTCAAGTGACCACCCGAGCCGTGCTGCGTCCACCAGGTCCTGGATTCGGCCAACCCCCAAGCAAGTCCGGAGCGTGGCCCTGAGCCCTCCTTTCTGTCCTGTCCTCTGGCCGTCCCCACCAGGGATCCACCTAGGTCCAGCTCCCTCGGGCCTTCTGTTGGGAGACCCTTGGCCCTGGATTCCCTGACCCTACTCGTGGTCTGCCTTCGGGGTGGATGTGGTGGGTGGCCGTGGCAGATGCTGCCCACGGCCTCCGGTCTCTGGCTGAGGTGTGCTGTAGCCCCCACCAGTTTGGGATCCGGTACCCTGTTGCCAACTCTTCACCCGATGTTTGGATTTGGGATCTCAGAGTCCTTTCTTTTTCCCCCTCTGGGTCTTTCTTTCTTTTCTCCTCTCTCTCTCTGCAGGCTCATCTGGACCTCTCCTTCTGACTCTCTGACTCTGACAGACTGACCCTGATCTAAGATGGTTCCCACCTTATATAACCCTCTATGTGTGAGCTCAGGTGACCAGCACCCAATGAGCTCCTATCTCTACCCAGACTGCTCCCCCTATCTGCCCCTACACTACAGGGATGTTCCACCCCCCTCCCACTCCAGCCAGGGACAGACACGGTCGTACCTGCACATTTCTAAGTGGGAGTACCGTCGGCCTGCCCCTCGGAAATGGGATGTGTGTAGTGCATGCAGCGCTCCGAGCTCAGTTCCACACTCCATCCTTACCCGGGAGTGGAATATCACACCTCTGGCTGAGGTGCAATACTCCTGTAGCAGCCGAATCCTCAGGGTGCTACATTCCCCCCTGGTAAACCACAGCACGTCCTCGGGCTGTAAGACAAAACACCACAAACATACAATTTTTTTCTTTGCATAAACATAATAAAAACATATAAAACATTATCATATAACAATATATATATATCAATAAAACTTCTTCAGATAGATAACATTCTCGTCGTCTTCTAGCTCCTCCGGTCACTGTGCAACTGATGACCGGGCAAAGTGCGACAGTCCTTTCTTGAAAGTGGTTTTCCGGTAAAACCAGTAGGGGGCGCTCTAGGAAGCGCAACTATATACAAAGGGATAGTGGCCGCTCCCAGTCCTCGGCCAGATGTTAGGGATTAGGGATGGCTGTTCACAGTCCTCAGCCTGGTAATGGATAGGGGACACACGGGTTAACAGTTCAATTCGCTGGTCCCAACGGGGACTATAATAGCAGCAACAGTTTTTGGTACCCCGACGGGTAACTATATACAGCTTCTTCACTACCGTACTCAACGACGGCGTCCTCCTGCTCTTTCTTTGTAGTTGGCTTTAGCTTCAGACCCGTCCGGGTCCTCTTGCTCTTCCTCCTCACACCGCAGCTCCTCCTCCGTCAGGCGATGCACATGGAGGGCGTAGGGTCCTTTGGCACACTTGTGCCGGGTGAAGGTGACCTCGTCCCCTAGATAAAGGTCACGGCCTCTGTGTCCCTCCGGTAGGTGGGACTCAACGTCTCTTCTTGTCACGAAGACGTCGCCTGGGGTGCGGTGATCCCTGATGAAACCCCACCCATGCTGCAGATTGAACTTGATCACAGTCCCGGTGGTGCGGGGACTATGCGCTGCACGGGGGTCTCTCCTGGTCCGGCTCTTCTGCTCCGCGCTCCTTATTTGGGCTTGTTGTTCCCGGACCCGCCTCTCTCTCCGCTCCCTCTCGAAGACTTCGAGCTGCTGCCGGCAGCACTCTGCACGCTCCGCTGCAGCTGCCCGGGTCTCCTGAGTGAACCCCATGAGATCTTCTCCGGTGGGGTCCCACTCAAACTGTGCCTCCTCCAGCGGGGGCGAGGTCCTTTTCACGGGTTTCGGAGCTGGGATCAGGGGCTCACACATGGGCCCTGCCCTCTTTTGGAGCTCTAATTCATAGTACTCCCGGGGCCAGATGAAGGGCTGCCCATCCGGGCACGTGTGTTGGGCGAACAGGTCTTCTCCCAGATGCGGCACTCTTGGTCTTACGGGCGTGGTGGTGGTGGCGCCCGGGTTGCCCAGGCCTTGCGGCCAGGCCTGGGGCACCTGAAAAGTGAAGGGCACCGTAAGGACGGCGGCGCCCTGGGCTACTTGGCCCTGCGACCAGGCCGGTGGCTCCGCGGAGGTAGAGGGCGCTGTTGGTAATGCCGCGCCCGGGGGTACTAGGCCTTGCGACCAGGCTGGTGGTACTTCCTGCTTGGCCACGCTCGGGGTCGAGGCGTGTGACGTCACAGGGGTCGCGGCTTCCGGTTGGGGCCTAGTCTGCGGCGGTGACGTTGCGGTTACGGGCACGGCAGGGGGTACTTCGGGCTCTGCGACGGGGAGCTGGGGCAGGTAAGCGGTGTCCCGGTTTGGGGTAGAGACGTCCCCTTTACCTGCCTCCGTCCGTTCGGCTCCCTTTTTGGCGCCGTCTCTGGCCTTCAGTCCTCCCGCGCCATCCTCAGAGGCGGTCTGTCTCCTCATCTTGGGTGACGTGCTCCGCTGACGGGTCTCGGTCTGCTGGGCCATCTCTCGGCTCCACTCCGCCAACGTCTCTCGCTGCACCCGGGCCATCCTCCTTGCGAGGCCCTCCAGCGCGGTCTGCGCACACTCCCGGTCTCGGGGGAGCTGTGCTAGGACCTCCACTAGCCATCGAACTGGCGCGACAGATATGTGGGAGGACGTCCAGTCTTGCCTGTGGTACTGGATGGCATTCCCATGAGTGCCCTACTGGATACCGGGTCACAGGTCACCACCATCCCGTACGTGCTCTTCAAGCAGTACTGGAATGACTCGGATATTACCCGCTACCCTGACGACGACCTGAGTATCATCGCCAGCAATGGTCAGCCCGTGCCACAGATCGGATTTAAAGAGGTGACCATCAAAATTGGTAGAGTCGAACTGGCCGCACAGGGACTGATCATTGTAGATATTGATAAACATGAGAGTCACCCAAAAATAACTCTAGGAACTAATGTAATTGAAAATTGTCTTGCAGAGGTGATTTTCCTTTTACAGCAGGTTGCCAAGAATGCCAGCTCCGGCGAGCAGCGGGTGCTCCAGAAAGAGATCCGGGCACTGATGCAGCGGCAACAAGTGGAACTCTCCGGCGGTGAGATTGGTAGCGTAAGAATGTGTGACCCTTTTCCTATTGCCATGCCCCCAAAAAGTGAAATGATGATTTGGTGCCGGGCAGCTATTGGTCTGAGAGGTAGAGATTACCAGGCAATGGTAGAACCAGTTTACTCAGACAGTAGGCCCACCATTTTGACAGCACGGGGGGTGGTCAATGTACGCCATGGGAGGGTGCCCGTTCGCATAATAAATATCGGGGAGAGGGAAGTGTACCTGCCCCGGTATGCCACGCTAGCCAAATTATATACCACTAATCAAAATTCTATACAATCTGTGGAACCCTTGCCTCCATCTCACCCGGAGGAAGGTAACGGCTCTAAGAAAGACATGGAGGACTGGTATCAGCAACTACATCTGGGTACTGACTCCACTCCCTCACACCAGAAACAAGGAGTCTATCGGGTGGTTCAAGAGTATGAGAGAGTGTTTAGTAAACACCCGTTAGACTTCGGGCGAGTCAAGGGGGTAGAACACCGCATCCCCACGGGAGATCATCCTCCCATAAAAGAGAGGTATCGACCCGTACCCCCTGCACATTACCAACACGCCAAGGGGATGCTTAGAGACATGAAGGAGGCTGGGGTAATCCGGGATAGCTGTAGCCCCTGGGCAGCCCCACTAGTTTTAGTCAAAAAGAAAGACAACACCATGAGGATGTGTGTAGATTACCGGAAAATCAACCGTATCACACACAAGGATGCGTACCCCTTGCCAAGGATAGAGGAGTCATTGGCTGCTTTAAGATCTGCTAACTTCTTCTCTACCTTGGATCTCACTAGCGGGTACTGGCAGGTTCCTGTAGCAGAGGCGGACCGGGAGAAGACCGCATTCACCACCCCGATGGGACTTAGCGAGTTCACCTGCATGCCGTTCGGACTCTGCAACGCCCCAGGAACCTTCCAACGATTAATGGAGTGCTGTCTGGGCCACAGAAACTTCGAGACGGTCCTGTTGTACCTTGACGATGTCATCGTATACTCCAAAACTTATGAGGACCACCTGAAACACCTGGCGGAGGTGTTCGAAGCTCTGGCGAGTTACGGCCTAAAGGTGAAACCCTCCAAGTGTCACCTCCTGAAACCAAAGGTGCAATACCTGGGACACGTGGTGAGCGCTGACGGAGTGGCTCCCGACCCCGATAAGATCACCGCAATTAAGGGATGGCCAAGCCCCTCCAGCGTAAAAGAAGTGCGGCAGTTCCTAGGGTTGGTAGGCTACTACCGAAGGTTTATTCCCGGTTTCACCAAAAAGGCAGCGCCTATGCAGGACCTCCTGATAGGCCAGTCCCGGAAGGCCAAGAACCAGAAGCCGCCCTTCAAATGGGAAGAGCTAGAAGAAGAGTCCTTCCGCCAGCTGAAGATGGCCCTCACGGGGGATGAAATCTTGGCGTACCCGGACTATAGCCAGCCCTTCATCCTCTACACCGACGCCAGTAACATCGGGCTAGGAGCCGTACTGTCCCAGATTCAGCAGGGGAAAGAACGAGTAATCGCCTATGCCAGCCGAAAACTGCGACCCACCGAAAGGAACCCCGAGAATTACAGCTCATTTAAGCTAGAGTTCCTGGCCGTGGTATGGGCAGTCACCGAGCGCTTTAAGCATTACCTTGCTTCTTCCCGGTTCACCGTATACACGGATAACAACCCGTTGACACACCTGGACACGGCAAGACTCGGTGCCCTGGAGCAGAGGTGGATGGCCCGTCTGTCCAACTACGAGTTCACAATCAAATACCGGGCAGGACGCTCCAATACTAACGCGGACGCCCTGTCCAGGATGCCCAACCTGCCGGACGAAGGAGAAGATCCGGAGGGACTTGAAGAAGTTGAACTCCCTGCGTTCCACCGTCATGGGACTATCCAATATTCCCACCGGGTAAGGAGTAAGCAGGCTGCTACGTTGAACCCCTTACCCCACTACAACTGGGCGGAAACGCAAGACAGCGACCCTGCCGTCCGACTGGTGAAGGAGATGCTGACTCGGCCGGAGGCTCGCCTTGAACCAGACGCTCCGGAGGAAGCCAAACAACTATGGGCGGAGAAGAGTCGACTATTCCTTTACAAGGGGAAGTTGTGCCGCAGAATGGTCAACTCCCGGATGCATGAACTACTCTGGCAAGTAGTGGTGCCACGAAGAGACGCAGCCATGGTGATGGAGGCATACCACGACGGAGCTGGACACTTCGGGTGGAAAAAGCTGGAGTTCCTGCTGCGCGAGCGGTTCCACTGGGTAGGCATGAGGGGAACCATCGAGAAGTGGTGCAGAGACTGTGGCCCGTGCAATCTGAGAAGGAAGGACCGGGCCAGCCAGAAGACTCCCCTGCAGTCCATCGTCACCCGGCAACCGTTGGAACTGGTAGCCTTGGATCATGTAAAACTGACCCCAAGCAGAAGTGGCTACGTCTACGCGTTAACCATCGTGGATCATTACTCTCGGTTCTTGGTTGTCGTCCCCGTCAAAGACTTAACAGCTCAAACAGCAGCTAGAGCCTTCCAGCAGCACTTCTGCCGTCCACACGGGTACCCGGACCAAGTGTTGACGGACCAGGGACCTGCCTTTGAAGCGGAGGTCTTCCAGGAATTCTGCAATCTGTATGGCTGCCGGAAGATAAGGACGACACCCTACCATCCGCAAACTAATGGACTTTGTGAAAAAATGAACCAGGTGGTAATGGATCTTCTAAAAACATTGCCCCTGGAAGAACGCAGTCTGTGGCCTGAGAAGTTGCCCGATCTGGTGGACCTATACAACCACATCCCGGTAGGTTCCACCAACTGTACCCCGGCTTACCTAATGAGGGCAAGACCTGGTAAGTTACCTGTTGACCTGGAAATGGGAGTCCTGACACCCGAGGACACTTCACCAGAAACAGACTGGGACACAGAGAGGCAGCAGCAGTACCGGAGAGTACAGGAGAGCGTGGAGCGAAGTCTCTGTCAGGCTAGGGAAAGACAAGAGAAGACATACAACCAGTATGCTCCCGCTGTTCCCCTGGTACCCGGAGAGCAGGTCTTGAAGAGGAAGAGACGGCTCCACAAGTTGGACGACCAGTGGGAGAAGGACTCGTACACCGTACTGCCCTCAAGCCACGAGAACCCGAAGGTCTGTACCATCAGTAAAGACGGAGGGGAAACCACAGCCATTGTATCCCGGGACCACCTGAAGAAGTGTCCCGAACAACTGAGGAACCCTGAAGAGGAACAAGAAGACCTTCGACCCGTGGAAGAAAGGGAAGATATGGTTAGTACCGTGCTCGGGGACTTCCCTCGGTCTTGGACGCAAGTCAATGGTGCAGTTGTGGTACCCGTACTCACCTTCCTCCAACCATCATCCCAAGAACCTACGGAGCAACGGGTAGAGCTGGAAGAACAGCCGGTCCAGGAGGCAGAAGACTCCACACAAGCAGAACAGGAGAATCAACCCTCTGCTTATAGTGAGCCTGCCGTACCCCTAGTGAGACAAAGAGCCGGTAGACAGCTGCCCAGTTTACCCTTGACAGCTCCTACACCCTGTAGTTCAGGGCCAGACAGTCAGCTCCGTAGGTCCACTAGGGCCACTAGAGGCCAGTTACCCGCACGTTGGAGGATCTAAATGTTTAAGCTATTTTATATGTTTACCTGTCTATAGTTGCTTGTGTGTAATTTTGTGTTTCTAGTTGTTTTTAGGAATCCTTGGTGGATTTACCGGGAATCCTTGTACATAGTTGGAGCGTAACCCAGGATGGACTAAAGACTGTCAAGGACTCGGGGTAGAACAGACCCCTACCTGGTTACGTCTCCCTGTTTCGGTGAAATGGACACCTTTGCTTTTCTTCAAGGACTGCACCCGGTTGCGGACATGCCGTGACCATCTTATTGTGTTTTCTTATTGTATTTTATTGTTATTGTTTTTACCTTGTTATGTTTTTCTATAATGTGTTTAGTCCCGGAGTACTAAATTTTACTAGGGGGGAATGTGACACCCCAGGGGGTCTGGTTGCCACAGTAACGTAATGTTATGTCTGAGAGCAGGTGGGAGGTCCTTTGGTCAGGGATCCTGTGCATGCCACACCTCCTGCCCAGTCTTGGGAGGGGAAGAACTTCTCCTATAAAAACCTGGGGCTGAGGCAGGGTGAGTGAGTAGAAGAAGAGAAGAAGTAGAGACAGCATAGGAAGAAACAGCAGTTACAAGGAGTCAGGGGCTGGCAGCTGCAGAGTTCGCCCTGACTAAGAAGACTTTTTACCGGACCCGGAGTCCGAGGCTGTGGGGACTAATTCCTACCCAGCAGCAGAATCCGTCAGGCAGGGGATTTCAGGTCCTCTGGCCCAGAAGCCCGAAGGCACGGTCACACGCGTGGGACCAGCACCGCCATCGTGGAGCGGAAGCCATTAGAAGGCCCCGAGTCACCGGCCATACGGGTGAGCACCACACGGTACACTCAGGGACGTGGGCTACTTACATCAGCTCCTAGCAAGGTAGCCAGAAGAGTACAGTCAGTTTGGGAGGCCTACAACTACGCCTGGCCAGGGGAGATCCCATCTGCTCAAGGACTGACCAGGCCCCGTTCGCTAGCAAGTACTCCGGGAGGGTCTTTTGTTGTTACCAGTAAAGACCCTGAACTACACCGTACCGTCTCTGAGTGGTTCCTGCTACCCCCATCATCCACGTCGGCTGCCCTGAGGCCATACCACTCCCGTTGGGGGTTATACTATCACGCTGCACAATCCCACCATCGGCCTCAGCGGTCTGCCCTGCAGCAGCAGCCCCCTGGCTGCACTCAACGGGTGGCGTAGTCATCAACCATTTACTACTAATAGACTGCCGTCTAGTTTGACTCCCTGGGCACGGACCGGGTCACCGCCACGAGACTACAACCCTCCACAGATCCGGCTCCGGGTAAGCTCCCGCGTGCGCAGCGCAGCGCGACACAGGCCCAGGGGCGCGTCACAGGCTGTCACCCCCTCTCTCTATAATGCCCCATGCAGGATGTCACCCCCCTCTCTTTATAATGCCCCATGCAGGATGTCACCCCCCCTCTCTTTATAATGCCCCATGCAGGATGTCACCCCCCCTCTCTTTATAATGCCCCATGCAGGATGTCACCCCCCCATATTATGCCCCATGCAGGATGTCACCCCCCCCCCCATATTATGCCCCATGCCTCCATACATTAAAAAAAAAATCAAATACTCACCTCCCTCCTCACCTGCTGCAGCTGCTCGGGTCGGGACTCCAGCGTTGGCGGCGTCTTTCCGCTCTGTGCTCCCTGTGACAGCTCAGGGGGAGGGCGCGGTGGAAATGTAGCACCCTGAGGATTCGGCTGCTACAGGAGTATTGCACCTCAACCCAGAGGTGTGATATTCCACTCCCGGGCAAGGATGGAGAGTGGAACTGAGCTCGGTAGGCTGCATGCACTACACACATCCCATTTACGGAGGGCAGACCAACGGTACTCCCACTTAGAAATGTGCAGGTACGACCGAGTCTGTCCTTGGCTGGAGTGGGAGGGGGGTGGTACATCCCATGTAGTGTAGGGGCAGATAGGGGGAGCAGCCTGGGTAAAGATAGGAGCTCATTGGGTGCTGGTCACCTGAGCTCACACATAAAGGGATATATAAGGAGGGCACCAACTAAGATCAGGGACAGTGAGTTGTAGAGAACAAGTCTGTTGCAGAGCAAATCAGCAAGCAGAGAGGAAGAGCAGAGCAGACCTGAGCCTGCAGAGTGAGAGAGGAGCAGAGAAGGAGTACCCAGAGGGGAAAACAGAGAGGACCCAAGAACCCAAATTAAAGCGCCGGGTGAGGAGTCGGCACAGGGTACCGGAACCCAAACTGGTGGGGGCAGAAAACACACCCTAGCCAGAGACCGGAGGCCGTGGGCAGCATCTGCCACGGCCACCCACCACATCCACCCCGAAGGCATACCACGTGGAGGGTCAGGGAACCCAAGGCCAAGGGTGTCCCAACAGAAGGCCCGAGGGAGCTGGACCTAGGTGGATCACTGGTGGGGACGGCCAGAGGAAAGGACAGAAGGAGAGCTCAGGGCCACGCTCCGGACTTGTTTGGGGGTTGGCTGGATCCAGGACCTGGTGGACGCAGCACGGCTCGGGTGGTCACTTGGAGCTGGAGTGACCAGGAAAATCAGCAGTAAGTAAATACCCTAAACTGCACAACCCGACTCTGTCTTTAATTGCCGTCTGCACTGCACCACCACAACCCCCATCCTCTGCACCTGTCCCCCTGAGGCTATACCCCTCCTGTTGGGGGTTATCCTATCAAGCTGCACCAACACCATCGGCCTCAGCGGACCCTGCTGCAGCGGCGGCCACAGTGACCGCAACACAACGGGTGGCGTAGTCGACACAACGAACTTAATAACATCTGTAGGACTGCCACATACAACTGAGCTTGACACCCTGGGCACGGACCGGGTCACAGCCACTCGGAGACTACAACCCCCATCTGATCCGGCTCCGGGTATTCCCCTAAAGAATATGGCCCAGGGGGCGCGTCAGAAAGACTTCACCGCACCCTCTGACCTGAGACGTCACAGAGAGTGCAGAGCAGGAAGACGGCGGATCTGCAGAGGCACGGGGAGAGGTAAGTATCCGGCTGCCGGGGCCCTGAGCAAGCGGGGGAGAAGGGCGGGCGCTGACACCGCTCTCCTCCGCCCATAGCCCAACGGGGTGCGCGACCGCCAGTGGGCCCCCCTGCCTGCTCAGGGCCCCGGCACTTGCCCGGGTGCGCCGGGTGCTGACGCCGGCCCTACTTATATCCTACCTGCCTTTTCAATCATAGGGGCGTGCTTGTCATATTCAGTCAAGGGCGAGCGCAGCATTCACTCACTGCTGGCGCCGTCCATGTATTTGAATCCTGTTCCTGACCAGCGCTGATATTGTGGGACGCAGGCGCACTTGTAGATGTCCGGCCGCCTGCGCAGTGAGGCTCTGTGATTACCAGATTCACTGCGCATGCTCTGGGAACATAGCGCGTTAAAGCGCATGCGCAGTGAGGCTGTGTGATTATGACTTTTTCTTCACTTTGAAAATTGTTTAAGTTGGCTGAGGGACTGGGTGGTTTACCTAGGACAAGGAATGGCCATGTGTAAGAAAAACCGCTACTGATTGCAAATTACAGATTCTGTTAACTACAATAAATAAGTTGGTTAACAAGAAACACTTTGATATAGTGCACTACACAATACAGTTCTCTTTTACACACTGTATAGTTTGCTAAAAGGCACACGTTTTAGTGGGAGAGGCCGAAAAATGAACGAGTAATACAACCGTTTATGGATGCTGTAGTGTGGACCCCTAGAGTCAATTCTCCTGGTGGGCCCTAGGCACCCCAGTCCGACCCTGTATGAGGCCTTTACATGGTATCAACGCCTGCGATGAGAACGCCACATCATAGTAATAGCAGAATCACAAATATAAGATTATATGAACAGATTAAAGCAAGATTTCTATTGCTGGCTGCAGAATGAGTTAACTGGGATATCATCAGTGAGTTTGATCTGACTGGAGAAGTAACTACTCTTGTTTTTATTCTTTTGAGCTCCATTCAGCTAATTTATGATTTATCACCTTCCCTGAGCATACATGGAAATCATGGGGTCCCATAGCAGAAGTAATAATTAAGCCCCCACAAAAAAACATTAATATTCAGCGGGGTCACAGAAGAGCATACCTCACAAGTTTGCAACCCTTCCATAGTAATTTTGCCCCAATTGAAGCCCCCTAGTGTTCCCACGTACTAAGATACTCCTTTAATGGCCAAAAATGTGCCCCCAAACACAGTAAGATACCCCCACAGTGAATTTCTCCACTGTACCCTCCACACATACAGTATGATGACTCTACAGTACCCCCGCAAAGTATGATAAACCCCAGTGACCTCTACACAGTATGATGGCCCCCGCATAACCCTCCACACAGTATAATGGACCCCGCACAGCCCTCCACACTGTATAATGGTCCTCATACAGTGTAATGGCCCCCACTATCCACCCAAGCAGTATAATGACCCCCATCAGCCACTTATACAGTATAATGCCCCTCACCACACAGCCCTCCAAATAGTATAATGGCCCAAACACAACGCTCCAAATAAAATAATAGTCCTCACATAAGCCTCTAAACAATATAATAGTCCCCACCCAGCCCTCCAAATAATATAATGGACCCCACATAGGCCTCCAAATAGTATAATAGTCCCCATACAGCTCTTCAAATAATAGAACGGTCCCCACATAGCCCTCCAAATAGTATGATAGCCTGACACATAGCCATTCAAATAGTAGTATAATGGCCCCCACAGAGCACTACAAATAGTATGATGCTCCCCACATAATCCTCCAAATAGTAGAATGATGGCCCCCACATAGTTCTCCAAATAGTATGATGGTCCCCAAGACAGCCCTAAAATTAGTATTTTAGCACCCCAAATATGATGATGCCCCCCAAATAACCCTTCAAATAATATGATGGCCTCCAAGTAGCCCTACAAATAGTATCATGGCCTTCCAGTTTGCCCTCCAAATAATATGATGGCCCTCACAAACTACTTATTAATTAAAACAAAAATACTCACCTCTCCCCATTCCCCTGCTGTTCTGGTCTTTGCAGCATGTGGTTTGAAACTATGCTCAGCTCGGCACAGTGGACGCGATTTTGGGACGTTATCACGTCCACTGAGCTGAGACATCAGAAGCACAGAGGAGAATGATGGAGGAGGGAGCAGACGGTTCCCTCCTCCATCATTCCTTTCAATTGTATCTGCATCCAGAATGTGGATACAGTTGAAAGTGTGATGCTGGATGCGGGGGGCCCGATGCCTGTGCTGACATCGCCACCTGTCTCACAGTTGCAAAGCAGCTGCGGGGTCTGCCATTATTAGCGGTATGCCAGTGCCATTGTTATGTGACATGAGCCCCGGGAGAGCCAGTGCCGAGACAGCTGGTACAACACCAACACCGAAGGTGAATATAAGTGTTATTTTACTGGGGAGAAACATAGGGATTTAGAAGGGGTTGTCTGATTAGTGGACATCCCCTTTAAGTAATCAAGTTCATTAAAGGGGTTGTCCACTACTGCACATCCCCAGCTTATTACATTTAGGACTTCAGCACCGCTTTTTCCGGACATTGCTATGACTTGTTATGTCCTCTGCAGCCAATTAGCAGATGTTGGTCAATAGTCTGTCAGGACGGACATCTGCTCTGAAGAAATAGAGTTTTTGAGACTTGTAGACATTATGGAATAACGTCCATAAAAATATCCCAAGCCGGTATTGGTCCTCCAAGAAGCATGAAGCCCTCGCTGCTACTAACTTACTCCCATACCTGGATCTACCTAGATGATGAAAACACTTGGACTGTAAGGTACAAATCAGGTGAAATTATGAAACCTGGAGGGAATGTCACTTCAGGTTGTGCGTAGATATCCGTAGATAGAAGTCGTTATTTATCCGCCATTAATGAAATGTTTTGTCCATTTTTGCTCCACAAATCTGAGGCCGATGAATGGGGGAATGGCACCAATGCTATGGAGAATGCCTTGAAAATTGAAAAGGGCGTAAATAAGGCTCTGCTGGACCTCCACAAGATTGCTATGGACCATGCGGACCCTCATGTAAGTGACTCCCCCATAGCGTATAGATACCGCGTGTTCATTTTATAAAATATCCTCCATGAAGGAACAGTTCATGTATCTTCTGTGACCTCCATATTGTGCTGTTCCTGGAAATGTAATACCACCTGACTACTAGATGTCACGTTCCCCTTTATAATGGGGGGTGTTCCAACACAAGCTGCATATTATGGCACTGTTATAAAGCTATGGGACAATTCATTAGTGTATTTGCACCTTTTTTTTCTAGTTTTTAGTGTTTTTCATTTGCGCCTTGTTCTTCTTTTAATTTGCGCCTTTTTGAAGTCTGCAGCGTTCCCTTTTTTTTCATTGATCATTATGGGGTTTCCGGCTAATTATCTAATTGTGACTTTTTAAAAAGTTGTCACATTTTTACTCAAATATATTTCAAGTGATTTTGTGTTCTGTAGTCCGGGAGGTTTTTTTGCACAAACTTTGCAACATTTTAGCATGCCACTTTTTTGTGATACAAAGACACAAAAAGGTTTAAAGACAAAAAAAATACAGTTTTGATTTTGGGCAAAATCCATGAACCAGGTGCGCCACTTTCAGGAATTTGGCACAAAAAAATCAAATGATACAAAAGAGAAAAGGGACTTGAAAAAATACAATGTTGTATTGGGCCCTATGACGGCACAGCACAGATTTTAGTAAAGGTAAAAGGTAAAAAACAAGCAAAATGATGACTCGGACCCTCTGATTTTCGAGGTATAAGACTACGTCCCCACAATGAGCTTCTAGTGAGTTTTAGATATAGCAGATTTTCTGCCCCATTAAGTAAAATAGGTTACTTGAATTTTTTTCGAAAATATACAGCATAAAAAACTCACCCAAAACTCATTGTGAGAACGTAGCCTAAGGGTATGTGCACATCATTTAGACGCCGGTGAGTTGTCCTTGGTGAAGCTCTGCCACCGGTGGTTTTCACTCTATACTTTAAAGGGAACCTGTCATGTCCCTAAACGCTATTAACCTGCAGATATGGGGTTAATCTGCAGGTTTATAAAGCTGCCGGGCGTCTTACTGAAAGGCCGGCTACCGGGAGGAAATGCACTTTATTCCCCACGGCAGCCTCCAGCTTTCAGTCATAGAGGCGCGGCCGGCGTGGCTTCAGTCATTGTTCAGTACATAGTGAGCGGCGGCTATAACCGCACCCTGGCACTGACTGACAGCTGGCTAAGCGGCCCCTGTAACCGCTCCCTGTAAAGACTGACAGCCGGATCTGTACTGATGTACTGCTGAGCTGTCAGTCAGTGCCGGGGCGTTGTTACAGCTGCCGATCACTGTATATTGAGCGGTATCTGAAGTTGCGCCGGAAGTGTGGCACCCCAGGGGTCTGGTTTCCACAGTAATAGCAATATTACGTCTGTGAGCAGGTGGGAGGTTTCCTGGTCAGACATCCTATGCATGCCACACCTCCTGCCCAGTCCTGGGAGGGGAAGAACTTCCCCTATATAAAGCTGGGGCTGAGGCAGGGTTAGAAGAGAGTGAGAGAACACAGACAGAGACACAGTCTGGTCTGTAGTGGAGCAGCTTTAGGAGCAAGAAAGATCAGGAGCTGTGTGGGAGCTGTGCTAAAAGAGATCAGGGGCTGGAAGCTGTAGAGCTCGCCCTGATTGAAGAGTTCTTACCGGACCCGGAGTCTGAGGCTGTGGGGACTAATCCTTACCCAGCAGCAGAAACCGCCCGGCAGGGGATTTCAGGTCCTCTGGCCAAGAAACCCGAAGGCACGGTCACACGCAAGGGACCAGCACCGCCGTCGTGGAGCGGAAGCTACCAGAAGGCCCCGAGTCACCGGCCATACGGGTGAGCACCACACGGTACACTCAGGGACGTGGGCTACTTTTACCCGCCTCTAGCAAGGTAGCCAGAAGAGTACGATTAGTTGGGGAGGCCTACAACTCCGCCTGGCCAGGGAAGATTCCATCTGCTCACGGACTGACCAGGCCCCGATCGCTAGCCAGTACTCCGGGAGGGTCTACCTTTGCCACCAGTAAAGACCCTGAACTACACCGCACCGTCTCTGAGTGTTTCATCATCCACGTCCGCTGCCCTGAGGCCATACCCCTCCCGTTGGGGGTTATACCATCCCCGCTGCACAACCGTACCACCGGCCTCAGCGGTCTGCCCTGCAGCGGCGGTCTCATGACCGCATTCAACGGGTGGCGTAGTCGAGCAATATAACATCTACTGCTAAATACTGCCGCTCAGTTTGACTCCCTGGGCACGGACCGGGTCACCGCCACGAGACTACTACCCCCATCTGATCCGGCTCCGGGTAAGCCCCCGTGCGCGCGATGCCGCACGACACAGCAGGCCCAGGGGCGCGTCAACTTTTGGCGTAGTCGGCAGGATTCCGTGCCCGCAACCACCGGGTACTGCGCGCCTGAAAAAGAGACTTTTAAACTTACCTGTGGTGAAGATTCCCGCCATCCGACGCCATCTTCCACCTCCTTCCCGCCATCCGTGGAGTTTTCCCGCCGTTGGACGCCATCTTCTGCCTTCTTCCCGCCATCCGTGGAGTTTTCCCGCCGTTGGACGCCATCTTGAAGACGCCGCGCAGGAAGAAGAGGGGCGTGGACTCCGAAAAGCCTGCGAGAACTGAAGCCCCGCCTCACGTCCGGACGTTGCGTAAGGTCCTGGAAGGAGCCCAGCAGACGCCGACGTCATAGGAGTGCGACGGAAGGTCCTCGACCCTGACGATCCACTGCGGAGCCGCGGCCTACGGAAGAGGATCATCGCAAGGTAGGCCACGGTCCACTAGGGGGGAGGAAGATGTCGGATACGGAGGAGAGCTTCACTGCCGCAGCCACCGCCAGCGCCACCGTTGCTGCGGTCATGCCTTTCACTATGCCCTATATCCCGGGGGCAGCCTGGCTACCCCAGTACTCAGGGGAGTCACATACCCTGAATGACTTTAGAGAAAAGCTGGATAGCCTCTTCCAGGTGTACCCCCTCACAGAAGAGCAAAAAGTGAGCATCCTGGTGGCCCAACTAACCGGGGCAGCCCAAAGGGAGGTAAAGTCCTGGCCGCCTGGGAGGAGGACTGTCGCAGGGATATTAACCCGGCTGAAGGACACCTTTGATACCCGCACCTCAGCTGAGATTAAGCTTAGATTCTACGGGTGCAAACAGCGAGCACATGAGAATATAAGGGACTATGCACTAAACCTACAAGAGGCCCTGAGAGCCATTAAGCAGACCGACCCTGACGGCGTGGGAAACGAGGACAGGCTGTTGACCGAACAATTTATAGAGGGACTATATTGCAATGCCCACCGAACCCAGTTGCGGGCAATGGCCTTACAGGATCCTCATCTGGACTTTGCACAGTTCAAGGACAGAGCCATTCGGGTGCTCCGAGAACCGGCACCGGGTGGCGTTGTGACCCACAGGCGCCCTACTACCGCTTACCACCAGGAGGCGGCGCCCTTGTCGGCAGGGCCTGTGGGGGCTGATGCGCAGGCTTTGAACAATGACCCGGCTCCAGACCTGCACCATCAGGTCCAAGAGCTAGCTAAAAGCGTAGCTGCGCTAACCCGAACTGTGCAGTCTTTACAGGTTGCTGCTCCAGGGAAGATCCAGCTGGCATCCGGACCGGAGGACATCCCGTGGCGTCGACCAAGGAGGACCCCACCGGCCAGAGGAAGACCCAGCGACCGATACAACGAGGACGGACAGCCCATCTGCCGCCGCTGCAATCAACCTGGACATATGGCAAGGTACTGTCCTTTAAACTGGCACAACCTCGGGTAGAGGGCCAACCCCTAGGAATAAGATCACCAGGCCCATCGAACTGGCGTGACAAATATGTGGGAGGACGTCCAGTCTTGCCTGTGGTACTGGATGGCATTCCTATGAGTGCCCTACTTGACACCGGGTCACAGGTCACCACCATCCCGTACGTGCTCTTCAAGCAGTACTGGAATGACTCGGATATAACCCGCTACCCTGACGACGACTTGAGTATCATCGCCAGCAATGGTCAACCCGTGCCACAGATCGGATTCAAAGAGATGACCATTAAAATCGGTAGAGTCGAACTGGCAGCACAGGGACTGATCATTGTAGACATTGACAAGCGCGAGAGTCACCCAAAGATAACGCTAGGAACTAATGTGATTGAAAATTGTCTTGCAGAGGTGATTTTCATTTTACAGCAGGTTGCCAAGAACGCCAGCTCCGGCCAGCAGCGAGTGCTCCAAAAAGAGATCCGGGCACTGATGCGGCGGCAACAGGTGGAACTCTCCGGTGGTGAGATTGGAAGCGTGAGAATGTGTGACCCTTTCCCTATTGCCATGCCCCCAAAAAGTGAAATGATGATTTGGTGCCGGGCAGCTATTGGTCTAAGAGGTAGAGACTACCAAGCAATGGTAGAACCCGTCTACTCAGACAGTAGGCCCACCATTTTGACAGCACGGGGGGTGGTTGATGTACGCCATGGGAGGGTGCCCGTTCGCATAATAAACATCGGGAAGAGAGAAGTACACCTGCCCCGGTATGCCACGCTAGCTAAATTGTTCACCATAAACCAGAATTCTGTACAGGCCGTGGAACCCTTGCCTCCATCTCAACCAGAGGAAGGTAACGACTCTAAGAAAACAATAGAGGACGAGAGAGTGTTTAGTAAACACCCGTTAGACTTCGGGCGAGTAAAGGGGGTAGAACACCATATCCCCACGGGAGACCATCCTCCCATAAAGGAGAGATACCGACCCGTACCCCCTGCAGACTACCAACACGCCAAGGGGATGCTTAGAGACATGAAGGAGGCTGGGGTAATTAGGGATAGCTGTAGCCCCTGGGCAGCTCCACTGGTTTTGGTTAAAAAGAAAGACAACACCATGAGAATGTGTGTAGATTACCGGAAAATCAACCGTATCACACACAAAGATGCGTACCCCTTACCAAGGATAGAGGAGTCTTTGGCTGCTTTAAGATCTGCTAACTTCTTCTCTACTTTGGATCTCACTAGCGGGTCCTGTCAGGTTCCTGTAGCAGAGGCGGACCGGCAGAAGACCGCATTCACCACCCCGATGGGACTTAGCGAGTTTACCTGCATGCAGTTTGGACTCTGCAACGCACCAGGAACCTTCCAACGGTTGATGGAATGCTGTCTGGGACACCGAAACTTTGAGACGGTCCTGTTATACCTGGACGATGTCATCGTCTACTCCAAGACCTACGAGGACCACCTGAAACACCTGGCAGAAGTGTTCGAAGCCCTGGCAAACTACGGCCTGAAGGTGAAACCCTCCAAGTGTCACCTCCTGAAACCAAAGGTGCAGTACCTGGGACACGTGGTGAGTGCTGACGGAGTGGCTCCCGACCCTGATAAGATCACCACAATTAAGGAATGGCCAAGCCCCTCCAGCGTAAAGGAAGTGCGGCAGTTCCTCGGGTTGGTAGGCTACTACCGAAGGTTCATTCCGGGTTTCACCAAAAAGGCAGCTCCTATGCAGGACCTCCTGATAGGCCAGTCCAGGAAGGCCAAGAACCAGAAGCCGCCCTTCAGATGGGAGAAGTTGGAAGAAGAGTCCTTCCGCCAGCTGAAGATGGCCCTCAAGGGGGATGAAATCCTGGCGTACCCTGATTACAGCCAGCCCTTTATCCTCTACACCGACGCAAGTAACATCGGGCTAGGAGCCGTACTGTCCCAGATCCAGCAGGGGAAAGAACGGGTAATTGCTTACGCCAGCCGAAAACTGCGACCCACCGAAAGAAACCCTGAGAATTACAGCTCATTCAAGCTAGAATTCCTGGCAGTGGTGTGGGCAGTCACCGAACGCTTTAAGCACTACCTCGCCTCTTCCTGGTTCACCGTGTACACGGATAACAACCCGTTGACACACCTGGATACGGCAAGACTCGGTGCCCTGGAGCAGAGATGGATGGCCCGCCTGTCCAACTTTGAGTTCACAATCAAATACCGGGCAGGACGCTCCAATACCAACGCGGATGCCTTGTCCAGAATGCCAAACCTACCGGACGTGGGGGAAGATCCAGAGGAACTGGAAGAAGTTGAACTTCCCGCGTTCCGCCGGCATGGGACTATCCAGTATTCCCACCGTGTAAGGAGTAAGCAATCCGCTACGTTCAACCCCTTACCTCATTACAACTGGGCGGAAACGCAAGACAGTGACCCCGCCGTCCGACTGGTGAAGGAGATGCTGACTCAGCCAGATGCCCGCCTTGACCCAGACGCTCCGGAGGAGGCCAAGCAACTGTGGATTGAGAAGAGTCGACTGTTCCTTTACAAGGGGAAGTTGTGCCGCAGAATGGTTAACTCCCGGACGCATGAACTGATCTGGCAAGTAGTGGTGCCAAGAAGAGACGTGGCTATGGTGCTGGAGGCATACCACAACGGAGCTGGGCACTTCGGATGGAAGAAGCTGGAGTTCCTGCTGCGTGCGCGGTTCCACTGGGTAGGCATGAGAGGAATCATCGAGAGGTGGTGCAGAGACTGTGGCCCGTGCCACCTAAGAAGGAAGGACCGTGCCAGCCAGAAGACTCCCTTGCAGCCCATCATCACCCGACAGCCACTGGAACTGGTAGCCCTGGACCATGTGAAACTGGCTCCAAGCAGATCTGGGTATGTCTACGCCCTCACAATCGTAGATCATTACTCCCGGTTCCTGGTGGTGGTCCCGGTCAAGGACTTAACGGCTCAAACAGCAGCTAGAGCTTTCCAGCAGCACTTCTGCCGTCCACACGGATACCCAGAGCAGGTGCTGACGGACCAAGGACCAGCCTTTGAAGCGGAAGTCTTCCAGGAGTTCTGTACTCTGTATGGCTGCCGGAAGATAAGAACAACACCCTATCATCCGCAAACCAATGGGCTCTGCGAGAAAATGAACCAGGTGGTGATAGATCTTCTGAAAACATTGCCCCTGGAAGAACGCAGTCTGTGGCCTGAGAAACTGCCTGATCTGGTGGACCTATACAACCACATCCTGGTAGGTTCTACCAACTGTACCCCGGCTTACCTAATGAGAGCAAGACCTGGTAAGCTTCCTGTTGATCTGGAGATGGGAGTCCTGACACCCGAGGACACTTCACCAGAAGCAGACTGGGACACAGAAAGGCAGCAGCAGTACCGGAAAGTACAGGAGAGCGTGGAGCGAAGTCTCTGTCAAGCTAGAGAAAGACAGGAGAAGACTTACAACCAGTATGCTCCCGCTGTTCCCCTGGTACCTGGAGAGCAGGTCTTGAAGAGGAAGAGACGCCTCCACAAGTTGGACGACCAGTGGGAGAAGGACCCGTACACCGTACTGCCCTCAAGCCATGAGAACCCGAAAGTCTGCATAATCAGTAAGGACGGAGGAGAAACCACAGCCATTGTCTCCCGAGATCACCTGAAGAAGTGTCCCGAACAGCTACGAAGCCCTGAAGAAGAACAAGAAGACCCTCGACCCGCAGAGGAAAGGGAAGATATGGTCAGTACTGTGCTCGGAGACTTCCCTCGGTCTTGGACTCAAGTCAATGGCGCTGTTGTGGTACCCGTCCTCACCTTCCTCCAACCAGCATCTCAAGTACCTACAGAGAAACAGGTAGAGCTGGAAGAGCAGCCGGTCCAGGAGGCAGAAGACCCCACACAAGCAGACCAGGAGGATCAACCCTCTGCTTATAGTGAGCCTGCCGTGCCCCTAGTGAGCCAAAGAGCCCGTAGACAGCTGCCCAGTTTACCTTTGACAGCTCCTACACCCCGTAGCTCAGGACCAGTCAGTCAGCTCCGTAGGTCCACTAGAGCCACTAGAGGCCAGTTGCCCGTACGTTGGAGGATCTAAGTGTTTAGACTGTTTATTTGTATTTACCTGTTTTCTGTTACCTGTAAATAATTGTGTATTTTTAGTTATTTTATAGGTGTCATTTAGGGATTATCCGGAATCCTTTGTACATATGTTTGGAGCGTAACCCAGGAAAGGACAAAGACTGTTAAGGACTCGGGGCAGAAATGGACACCTTTGTTTTCTTCAAAGACTGCACCCGGTTGCGGACATGCTGTGACCATCCTAATGTGTTCTTCTTTATTGTACTGTTTCTGTTTTTACTTGTTATGTTTTACAAAAATATGTTTAGTCCCGGAGTACTAAATTTTACTAGGGGGGAATGTGGCACCCCAGGGGTCTGGTTTCCACAGTAATAGCAATATTACGTCTGTGAGCAGGTGGGAGGTTTCCTGGTCAGACATCCTATGCATGCCTCACCTCCTGCCCAGTCCTGGGAGGGGAAGAACTTCCCCTATATAAAGCTGGGGCTGAGGCAGGGTTAGAAGAGAGTGAGAGAACACAGACAGAGACACAGTCTGGTCTGTAGTGGAGCAGCTTTAGGAGCAAGAAAGATCAGGAGCTCTGTGGGAGCTGTGCTAAAAGAGATCAGGGGCTGGAAGCTGTAGAGCTCGCCCTGATTGAAGAGTTCTTACCGGACCCGGAGTCCGAGGCTGTGGGGACTAATCCTTACCCAGCAGCAGAAACCGCCCGGCAGGGGATTTCAGGTCCTCTGGCCAAGAAACCCGAAGGCACGGTCACACGCAAGGGACCAGCACCGCCGTCGTGGAGCAGAAGCTACCAGAAGGCCCCGGGTGGATCAGGGAAATGCTGTAGATATAGTATATCTTGACTTCAGCAAAGCATTTGACAAAGTATCTCACACCATCCTTATTGAAAAAATGACCAAGTATGCAATGGACCAGGCAACTGTTAGGTGGATTCATAACTGGCTTAGTGATCGGACTCAAAGGGTGGTTGTAAATGGCTTCACATCCAGCTGGATGAATGTCTCAAGTGGGGTACCACAGGGCTCCGTCCTGGGACCTGTATTGTTCAACACCTTTATCAATGATTTAGATGAAGGAATTGAGGGTAAACTGATTAAATTTGCTGATGACACAAAGCTAGGAGGGATAGCTAATACTAGAGAAGAGAGAGAGAGGATTCAAAAAGACCTAAATAAACTGGAGCAGTGGGCAGCAACCAATAGAATGGTTTTTAACAGGGAAAAATGCAAAGTACTACATCTGGGCAATAAAAATGAAAAAAGCATATACAGAATGGGAGGAATAGAGCTAAGCAACAGTACATGTGAAAAAGACTTAGGTATACTAATAGATCATAGACTGAACATGAGTCAACAGTGTGATGCAGCAGCAAAAAAGGCAAATACAATTCTGGGATGTATTAACAGATGCATACAGTCTAGATCTCGTGAAGTCATTATCGGTCTTTACTCCTCTTTGGTCAGACCTCATCTGGAATACTGTGTACAGTTTTGGGCACCACATTTTAAAAAAGACATAGACAAACTGGAGCAAGTTCAGAGAAGAGCGACCAGAATGGTGACTGGTCTGCAAACCATGTCCTATGAGGAACGGTTGCAGGATTTGGGAATGTTTAGCTTGCAAAAAAGAAGACTGAGAGGAGACTTAATAGCTGTCTACAAATATGTCAAGGGCTGTCACATTGTAGAAGGATCATCTTTATTCTCATTTGCACAAGGAAAGACTAGAAGCAATGGGATGAAACTAAATGGGAGGAGACACAGATTAGATATTAGAAAAAACTTTTTGACAGTTAGGGTGATTAATGAGTGGAACAGGCTGCCACGAGAGGTGGTGAGTTCCCCTTCAATGGACGTCTTCAAACAGAGGCTGGACAGACATCTGTCTGAGATGATTTAGTGAATCCTGCTTTGAGCAGGGGGTTGGACCAGATGACCCAGGAGGTCCCTTCCAACTCTACCATTCTATGATTCTATGAGTCACCGGCCATACGGGTGAGCACCACACGGTACACTCAGGGACGTGGGCTACTTTTACCAGCCTCTAGCAAGGTAGCCAGAAGAGTACGATTAGTTGGGGAGGCCTACAACTCCGCCTGGCCAGGGAAGATTCCATCTGCTCACGGACTGACCAGGCCCCGATCGCTAGCCAGTACTCCGGGAGGGTCTACCTTTGCCACCAGTAAAGACCCTGAACTACACCGCACCGTCTCTGAGTGTTTCATCATCCACATCCGCTGCCCTGAGGCCATACCCCTCCCGTTGGGGGTTATACCATCCCCGCTGCACAACCGTACCACCGGCCTCAGCGGTCTGCCCTGCAGCGGCGGTCTCATGACTGCATTCAACGGGTGGCGTAGTCGAGCAATATAACATCTACTGCTAAATACTGCCGCTCAGTTTGACTCCCTGGGCACGGACCGGGTCACCGCCACGAGACTACTACCCCCATCTGATCCGGCTCCGGGTAAGCCCCCGTGCGCGCGATGCCGCACGACACAGCAGGCCCAGGGGCGCGTCAGAAGCTTTAACCCCTTTCTGACATTGTGCATAATAATACGTCCCTGTGCCCTGGGCCTTATGGACCAGGTACGTATTATTACGACACAGGCTGTGCGGGATCAATCGCCACCGGTTGTCAGCTGATTTTAACAGCTGACACCCGGCACTTTAACCCCCTAAATGCTGCGATCGCAGCATTTAGCAAGTGAGTGGAGGGACAGAAGCACCTCTGCTCTTGGATCGGAGACCCTGCGCTGTCCTCACGGGGTCCCGATCGTTGCCATGGTGACACGATGTCATCATGACGACACCTGTGTCACCAGGCACCAGCAAGTTAGTTTGACCATGCGCAGTGCATGATCAAACTAGCTTGTGTCTGCAGCACTGACAGTTTACAAGGTATAGCAGTGATCCTGCACTGCTATACCTTAGAACTGCGATCAGCCTGCTGAAAGTGAAAGTCCCATAGTGGGACAAAGTAAAAAAAGTGAAAAAAAAGTTGTAAAAATATTTTTTTAAAAATAAAAAAATAATAAAAAAATAAAATATTATTATGAAGAAAAACAATAAGAGTACACATATTTAGTATCGCCGCATCCGGAACGACCTGATCTATAAAACTGTCCCACTAGTTAACCCCTTTAGTGAACACAGTAAAAAAAAAAGAATCAAAAAACGGTGCTTTATCATCATACCAACGAACAAAAAGTGGAATAAAACGCGATCAAAGAGACGAATATAAATAAAAATTATACCACTGAAAACATCATCTTGTCCCGCAAAAAGCAAGCCACCATACAGCTCCATCAGCCAAAAAATAAAAAAGTTATAGCTCTTAGAATAAAGCGATTTTTTCTATGAAATAGTTTTTATTGTGTAAAAGCACCAAAACATAATAAAAGATATAAATGCAGTATGGCTGTAAATGTACTGACCCGAGGAATAAAGCTGCCTTATTAATTTTACCACACGCAGAGCTGCATAAAAAAAACTAAAAAAACAATTACTGAATTGTTGGTTTTTGTTTATTCTGCCTCCCAAAAATCAGAATAGAAAGCGATCAAAAAATGTCACATGCCCGAAAATGGTACCAATAAAAACATCAACTTGTCCCGCAAAATACAAGCTATCACATAACTCTGTCGACCGAAATATGGAAAAATTATAGCTCTGAAAATATGGCGATGCAAAAACTAGTCTTTGCAAAAAAAAAAGTTTAGTGTGTGACAGCTGCCAAATGTAAAAACCCGATATGAATCTGGTATCACTGTAATCGCACCGACCCGAAGAATAAAGTCATCTAATCACTTAAACCGCACGAGGAACGGTGTAAATAAATAAATAAAACCAATTCTTCACCTGCTGTTGGTTTGTTCATTCAGCCTCCCAGAGTTCGCAATATGGCTCTGCCCACATTTATCCTGTGCTCTACGCTCAGCGCTTACACCGGGGTTTCCATGTAAATCTCTGAAATACGTGATCCAGACGGAGCCTCCGGCGGAAGATTCCCTGTAATGAGGCAGATGGAGGCACCGTCTGGCCTGTGATCCCACGGTGTCCGTCTTTTTATTAGGCGTGAATAAAAGTGCCGTCGGCCACAGTTTTGCGAGCCTCTGATAAAAAGAACACCGCTGAACAGAGGCCACACAGAGTCCAGAGTAATTAACAAATAAAGTAGCACACTGCAAGGCTAAGTATGTAAACATGAAATATGGAATATGAATAGCATTACTGCTGTAGAAAATAGAAATAAATGAGAAATCTTAGCACATAAATTGGCCAATTCATGTGTATCTGGCAGCCGCGGTAAGGCGTTTCTCAGTGCCAGGACCCTACCAATGTGAATACCTCTCTAAGGGACAGGTACACATGAATTGGCCAATTTATGCGCTAAGATTTCTCATTTATTTCTATTTTCTATAGCAGTAATGCTATTTATATTCCATATTTCATGCTTACATACTTAGCATTGCAGTTTGCTACTTTATTTGTTAATTGTATATGGAGGTAGCTTCTCCTAGTAAGCACCTGTTCACACCTATTTCTCGTATTAGAAGTGCCATCAGTTTTTTCTGTTTACAGAGTCCAGAGTTAGGCCGGTTTCACATGTCCTGATATTTCCAGTATCGGAAAAACCGGTACGGGAGATATACGTGTCCATGTGCACCTGCGTGGCAACCGTGTGCCGCATCAGGAGCGCACATTCCGCCACCTGGGAATCAGCAGTACAGTTACCGCTGTTCCCAATCACCGGGTGCTGAATGCTGCCCTCATCATTGTAACCTGCTGGCGCTGTGATCAGCACAACCAAGGGACAATGATGAGAGTAGTAGTCTGCTCCCGCTGTGTCCTAGTGTAAAAATAAGAATAAAATTAAAAAATCCTTATACTCACCTGCCTATCAAAGTAAAAGTGAAGTACCCATAGCTCTTTCTTACATTCAAGCATCTGATGCTGATGCTCAGTCTATGTAGATGGCATCTTAGCTGTTGCTAGGCAACTTCCTTATAAGGTGAGATGCACCTGTAAGATTCCATCACAAGATTCCATCATGACATCACTGCTATTATGACATCATAATTCACAACCACTACTTATACAAGCGTTTACACTTCAGTGTCACTTTGATACCCCGGTGTCATTGTTGTCAGTGTTTAGCTACTTATCTAGTGATATACTGATTGCGCATTTCATTGAAATGTCTGGAATTTCTCCAGACAGACTTCAGGAGTTGGCACTACTCCAGGGGATTCTTACCACCTATACCCCTAACTGTGTGCTACCACTACCCGATGGCGTCCTCAGCTTCACTTACCGGCTGGTTATGGAGCTTGTACGGGACTGCTTGACCAAATACTACCAAGGTCGTATTACCTCAGAATATCTTCAGCATTTACAGCAGAACATCAGGACATTAGTACAACAGGTAAATAGCAGACAATCTGCACAAATTATTATTATTATTATGTCTAGTTGGTCTCCCTTACTGTATAGTGGTA
The DNA here is from genome assembly GCF_046119375.1 of Phyllobates terribilis. Lineage (NCBI taxonomy): Eukaryota > Metazoa > Chordata > Amphibia > Anura > Dendrobatidae > Phyllobates > Phyllobates terribilis. Next base: position 1,749,256 of record NW_027362974.1, on the reverse strand, counting down.
TTATTGGTAGTAATAAAATTTAGACTTTCTTCAGTGTCAGGCAGGGTCATATTTGTAATAGAGATCCCCATTTTGGGAAGAGGGTGTAAAAGTGCAGCATGAGCCTGTATGATTCAAATGTCAGGGCTAGATTTCATTCCTAGTCCAGTCCTTGTCCCTTAGTAAAGACACTTCATTTAGCACCTTAATCCGGATTTCTTATAAATATGTAATTATGATTTTTATTGTGTATAACAAATATTAAGAATTTATCTCAGACCATAGAACTAGCCTCACTGATTAGAAATGTAAAGTACCCACAGTTCTTTCTTACATTCAAGCATCTGGTACTGATGCACAAACTATGGTTTTGCCACCTTAACTATTGCTAGGAAACTTCCTTTCACGGTGAGATGCCCCGTTAAGATTCCATCACAAGATTCCATCACGACATCACTGCTATTATGACATCATAATTCACCACCACTAATTATACAAGTGTTTTTATGCTGTATAAAAAATAATAATAATAATAATACAAATCAAATAATAATAATTGAATACAAGTTTATTTACAGAAAATTGTTCTTTAGATCGACACCAATATAATATATAAAATGTACCAAATGTGTAGTAATTGTAGCTGCAGATAGACAGGAGTAAAATGGTGACATAAATGGCCTCCTCCATTCTGCACTTTCTCTCATGATTTTCCTTTTGTATTTATTTCCATCTTTATAGGCTGAAGAAAAAGCCCAAAGTGGAAAATTGGCCTTTTTTAAACAACTGGCCCAAAATGTCCTGAATATACTGGAGAGTCCGGCCCGCTCACTGGAGCACCTGGTAAGGAGCCATCATCTTCTATATTACATGTCCTTGTCCCCTCCAGGCAGGCACAGGATATTTCATGACCGCCTGTCCCTGCGGCTCCATCATGTGTGATGGCAGTCTGTACTCAGCGGTGGGAGTTTGTATTTCTGCCTCTGTTTTGCTCGATCATCACAATCTTCCTTCTTGTAAATGCTGCAATTCTGATAACAGAGATCAGTTGTATATACAAGTACCTTATATATTATCGTTGATTTACTGGAGGGAGTAGCTGTGTATAGTCCGTCCAATACTGAAATTACCAGTAAATCCAATGTTTAGTCCTTCCTATCTATTGTATATGATAATTTAGTATTTGTGAAATGTTATACTAATTGTACATATTATAACCATCAGGAAACATCCGAAGGTGACTCCGAAGAGGGGCAAACCGTGAACATGCCTGACCCTAATATTAGTCAGTTAGAGCTAAAAACTGATCTGATTGAAGGTAAGCCGATCATCTAATATTTTACATTCAAATATCCAGATATTATAGAGAATGGCAGAGAATATGTAGATTTACTCTTCATTCCCTGTAATGGAGAGGGATCATGTAATTCTACTTCACGCCTGTGTGGTCTTCTCGGCTCCAAAATGAGGGTCATAGATCCCCAATCATGTAATTGTTCAAAAATACCATATTTTGAAGACTATAAGATGCACCGGACCATAAGAAGCAGGTGAAATTTTGGAGCGGAAAATAGGAAAAACATTTTTTTAATAAAATGGTGGAGCAACTTATAATCCAATTTTGTGGTAACTTTTCTAGGGGAAAGGCGGCGGAAAGATGGCAGCAGCAGGAGTGGGGCGATGCTGCACTGAAGTCCCTGCACTTCCATGGTTTTCAATCTGGTGGACCTTGGGAAAATCTCCACCGGAGGTGGCGCATGCACAGATTGAGATCTCGGGAGACAAGATCTCAATCTGCATGCGCCATCTCCAGAATCCATTTTTCCGAAGTCCACCACACTGAAAATCATGGAAGTGCGTAGTCTCCGGCGACATTTTCTGAAAGCCCAGGGGCCGCTGCATCCTTGCACCGCCGAACACCCCCTCCTCCCAGCCTGGGGCCCACAGCATCGCCCCACTCCTGCCGCCGCCAGCTTCCTGCAGCAGTGACCCTGCGTCCTGGGGCCTCGCTTCACCGCAACCCCCCCCCCCCCTCAGTAAGCTACGTTGGGATAAGACGCACCCCCATTTTACAGAAAAAAGTGTGTCTTATAACTTGAAAAATACGGTAATCAGATCCTGAACAATCGCCCAGTGTATCTATCTCTGGATGTGCCATAAATACTGTATATTTAGTATGTGCAGAATACCAGATATCTAGTTTTTATATCATTTACAGAGATCTTGTCATGTCCTTCATTATATGGATGTGTTATATATTAAGTACTGATATAGACTGATACATGACATCTTTTCATTATTTTATCATTATTTTAGAAATAACTGTGTCGACGGCCAGTACTGATGGTGGAATATGTGAGACACCAGAGATCCACGAATCTGCCAGTGTAAGTATCAGAGGAGACGTCTGTTTATCATCAGATAACGGGGTATGAATTACACATATAATATTATACCCCAGATGACAATGGGATATCTTTGCTTTTATGTAGATCAGATCTATTGTGAGTAATGATGGCATTGTTATTCTGCCTCTTCTGTGTGATGCCCCTTATCATACCCTGCAGTACAGTGATATCTATGCATGGGGAATATCCCCTTAAAATATAATACTGTCTGTGGAGGGTCCGGCTTGCATCATGTCCTCTACATCTGCTGCAATGTAATCAGCGTGGACATAATATAGAGGAGAAGTTCCTGCATCTGGAGCTTTTATTTTCCTGCAGATTCTATGTCTTAATGTCATTTCTTATTATTTCTAGGCCTTGACCGGATCATTGAACTTGGAGACAAGTCCTAGTAAGACCGACTTTAAACCAATCAAACTGATCAGCAGTGGAGCTTATGGGTGAGCTTTATGTTTGCATAATATACATTTCCTAGTGTTCCTTATGACAATGCTTCTGTCTCTGTGCCCAGCCCGTACAACAGAGAAATGCTCTGAGTCCATACTGTCCACAAGAGATGAGCGAATCAGGCAAAATTCTAATTTGCTTGTTCACGTGGACTTGTGAAAATACGATTCAAGGAGAAATTAATGTCCCTTATTATGCTCTGGGGCCTCACCAGGCCCCAGAACATAATAAGCATAAGAAACATACTTATACTCCCCTTACTGCTCAATTCTCTAGCCCCTCCACTTCTCACCGTCACCCGTCCGGTCCTCACTGCCTCTTCAGTTTGCCACCGCTCACGCTATGCAAGGACTTCAGGCTTTGAGAAGGTCTGAGAGAGTTCTATGCAAGAGCATAAAAAGTCACAACATTGTGACACCGTGACTGTTCTTGCGCTTGTGCATAATCCTCCCAGATCTCATCAATGTTGGAAGTCCCGTCCCAGTATGAGAGGCATTTGGATTTCAGCATTAGCAGCAGAGATTTGAGGATGCGGCAAGGAACGGACGGTTGAGGCGGAGGGGCCGTAGAAGTGAGTATAAAAATTTGTTTATTTTTAAACTTTTTTATGGCCTTTCAAGATTTTGAAAATGGTGGCCAACGCTTGACATTTTGCTAAATCCATGAGTAAGCAAATTACAAAAAACAAAACAAACAAAAAAACAAAACGCCATTTTGGTGAATGCAGAATTTTGCAAAATCTGAGTAGAATTTAATTCCACTCAAATGTGTTAGCTCATGTCTACTGGCCACATCTATATGTCATTATTTAGGTCAGTTAGGACGTGACATAGATGAGGACCTCGCATAGGTCATCATTTATGTTGTGTAACTTGATGGATTTCTACATGGATTTCTAGTGACATCTAGTAGTAACCAGACAATCATGTGATGAGGTTTATAGACAAAATGTTAGTAAGAATTCATTATAAATCATGGATTTTCCTTCTCTCCAGAGCCGTCCACTTAGTGCGACACAAATACACAAGCCAGCTATTCGCTATGAAGAAGCTGGACAAGGAGAACGTGAATATTCCAAGAAGACTTGAACGTGCCTTTCTAGAGAGGGACATCCTAACATTTGCTGATTGTCCATTTGTGGCCTCCATGTTGTGCTCCTTTCCAACTCCTCATCATCTGTGTATGGTCATGGAGTATGCAGCAGGTAAGTCATATCCATTGTGCCTATATCCAGCCTCAATCTGCTTATCTCTAGCATCTTCTCCATAATCTGAATGTGACCACATGGACGGTTACATGTCCATACTGCATTTACTATAAGTTATCTGTTACCAAGATGCCAGGAAAATCATTATCTCTGTGAAAGTCTCTGGTGAATGTCCTCACTGAGAATGGCAAAAATATCCACTGAGGATAAAAGGAGGATTTGACTCAATTCTAACAGTTTGTATAGATGAGCATTTCACAGAGTAATGAATAAGAGGCTTGCAGATGAGGCACGGCTCTGTCTTTTTATATTGGGTCACTCTGCTTTATACGCTCTACATTAGGCCTCTTTCACGCTTCAGTATTTCTGGTACGTGAGGTGACAGTTTACCACACGTACTGGAGACACTGACACATGTGCGCACATGTCAGTGTTTCCACGGACCGTGTGTCCATGTGATCCACACGTAGACATGTCTGTTTTTGGCCAGCAGGACGGATCACACAGACCCATTCAAGTCAATGGTTCAGTGTAAACACATACCGCACACGGATGCCATCCGTGTGACATGTGTCGGCGCCTGGGAATTAGCGATAAAGTTAGCGCCGGGTGCTAAACGCTGCCCTCATCATTGTCCCCTGCCGGCGCTGCGATCAGAACCAGCAGGGGTTAATGATGAGGGTTGTCTTCTCCCAGTGTATTTCTACCTGTAAAAATAAGAATAAAAAAAAAATCTATACCCTCACCTGTCCTAAATGTCCCCCACTGTAATCCATGAGACCGCTCAGCAGAGGAGCCGGGGAGAATGACTCCTGCAGCGAGCGGCCCCGAATCTGCGCTGAGCTCAGCGAGCGGTGTCCTGTCACTCACTGAGCTCAGCTGAGGTCTGGCGTCGCTCGCTGCAGGAGTCATTCTCCCCAGCTCCTCTGCTGAGTAGTCGCATGGATTACAGCAGGAGATACTTAGGACAGGTAGGTGAGTATAAGGGTTTTTTTTTATTTTATTCTTATTTTTACAGGTGGAGACACCGGGAGCAGACTACAACTCTCATTATTAACTCCTGCTGGTGCTGATCGCAGTGCCAGCAGGGGAAAATGATGAGCGCAGCGTTCAGTACCCGGCTTTTGGGAATAACGCTAACTGTACACTGATTCCCAAACGCCGGTACGTGTGCTCCTGATGCGGCACACGGACATCTCCGACACAGGTTTTTCCGGTACCAGAAATATCCGGACGTGTGAAACCGGCCTTATACAGTATATAAAGCAAAACCACAAATGAGACTGCTAACACCTTTAACTAATTATATATTTATTTATTGCAAGATACATAGTATATATAGCTCATACTTTTTTGGCCAGAATAGTGTCTCTTTTTTGTATGAGTTACCTTGTTATTTTTAAATATTTATTCCACGTGACTAATAAAGATTCATGCTTTTATATGGGATGTTGCTTCATTGCACTTATTTGTGCAGCTCTTGCACCTTTGTGGTTTTGCTTCATAGACATTTAGTGCAGTCCTAGTTACTATTCGGGTATGCTCCAATGGAGGGTTTTTTGCATTATTATACAGTATATCTCTGTGTATGACATCCTGCCCCAATGTCTCCGCTCATTTCTCATTCACACTCCTCATGTGTCATTTACATTGTAACAAACCCTCTCCTGTCATATTTGCTTTCTGCTGTAGGAGGAGACTGTGGCAGTTTTATGAAGAACTATGGGTGTTTACCTGTCCCCTTGGCTCGTCTGTACATTGCAGAAACGGTTCTAGCTGTGGAATATCTGCACAGCTATGGTGTAATGCACAGAGACCTGAAGCCTGAAAAGTAAGTGACACTTGTAGTATAAGAAAGGGGAAAAAAGATATCGTTTATTATACAATCTATTTGCAACTTGGGGCTGACATCCTCTTTTTTTCACAGCCTCCTGATAACGTCAACTGGTCATATTCAAGTTACAGATTTTGGGCTTTCCAAACTCTGCCTCATGAGACCAACATCAGAGATCTACAAGGCTCCAATTGAGGACATCACCAGAGAGTTCCATGATAAGGAGGTAGGCAGGAACTTGTTCTTTACTCATCTCCTCCATTTCTCCTTCTCTTATACTTTCTCATCTAGAAAACGTTTCCACTGATGTTATTTGTCACAATTATGTTCTCTGATCATTATCTCATTCCTCTGTTTTTTCCAGATTGCTGGCTCCCCTCATTACATAGCCCCAGAAGTTATCTTAAAGGAAGGCTATGGAAGGCCAGCTGACTGGTGGTCAATTGGGATCATCCTATATACATTTCTTGTAGGACGTGTACCATTTTATGGGCCTTCCAAATATGACATTTACAGCCATATTGTCAGGGGTAAGTAAAATAATCTGATTGCTGTGTAATGTCATTGTTATTTGAATAGATTAGTTGTGTGATTTAGTTACTTTTGTTAATATAAAAGATTTTTGTTTTGATAAAATAAATTAAGATGTTTCATTTTCTGTAATATTTGCTTTTTACATAACAGATGACATATATTGGAAACTTACTAATTCGGCTTTTCCAGCCACAGCTCGGGATATCATCATTGAGCTGCTCAGAAAAGATCCAGCACAAAGACTTGGGACAGGTAATGTATATAATACTATTATTAATGACTTATTACACCTCTGTGAACAGAAAATGAATAATGAGGATCAGCACTGAGGTTTTGTTCTCTACCAGCTTGGCCATTCCCCATTCTTCATGCTAAGACTTTCAGTACATCTACTTCACTTCGGCTCTGTTACGTCAACCGTTCAGATTAACGCCCCCTTCACACGTCCGTATAAAATCAGTACTGAAACCAGTACCGGAAAAAAACAGTACTAGTGTCATCAGTGTTTTGAATCAGTGTGCCATCAGTGTGCCATCAGTGTTTTTCCGGTACGGCAAAGAAAAAGAAATGATAAAGTATCTCTTATACTTTGTAATGTTAAACAGATACAGCGTAAGGAAGGCACACAAATGGCACACGGATGCCATCTGTGTGATGTACGTGTTTTTCAGGGTCCCATAGACTTGTATTGGCACTTGTCATCTGTGCTGCCACAAAAAAACAGCAGCATAGATGATAATGGGTACGGGTGGCATACGTGAAAGAAAAATGGATGCCACATGTAGTGCAAACACGGATATGTGTAGGAGGCCTAAGAAACTTGTCTCTTTGACAATAACTATATCACTATTCATTGTTTTCCTTTTCAAGGAGGAGCAAATGAGATCAAATTTCATCCATTCCTGCGTAACTTAGATTTTGACAACCTTCTAAGTCAGAAGTCGCTGTTCATTCCTGATCTTGAGTCAGAAGAGGATACCATCTACTTTGACAGTAAGTAGAATGAGACATCATCTGCAGAAAGCTGCTGTGTGTCTTGCATTTCATTTTAAGTGAGAATCAGTCCCCACCTTGATTCATGATCAAATGGTGACTGTTCAGGACAAAGTATTATGCTAATAATCTCGATTAACTCTTGTACTTTTCAGCTCGATGTAGCAGACATCAACATATTGATTCAGATGAGGGGGACACAAGTGAAGATAATGACTGGCCGGAAAGCCAAAACTTTCTATCATCTTCGCATAGGCTTTCTAAAGTAAGTATGTGACCAATAAGATCCATACAACCTGTAATTAAAATAAAATTGTAAAATATTAAAATATTTTTTTTTCCTCTTTGTATTAGCTCTGTTCCATCCATACCAAGATGATGAACAATGAAGAACCCAAGTCACCTCCAGGGTATTCACCAGAAAGTGCAAAACAGTCAGACATGTGAGCAAATTATTTTTATGGGGTCCATTCTGATATGTGTTCACAACACCAAATTCAAGACGAGTGTAAGTCGATACTAAATCCAGTATCGATGACCACATGATTGCTGATCACCATGTTTCTGACTTGTGATAACGCTGGTGATGAAAGTTGATAACTATGACCAGCTTTAATTTCCAGTTCATTACAGGAAAATAAATATTGCTAGTGATTCTCCATTCTTGCTGGTAGAAGAGGGTCTTGAGCACAGCATCCCCTTCATGTTATTCAGATGTCCTAATGGGCTTTGCAGACAGGTGTTGTATCCGTATCTATTGTTTTCACTTGTAATTTATATGTTTTTCTTCTACCAAACAGACAGAAAGATTCTCCCCCCTCTAAGTCTGAAGACAACCAGACGCAGAAAGATTCTCCCCCTTCTAAATCTGATGACAACCAGACACAGAGAGATTCTCCCCCCTCTAAGTCTGATGACAACCAGACGCAGAAAGATTCTCCCCCTTCTAAATCTGAGGATGACAACCAGACACAGAGAGATTCTCCCCCCTCTAAGTCTGATGACAACCAGACGCAGAAAGATTCTCCCCCCTCTAAATCTGATGACAACCAGACGCAGAAAGATTCTCCCCCCTCTAAGTCTGATGACAACCAGACGCAGAAAGATTCTCCCCCCTCTAAATCTGATGACAACCAGACGCAGAAAGATTCTCCCCCCTCTAAGTCTGAAGACAACCAGACGCAGAAAGATTCTCCCCCTTCTAAATCTGATGACAACCAGACACAGAGAGATTCTCCCCCCTCTAAGTCTGATGACAACCAGACGCAGAAAGATTCTCCCCCTTCTAAATCTGAGGATGACAACCAGACACAGAGAGATTCTCCCCCCTCTAAGTCTGATGACAACCAGACGCAGAAAGATTCTCCCCCCTCTAAATCTGATGACAACCAGACGCAGAAAGATTCTCCCCCCTCTAAGTCTGATGACAACCAGACGCAGAAAGATTCTCCCCCCTCTAAATCTGATGACAACCAGACGCAGAAAGATTCTCCCCCCTCTAAATCTGATGACAACCAGACGCAGAAAGATTCTCCCCCCTCTAAATCTGATGATGATAAGCAGAGGCAGAAAGATTCTCCCCCCTCTAAATCTGATGACAACCAGATGCAGAAAGATTCTCCCCCCTCTAAATCTGATGATGATAAGCAGAGGCAGAAAGATTCTTCCCCCTCTAAATCTGATGACAACCAGACGCAGAAAGATTCTTCCCCCTCTAAGTCTGATGATGACAAGCAGTGTTTCACTGCTGAAGGCAGACAGTCATCCATATTGTCAGGTATGTATAGCTCTATAGGTCATTCTATTGCAGCCTGTGTCAAAAAGTGTAATGTGAAAACAGCCCAACATTTCATTTTATAAAAATCCTCACTCTTAGGCTGTGTGCCCACGATGCGTTTTTCAAGCGTTTACGCTGCGGAATTTCTACAGCGTAAACACTTGGGAAACGCTTGGTAAACCTTCCCCCATGGTCTCCAATGCAATTCTGCACTTTCAATGCCCATGCTGCGTATTTTTCCGCAGCGTTTATGCTGCGCTCAAAAATACGCAGCATGTCCATTAATTTTGCGGACGCGCAGCGTAATCGCCGCCATTGACTTGCATTAGAACGCGCTAATTCCGCAAGACTGCATCTGTACTTGCGTAATTGGCGCTTTCTAATGTGCGGATGGTACCCAAGTCTGGAGGAGAGGAGACTCTCATCCAGACCTGGGTACCATAGAATCTGTAAAGAAAAGAATTTAAAATAAAAAATAAAGCTTATAATCACCTTCCGATGTCCTCCCAGTGTTTTGTCCACGCCGTCCGGTCTCTTGCAATGCTCGCGCTGTTGTGAAGGACCTGTCATGACGTCACTGAGTCATGTGACCCATCACATGACTCAATGACGTCACCGCAGGTCCTTCACAGCACCGCGAGCATTGCAAGAGACCGGACGCAGCAGAGATGACACCGGGAAGACACCGGAAGGTGAGTATAATCTTTTTTTTTTCATTTTTTACCATTCTTATTCTTTTTTTTAACTATTACTCGGTCACACTATATAAATCCATGCCGGTTGCATGGATTTAAATAGTGTGACCAACTTGTCAAGCACTTTTCCAAGTGATGCTCAAAATCGTTTGGAAAACTTCTTGAAAAAACGCATGCGAAAGCGCATGTAAAAATGCTGAAAAAACGCTTCTCTCTGGCAGAAAAAACGCATGTAAATCTGCATGTAAATCTGCATACGTTTTTTTCTGCCAGAGAGAGGCAAAAACGCTCTGCATCAAATCTGCTACGTGGGCACATAGCCTCATAGGTTATAATTTTTAATGCATAAGAAGCCATTCAGTCTTCTGCCAAACTGATTCTGAATACTGCACCCATGGCTCCATCTAGGCCTATACTGATCCTTATCACCTTAAGAATGCACTGAGGTTTTAGCTAACTTATTTTAAGATATTACTTGCAGGATGCCGCAGTGTTATCATGTTAATAAGGGGACATAGTTCCCTGGCTAGACACCACATATCGGAAAACCTACAGGTTTCATATTAATCAGTTCACAAGGCAATCTAATTCTCAGACCCTCAGGTGGTTTTATGTATATATGACATATTCTCTCTATTATGGTGCAATAATCAATTACCGGGACTACAGGGTACAAGAATAACAGAATTCTATATAAAGATACAAAGCTAATCTTTTAGGAGTTTATAATATACATCTTTTTCTTGTTTTTTTTATCAGAATCACCAGTTCAGGGGAAAAGAAAATCTGCATCGAAAGATCGACAAAAAACAGAGAAGGTAGAAGAGAGAAGAAGTAGAAGAGGTAAGTGTAACAATAAGCTCCATGTTGCATGATGTCAGTCAGTGAGAAGGAGTCATGTGGAGCAGATATTATCTGTAGGATTACTGACAATGACCCCGTACATCTGTATGGATACGACTCCTCTATCATCCTGTCACAGTGACACTACAGTAGTATCCTCTAATACATACATGTCAAACTCTGGCCCGTGGACCAAACCTGGCCCGCAGGGTGGTTATATTTGACCCACGACAACAGAACCACCACCACTATTTGGGGCCATTATTCTGTATGGAGGACAATGTGGGGCCCATTATACTGTACGGAGGACTATGTGGGGCCATTATTCTGTATGTAGGATTATGTGGGGTCCAAGTTTTTCATTTTGGCCCTCTGTGTGTTTGAGTGTGACATCCCTGCTCTAATATGTAGTCCCATTACTTACATTAGTTATGTCTCTTTGTCTCCTCTCACAGGTTCCACCTTCCGCCGGCTGATATCATCTTGCCGGCGTGGATTATCCAGGGTTGCTCGCTCCATCAGACAAAGCTGCATATTTGCTCCCTGTCATCGGAGCAACACAAACATCTCAATGTGAAAAACCCTTCATGTCTAGTGCCTAGTACAGCATGTCCACCATTAAAGATGCACCTGTGTGGAAGGACTTGTACCATCTACCTGTGGCCTTCTGACCAGCAAGTAACATCTGCAGAAGAAGGCCCTCCAAGAACATCTCTTCATTCTTCCATGTAATTCTTAATAAAAAAAAAACTAAAAAGAATCATTTCAAATTGATTAATGTCCCTTTGCATTTAATGTAATACTACTGACATTTATGGCATATCAGTACTAAACATCATATATGTCTGATGAGAGAATATCGTTTCCATGTTTCATGTTAATCCTCTAATCCTCAGCCAAAAGTGGAAGAGAAGACCAGTGATTCTGTTACATCTACGAATGACAGTCAATCCAGGGAAAAACACCTTCTGATCCATACATTTTTCAGGCACTCTGATCCTTTTACCTTCATGTGGCTCTACTTAAGGTTTATGTATAAGAACCAGTTGGATTCAGTACTGGGCATCCTGGGGGTCCCAGCAGCCACATCCCAATTGTTCAACTAAAAAAGACATACTGTATTATAGTGTGATATATATATATATATATATATATATATATATATACATACACGCTGTGTGCAGAATTATTAGGCAAATGAGTATTTTGATCACATGATACTTTTTATACATGTTGTCCTACTCCAAGCTGCATAGGCTTGAGAGCCAACTACCAATTAAGTAAATCTGGTGATGTGCATCTCTGTAATGAGGAGGGGTGTTGGCTAATGACATCAACACCCTATATAAGGTGTGCTTAATTATTAGGCAACTTCCTTTCCTTTGGCAAAATGGGTCAGAAGAGAGATTTGACGGGCTCTGAAAAGTCCAAAATTGTGAGATGTCTTGCAGAGGGATGCAGCAGTCTTGAAATTTCCAAACTTTTGAAGCGTGATCACCGAACAATCAAGCGTTTCATGGCAAATAGTCAACAGGGTCGCAAGAAGCGTGTTGGCCAAAAAAGGCGCAAAATAACTGCCCATGAATTGAGGAAAATCAAGCGTGAAGCTGCCAAGATGCCATTCACCACCAGTTTTGCCATATTTCAGAGCTGCAATGCTACTGGAGTATCAAAAAGCACAAGGTGTGCGATACTCAGGGACATGGCCAAGGTAAGGAAGGCTGAAAAACGACCACCTTTGAACAAGAAGCATAAGATAAAACGTCAAGAATGGGCCAAGAAATATCTTAAGACTGATTTTTCAAAGGTTTTATGGACTGATGAAATGAGAGTGACTCTTGATGGGCCAGATGGATGGGCCAGAGGCTGGATCAGTAAACGGCAGAGAGCTCCACTCCGACTCAGATGCCAGCAAGGTGGAAGTGGGGTACTGGTATGGGCTGGTATCATCAAAGATGAACTTGTGGGACCTTTTCGGGTTGAGGATGAAGTGAAGCTCAACTCCCAGACCTACTGCCAGTTTCTGGAAGACAACTTCTTCAAGAAGTGGTACAGGAAGAAGTTGGTATCGTTCAAGAAAAACATGATTTTCATGCAGGACAACTCTCCATCACATGCATCCAACTACTCCACAGCGTGGCTGGCCAGTAAAGGTCTAAAAGAAGAAAAAATAATGACATGGGCCCCTTGATCACCTGATCTGAACCCCATAGAGAACCTGTGGTCCATCATAAAATGTGAGATCTACAGGGAGGGAAAACAGTACACCTCTCGGAACAGGGTCTGGGAGGCTGTGGTGGCTGCTGCACGCAATGTTGATCGAAAACAGATCAAGCAACTGACAGAAACTATGGATGGAAGGCTGTTGAGTGTCATCATAAAGAAAGGTGGCTATACTGATCACTAATTTTTTGGGTTTTTGTCTTTGCATGTCAGAAATGTTTATTTCTATATTTTGTGCACTGATATTGGTTTACCTGGTGAAAATAAACAAGTGAGATGGGATTATATTTGGTTTTTATGAAATTGTCTAATAATTCTGCACAGTAATAGTTACCTGCACAAACAAATATCCTCCTAAGATAGCCAAATCTTAAAAATACCACTCCAACTTCCAAAAATATTAAGCTTGGATATTTATGAGTCTTGTGGGTTGATTGAGAACATAGTTGTTGATCAACAATAAAAATAATCCTCTAAAATACAATTTGCCTAATAATTCTGCACACCGCGTATATCTATATATATAATCGTCTTATCCCGTCTGTCTGTCTGTCTGTCTGTCGGGGAAATCCCGCGTCACTGATTGGTCCAGCAGCGGCCAATCAGCGACGCGGGATTTCAGAAAAAAGATGGCGGCCGTTAGAGGCTCATCTGCGGGACAGAGCTCAGCGGCGATGCAGCCGGGAGATGACTGGCGCGAGGCTCTCATCTCCCGGCCGCTAGCAGCAGAAGAACCCCGACCGGCGAGCAGCCGCTCATCTCCCGGCTTCTCGCAGCGGAAGTAGCCGCACAGGCAGTGGCGTTGACCTCCATGCGGCTAGGGTGTCAAGGGAGGACCGGGGAGCGGCGCTGCGGGTCGGGATACTTCTGCTGCGAGAAGCCGCTCATCTCCCGGCTTCTCGCAGCGGAAGTAGCCACACAGGCAGCGGCGCTCCCCGGTCCTCACCAATACGATTCTGCTCCCCGGTCCTCACCTATACGATTCGCTGATTGGTCGCGGTCTCTGGCCGCGACCAATCAGTGATCTTGGCGCAAAAGTTAAACACCGCTGTGCTGATTGGTCGCGGCCGCTGCCCACGACCAATCACCGATTTGGACGCCACATTTAAATAGCGGCCACGACCAATCACCGATCTTGGCGCAACATTTAAACACTGCTGTGCTGATTGGTCACAGACGCTGCCCGCGACCAATCAGCGATTTTGGCGCCAAATTTAAACACTGCTGTGCTGATTGGTCACGGACGCTGCCCGCGACCAATCAGCGATTTTGGCGCCAAATTTAAACAATGCTCTGCTGACTGGTCGCGGATGCCAGCCACGACCAATCAGCGAGATTGGCGTCAAATTTATACAACGCTCTGCTAATTGGTCGCGGACACCAGCCACGACCAATCAGCGAGATTGGCGCCAAATTTAAACAATGCTCTGGCGCCAAATTTAAACAACGCTCTGCTGATTGGTCGCGGCCGCCAGCCGACCGCGACCAATCAGCGAGATTGGCGCCAAATTTAAACACCACTCTGCTGATTGCGCCCAGTCGGCCGCATACATATTCTAGAATACCCGATGCGTTAGAATTGGGACACCATCTAGTATATATATAAATATATTCACTTGTGGAAAACCCTTTTAACTAGGGCTGTGGTGTCAGTAAGTCAAATTTCCAACTATAATAATTACTAATACCAAATATACTGCAACAAATAATAGTAAATATTCAGCAATTTATGCATGAAAATAATTTATAATATACAATATTAACACTATATAAGTATTTACATTTTTTTCTACCTGCAGTTGGAGTTGGTACGTTCTTCTGATACTAACTCCACAGCTCGGCTTTTCCTTCTTTCCTGCTCCTCTAACATAAAAGTACAGCAATTAATTACGACAAGTTAATCATTTAAATGCTGCTGTCAATCTCTGACAGCAGCACGTAAATGTAACCAGTGCCACTGCTTCCATTTACCAGCTCCCATCTGTGCCCTGTGACATGATCTCGGGGGCTGATGGGTCACTAGGACAGTGAGGGCCCTGTGCCCGCTGTCTTGGTGCTCCTCTGGAGCTCATCTATATGCTGAGCTTCAAAGGAGACCGAGATTTAGGCTACCGTCCCACTATCAGTATTTGGTCCAATTTCACCACAAATGGATTTTTTTCCCCATTTTTAGTACATTGAATAGTAAAATGAATCATTCAAAACTACAAGTAACCCCAAAGTCATGCCAGTTTCCATGGCCCAGAAGATTCTCTGAAGGAAGAGTGTCATTGGGTGACTGCTTCTTTGGTAAATACCATAAACATTAGCACTTAAAAAGGTCCATATGTCTGGAACCGTATAGATGATTTCGAAAGAAGCAAAAAAAAGCTCAGTGATAAGAAACAGATGATGGTTATTAATGAAACACACTAACTGGGTCACATTTAAAAGTGGTGTACCCCAGGAGTCAGTATTGGGACTTCTATTTAATACAATTATTAATGACCTTTTGGGGGGTATACAGAGTAAAATTTCAATATTTTCAGATGATCGTAAACTCTGCAAGGTTATCAGTACATAGGAGGATAATGTAATATTACAGAGGGATTTATGTAAGCTTGAGGTTTGGGCTGAAAAATGGCAATTGAAGTTTAATGTAGATAAATGTTCTTGCTTGGGACAAATTACAATGTACAATTATGTACTAAACACTGGGAAAACCATCACTGGAAAAGACTTGGGTGTATGGGTGGACAGCAAACTCAACTTTAATAACCAGTGCTAGGCCGCTGCTGCCAAGGCAAATAGAACCATGGAAGCATTAAAAGAGGCATAGATGCTTATGATAAGAACATAGTTTTGTCTGTATACAAGTCACTAATTCAGCCACATTTAGAATACTGTGTATAATTTTGGTCTTTGGTGTATAAGACGGATATAGTTGAACTAGGACGTATGCAGACAAATGCAACCAAGGTTATTAAGGGAATTGGTGCACTGCAATTCCAAGACAGGTTATCAAAGTTAGGGTTATTCAGTTTGGAATAATGAAGGTTTAAGGGCGATCTTATTACAATGTACAAATATAAGAAGAAACAGTATAGAGATCTTATTAAGGAACTTTTTACATATAGACCTTCAACGATGACAAGGAGGCACCCTCTCCTACTAGAAGAAAGATGGTTTCTCAGTCATCATAGATGGCGATTCTTTACTCTAAGAATAGTGAAATTACGGGACTTTCGGGAACATAAACATCACAGTAAAAGATAATGCCTTACCAACACCAGGTCAGATTACCAGTGCACCGCAGGATGCAGCAAGCCTCCATGATAAAGGCGGGGGCAGCACATGTGCAAAATACTAATGCCGACAGCCACTCACTAACCTACCAATTCTTGGAGGGGGTGGCTGTGTAGTATTATACATGCACACCGATGGAGTTGTGAGCTTGCGTATTTTGGCCAAAATATCGTCCAATACCTCATGTGGTGTACTTATCTTATATACTATTTTTCATCTTTTTTGCACATCTTTTTGCAGGATGCAGCCAGGCCTCTTTAGTGTTGGCTGGGTGAATTGGGGCGTCTGTCCTGTGGGGGTGCATGTATATAGTTCTGGGCAACCCGCCTGATCTAATACTATGGGCGTCATCAATACGCTGCAAGCAAGACATCAATAGGCTGCAAGCCAGACACTGTGTATCACACATATCTGTGTGACTGGCGCCCTATGCAGACTCCATCGGTGTGCATGTATAATACTACACAGCCACCCCCTCCATGAATTGGTAGGTTAGTGAGTGGCTGTCTGCATCAGTATTTTGCACATGTG
>NW_027362974.1:1587500-1727500 GCF_046119375.1 Phyllobates terribilis | reverse complement strand
GTAGTCGGACACTTATTACAATACAAAAAGACTGCCACTGGTTTGACCACCCTGGGCACGGACCGGGTCACCGCCACACGGAGACTACAACCCCCAGCATTCTACAACAGGCCCGGTTCCGGGTTCCCCTGCACAACACAGGCCCAGGGGGTGCGTCAACTTTGGCGTAGTCGGCAGGATTTCGTGCCCGCAACCACCGGGTACTGCTTGCCTGAAAAAGAGACTTTTATACTTACCTGTGGTGAAGTTTCCCGCCGTCCGGAGTCGTTTCCCGCCATCCGGAGCCGATTCCCGCCATCGGACGCCATCTTGGACTGTTTCCCGCCGTCTTCTGCCTTCTTCCCGCCATCCGCAGCTGCTTCCCGCCTTCGGACGCCATCTTCGGGACGCCGCACGGGAAGAAGAGGGGCGTGGACGCCGAAAGCGCGCGAGATCCGAAGCTCCGCCCCACGCTCTGACGCTGCGCAAGGTCCTGGAAGGGAGGAAGAGCGACGCTGACGTCATCGGAGCGCGACGCCAGGTCCTCAACCCCGACGATCGACTGCGGAGCCGCGGCCTACGGAAGAAGAGCATTGCAAGGTAGGCCACGGTCCACTAGGGGGGCGGAGGATGCCGGACACCGAGGGGAGCTCCACTGCCACAGCCACCGCCAGCGCAACCGCTGCAGCAGTCATGCCATTCACCATGCCCTATATCCCGGGGGCAACCTGGCTACCCCAGTACTCAGGGGAGTCACATACTCTAAATGACTTTAGAGAAAGACTGGATAGCCTCTTCCAGGTGTACCCCCTCACAGAAGAGCAAAAAGTGAGCATCCTGGTGGCCCAATTAATCGGGGCAGCCCAAAGGGAGGTAAAGTCCTGGCCACCTGGGAGGAAGAGGACTGTCAGAGAAATACTAGCCCGGCTGAAAGACACATTTGACACCCGCACCTCAGCCGAAATAAAACTAAGATTTTATGGGTGCAAACAACGGGCACATGAGAGTATAAGAGACTATGCTCTAAACCTACAAGAGGCCCTGAGAGCCATTAAGCAGGCAGACCCTGACAGCGTGGGAAATGAAGATAAGCTGTTGACTGAACAATTTATTGAGGGTCTACTGTGCAATGCCCACCGAACCCAGTTGCGGGCAATGGCCTTACAGGACCCTGACCTGGACTTTGCACAGTTCAAGGACAGAGCCATCCGGGTGCTCCGAGAACCGGCACCAGGTGGCGCTGTGACCCACAGGCGCCCTGCTATCACTTACCACCAGGAGACGGCGCCCCTGTCTGCAGGGCCTGTGGGAGCTGATGCGCAGGCTTTAAACAGTGACCCGGCTACTGACCTGCACCATCAGGTCCAAGAGCTGACTAAAAGCGTTGCCGCGCTAACCAGAACTGTGCAGTCTTTACAGGTCTCTTCTCCAGGAAAGATCCAGCTGGCATCCGGACCGGAGGACGTAACGTGGCGCCGACTGAGGAGGACCCCACCGGCCAGAGGAAGACCCAGCGACAGATACAACGAGGAAGGACGACCCATCTGCCGCCGCTGCAATCAACCCGGACATGTGGCAAGGTACTGTCATTTAAACGGGCACAACCTGGGGTAGAGGGCCAACCCCCAGGCATAAGACCATCAGGCCCATCAAACTGGCGTGATAAATACGTAGGGGGACGTCCAATCTTGCCTGTTGTACTGGATGGCATTCCTATGAGTGCCCTACTAGACACTGGGTCACAGGTGACCACCATCCCGTACGTGCTCTTTAAACAGTACTGGAATGACTCGGACATAACCCGCTACCCAGATGACGACCTGAGTATCATCGCCAGCAATGGTCAGCCCGTGCCGCAGGTGGGATTCAAAGAGGTGACCATTAAGATCGGTAAAGTCGAACTGGCGGCACAAGGACTGATTATAGTGGACATAGACCGTCATGAGAGTCACCCTAGAATAACCTTGGGAACTAATGTGATTGAAAATTGTCTTGCAGAGGTGATTCTCATTTTACAGCAGGTTGCCAAGAACGCCAGTTCCGGCCAGCAGCGTGTGCTCCAAAAAGAGATCCGGGCACTGATGAAGCGGCAACAGGTGGAACTATCTGGTGGTGAGATAGGTAGCGTGAGAATGTGTGACCCGTTCCCTATTGCCATGCCCCCAAAAAGTGAGATGATGATTTGGTGCCGGGCAGCTATTGGTCTAAGAGGTAGAGACTACCAAGCAATGGTAGAACCCGTCTACTCAGACAGTAGGCCCACCATTTTGACAGCACGGGGGGTGGTCGATGTACGCCATGGGAGGGTGCCCGTTCGCATCATAAATATCGGGGAGAGAGAAGTACACCTGCCCCGGTATGCCACGCTAGCCAAATTGTTCACCATAAACCAGAATTCTGTACAGGCCGTGGAACCCTTGCCTCCATCTCAACCAGAAGAAGGTAACGGCTCTAAGAAACCAATGGAGGACTGGTGTCAGCAACTGCATTTGGGTACTGACTCCACTCCCTCACACCAGAAACAGGGAGTCTATCGGGTGGTTCGAGAGTACGAGAGAGTGTTTAGTAAACACCCGCTAGACTTCGGGCGAGTAAAGGGGGTAGAACACCACATCCCCACGGGAGACCATCCTCCCATAAAGGAGAGATACCGACCCGTACCCCCGGCACACTACCAACACGCCAAGGGGATGCTTAGAGACATGAAGGAGGCTGGGGTAATCAGGGACAGCTGTAGCCCCTGGGCAGCTCCACTAGTCTTAGTGAAAAAGAAAGACAACACCTTGAGAATGTGTGTAGACTACAGGAAGGTCAACCGTATCACACACAAAGATGCGTACCCGTTACCAAGGATAGAAGAGTCCTTAGCTGCATTAAAATCTGCTAACTTCTTCTCTACTTTGGATCTCACTAGCGGGTACTGGCAGGTTCCTGTAGCAGAGGCGGACCGGGAGAAGACCGCATTCACCACCCCGATGGGTCTCAGTGAATTTAACTGTATGCCGTTCGGGCTCTGCAACGCACCAGGAACCTTCCAACGGTTGATGGAATGCTGTCTAGGACACCGGAACTTCGAGACGGTCCTGTTATACCTGGACGATGTCATCGTCTATTCCAAGACCTACGAGGACCACCTGAAACACCTGGCAGAAGTGTTTGAAGCTCTGGCAAACTACGGCCTAAAGGTGAAACCCTCCAAGTGTCACCTCCTGAAACCAAAGGTGCAGTACCTGGGGCACGTGGTGAGTGCTGACGGAGTGGCTCCCGACCCTGATAAGATCACCGTAATTAAGGACTGGCCAAGACCCTCCAGCATAAAGGAAGTGCGGCAGTTCCTCGGGTTGGTAGGCTACTACCGAAGATTCATTCCCGGTTTCACCAAAATGGCAGCCCCTATGCAGGACCTCCTGATAGGTCAATCTCGGAAAGCCAAAAACCAGAAGCCGCCCTTCAGGTGGGAAAAGCTGGAAGAGGAGTCCTTTTGCCAGCTGAAGATGGCCCTCACGGGGGATGAAATCCTGGCATATCCAGACTACAGCCAGCCCTTTATCCTCCACACGGACGCAAGCAACATCGGGCTAGGAGCCGTACTGTCCCAGATCCAGCAAGGGAAAGAACGGGTAATCGCTTATGCTAGCCGAAAGCTTCGGCCCACGGAGCGGAACCCTGAGAATTATAGCTCATTCAAGCTGGAGTTCCTGGCAGTAGTGTGGGCAGTGACCGAACGCTTCAAGCATTACCTTGCCTCCTCCAAATTCACCGTGTACACGGATAACAACCCGTTGACACACCTGGACACTGCAAGGCTCGGTGCCCTGGAACAGAGATGGATGGCCCGCCTGTCCAACTTTGAATTCACCATCAAATACCGGGCAGGACGATCAAATGCCAACGCGGATGCCCTGTCTAGAATGCCGAACTTACCGGACGTAGGGGAAGATCCAGAAGATCTGGAAGAAGTTGAGCTCCCTGCGTTCCACCGTCATGGGATTACCCTGTATTCCCACCGTGTGAAGGACAGGCGCTCCGTGACGTTCAATCCCTTGCCCCACTACAACTGGGCGGAGACGCAAGACAGTGATCCCGCAGTCCATTTGGTGAAGGAAATGCTGACCCAGGCCGATGCCCGTCTTGACCCAGATGCTCCGGAGGAGACCAAGCAACTGTGGAAGGAGAAAAGTAAGCTGTTCCTCTACAGGGAGAAGCTGTGCCGGAGAATGGTTAACTCTCGAACGCATGAGTTGACCTGGCAGGTAGTGGTCCCAAGACGAGACGCGGCTATGGTTCTGGAGGCATACCACAACGGAGCAGGGCATTTCGGATGGAAGAAGCTGGAGTTCTTGTTGCGTGAACGGTTCGACTGGGTAGGCATGAGAGGAGCCATCGAGAGGTGGTGCAGAGACTGTGGCCCGTGCCACCTGAGAAGAAAGGACCGTGCTAGCCAGAAGACTCCCTTGCAGCCCATCATCACCAGACAGCCACTGGAACTGGTAGCCCTGGACCATGTGAAACTGGCTCCAAGCAGATCTGGGTATGTCTACGCCCTCACAATCGTAGATCATTACTCCCGGTTCCTGATGGTAGTCCCGGTCAAGGACTTAATGGCTCAAACAGCAGCTAGAGCCTTCCAGCAGCACTTCTGCCGTCCACACGGGTACCCGGACCAAGTGTTGACAGACCAAGGACCAGCCTTCGAAGCGGAGGTCTTCCAGGAGTTCTGCAACCTGTATGGCTGCAAGAAGATAAGAACAACGCCCTATCACCCTCAAACCAATGGACTCTGCGAGAAGATGAACCAGGTGGTGATAGATCTGCTAAAAACATTGCCCCTGGAAGAACGCAGTCTGTGGCCTGAGAAACTGCCCGATCTGGTGGACCTGTATAACCACATCCCTGTAGGTTCCACCAACTGTACCCCGGCTTACTTAATGAGAGCAAGACCTGGTAAGCTGCCTATCGACCTGGATATGGGAGTCCTGACGCCTGAGGACACCTCGCCAGAGGCAGACTGGGATACAGAACGGCAGCAGCAGTATCGGAAAGTACAGGAGAGCGTCGAGCGAAGTCTGTCTCAAGCTAGAGAAAGGCAAGAGAAGGCTTATAACCAGTATGCTCCCGCTGTTCCCCTGGTACCTGGAGAGCAGGTCTTGAAGAGGAAGAGGCGGCTCCACAAGTTGGACGACCAGTGGGAGAAGGACCCGTACACCGTACTGCCATCAAGCCATGAGAACCCAAAAATCTGCGTAATCAGTAAGGATGGAGGAGAAACCACAGCCATTGTCTCCAGAGACCACCTGAAGAAGTGTCCCGAGCAGCTGCAAAGCCCTGAAGAAGATCAAGAAAGCCCTCAACCCGCAGAGGAAAGGGAAGAAATGATCAGTACAGTACTCGGAGACTTCCCCCGGTCTTGGACACAAGTAAACGGCGCTGTCGTAGTACCCGTCCTCACCTTTCTCCAGCCAGCCCCGCAAGTGCCTACAGAGGAACCGGTGGAGCTGGAAGAGCAGCCGGCCCAAGGGGCAGAAGAGTCCACACCAGCAGTACAGGAGGATCAACCCTCTGCTAGTAGTGAGCCTGCTGTGTCCCTAGTGAGCCAAAGAGTGCGCAGAAAGCTGCCCAGCTTGCCCATAACACCTCCTACACCCTGTAGTGCAGAACCAGTTAGTGAGCTCCGTAGGTCCACTAGAGTCACTAGAGGTCAGATGCCCGCTCGCTGGAGAATCTAAACCAATGCACTGTAAAGTTGACTGTTTATTGAAAAATGTTTATGGTTTATGTTTGTTGCCTGTTACTAATTATGTTTCTCAGTTACCCTGCAGATTTATTTGGACTAACAGGTTATGGACACTGGATAACCGGAACAGTTTGTAGATAGTTGCACGTTGGTGCCTCTTGCGAAAACGGTCGCAGAAGAGAAAACCTGTCTGGCGTGGCCTCCTTGCGGCCCAAAGTAGTTAGTATACCCTTGCAGCCACGCCCAAGGACAACGCAAGGGGTTTGCTTTGGACAGGTCCCCTATTCTGTGCCAAGACTTCGCCTTGTTGGGTGAAATGGACAGCCCCTTTGTTTCATAAATTTCACCTTTGGTGATATGGACACCCGGTCACGGAAACGCCGTGACCTCTACAGACTAAAGCTTCTTGTAAATATGTTGTCTTATTATTGTTATACCTTGTATTTATGTTTCTTTAAAAATGTGTTTAGTCCCGGAGTACTAAAATTTACTAGGGGGGAATGTGACACCCCAGGGGTCTGGTTGCCACAGTAATAGAGATATTATGTCTGAGAGCAAGTGGGAGGTTTCTCTGGTCAGGATCCCTAAACATGCAACACGGTCCGCCTAGACCTGGGAGGGGAGGAATCTGCCCTTTTAAACTGGGTCTGGGGCGGGATTAGAGTAGTCAGAGTGAAGCTGCAGACAGAGTCAGAGTCTGGAGAGGGAAAGTGAGATCAGGAGCTCTGGAGGAGCAGTAGCTGAAGTCCAGGGGCTGGAGCTGAGCAGAGCTCGCCCTGGACGAAGACACTAAAACCGGACACAGGAGTCCGAGGCTGTGGGGACTGATATACACCCAGCAGCAGAAACCAGCCGGCAGGGGATTCCAGGTCCTCTGGCCATAGAAGCCCGGAGGCTCAGTCACAAAGAAGGGACCAGCGCCGCCATCCAGGAGCGGAGGCTAACAGAAGGCCCCAAGTCACCAGCCATACGGGTGAGCACCACACGGTATACTCAGGGACGTGGGCTACTTGTAACCGCTGACAGCAAGGTAGCCAGGAAGAGTGCAGATAAGCGGGGAGGCCTACAACTCCACCTGGCCAGGGGAACTCCTGCTTGCTCGCAGACTGACCAGGCCCCTTATACTAGCCAGTACTCCCGGGAGGGTCTGCCTTGTACCATCAGTAAAGACCCTAAACTGCACCTCCCGTCTCTGTGATTCCTTGCCGCTCCTGCACCATTAGCACTGGGACCCTCAGACCATCACTCCCATCATCTTCCACATTAGCTGCCCTGAGGCAATACTTCTCCCGTGGGGAGTCATCCCATACTCGGCTGCGCAAACAACATCAGCCTCAGCGGTCTGCAGCGCAGCGGCGGTCCCCACTGACCGCAATCCACGGGTGGCGTAGTCGGACACTTATTACAATGCAAATAGACTGCCACTGGTTTGACCACCCTGGGCACGGACCGGGTCACCGCCACACGGAGACTACAACCCCCAGCATTCTACAACAGGCCCGGTTCCGGGTTCCCCTGCACAACACAGGCCCAGGGGGTGCGTCATATATATATATATATTACACTACCGTTCAAAAGTTTGGGGGTCACCCCCAAAATTTTGTGTTTTCTATAATAACTCATACGTTTATTTATCAAATGAGTTGCAAAATGAATAGAAAATATTGTCCAGACATTGACAAGGTTAGAAATAATAATTTTTATTTGAAAGAATAATTTTCTCCTTCAAACTTTGCTTTTGTCAAAGAATGCTCCCTTTGCAGCAATTACAGCATTGCAGACCTGGCATTCTAGCTGTTAATTTGCTGAGGTAATCTTGAGAAATTTCCCCCCATGCTTCCTGAAGCCCCTCCCACAAGTTGGATTGGCTTGATGGGCACTTTTTGCGCACCATACGGTTAAGCTGCTCCCACAACACCTCAATGGGGTTGAGATCTGGTGACTGCGCTGGCCACTCCATTACAGATAGAAGACCAGCTGCCTGCTTCTTCCCTAAATAGGTCATGCATAATTTGGAGGTGTGCTGTTATAGGAAGAAATTGGCTCCAATCAAGCGCTGTCCACAGGGTATGACATGGCGTTGCAAAATGGAGTGATAGCCTTCCTTATTCAAAATCCCATTTACCTTGTACAAATCTCCCACTTTACCAGCACCAAAGCAGCCCCAGACAAACACATTACCTCCACCAGGCTTGACAGATGGCGTCAAGCACTCTTCCAGAATCTTTTCAGTTGTTCTGCATCTCACAAATGTTCTTTTGTGTGATCCAAACACCTCAAACTTTGATGCGTCTGTCCATAAAACTTTTTTCCAATCTTCCTCTGTCCAATGTCTGTGTTCTTTTGCCCATATTAATCTTTTCCTTTTATTAGTCAGTCTCAGATATGGCTTTTTCTTTGCCACTTTGCCCTGAAGGCCAGTATCCTCTTACATGCCAAGAGTGTGCAAAGCAGTCATCAAAGCAAAAGGTGGCTACTTTGAAGAACCTAGAATATAAGACATATTTTCAGTTGTTTCACACTTTTTTGTTAAGTATATAATTCCACATGTGTTAATTCATCGTTTTGATGCCTTCAGTGTGAATGTACAATTTTCAAAGTCATGAAAATACAGAAAAATCTTTAAATGAGAAGGTGTGTCCAAACTTTTGGTCTGTACTGTATATGTCCAGGAAGACATGCACATTTTCTCTTAATTTTTTCTTTTTCCTTTAAAAATGTATTCTTTTGATCTAAAGTAATGGACGGTATAGAGCCTGATGTTTTTTCATATACTGCTGAGGAAGAAGAACGGATCCTAGGTGCGCTGAAGGATGATGGGACTTTTTTAAGTACACCTTCCCTAGTGGATCTTAAACGTAAATATGAAAGTGATTCTAAAAGGATGATTATTCTACAACTGCATTTGGTTACTTTGGGACAGTATTATAAAGCTCGGAAAATACCACGGGGTTTACGTTCAAATATAAGACCCAATCTTTTTGGAAATAATGTGACTTTTTGCTCCCGTTTTTGTCAAATCTCCAATAGATATGCCTTGGATATAATTTTGTTGAATATTGACTTTTTACAACAGGAAATATTGAAAATGACAACTTACATTGTGAATACTGAGGAAAAATTGAAATCATTGCTCAAAATTGAGGAATGGGATTCCTTCAAGGATTTAATAATGACTAAGGTGCAGGGTTTGCGCATGGAATTTGAGGATGTAAAACGTCGTAAATGGAATCGAGATATGGAGGATTATCAAACTGGTCACATTTATAACTGGCAGAAGGGTGGATCTAATTCATCATGGAGTAAAAGAGGTTATTTAAGGACTGATAAAAGGCCTAACAAGCATGATATAAAAGGACATTTACAATTGTGTGATAATTTCTCCTTTAGACCTAGATCAGGAGCAACAGAGAGGATCCAACGGAAAAGAAGAGGGGGCAAACGGCACCGAAGACAACAGAAAAAAACAGGACAAAATCAAACCACGGCAGCAGAGACAAGTGATGACACGGAAAAAAGAAATGAACTCGTGGTAAATATCTCTAAAAAAAATTTGACCATATCACAGATGACTGTCTTGAATAAGGGTTTGTCATTTAGTATGAGCAAACATGTGGACTGGTTTCAGCTGGAGCTAGATCTCCAGAGATTTTTTTAGAAATGTCAAATTGAGAAATTGGTTTTCTGGTAGTGTGATTGTCCCTAAATGTATAACTAGTGAACTTAGTCTACAACAGGTTCAGGTGGCCAAAAGGGGTACCTTTACGCCACCTGTGAATCCTCCGGTAATTAATGCATTTATGGAAGCGGTACAGAGGGATGTGAAAGCATTGAGAGGGAACTCAAATAAAAGACTGAAATCTCCAAATTTGAGTACAGAGGAGATACGGGCTTTGCAGGACCATGTCCATGACAGCGACATCATTATAAAACCTCCCGATAAAGGTGGGGCTGTCGTCGTCATGGACAGGGTCATGTATATTGAAGAAATTAGAAGACAGTTGAGTGACAGTGAAGTTTATGTCAAGTTGGAAAAGGATCCAAAATTTCTATTTTTAAATTATTTGAAAGTTATTTTGGATGGGGATTTGGAAAATAATATAATTGATAAAGATCTTTATGATTATTTATACAGTATGTGGAGAATCCTACCACCCCTGTGATATATGTACTTCCTAAAATACATAAAAATCTTAATCATCCCCCGGGACGACCCATAGTCTCCGGGGTAAATTCATTAACGAGTAAAATTGGAATTTATCTTGATAGAATATTAAATCCATTGGCGAAAAATACTAAATCCTTTGTGAGAGATACCATGGATTTTTTATTAAAAATACAGGAAGTTGAATTAAAAAGTGAGGTCATTTTGGCCTCATTTGATGTGGTATCTCTATACACCTCCATTGATAATGGTAGGGGGGTGGAGGCGATTGAACGGAGACTGTTTTATACGGATCTTAGTGAAAATAATAGGAAATTTATTATTGAATTATTAGAGTCCATATTATATCATAATTATTTCCTATTTGGTGATGAATATTTCCTCCAGAAATGTGGAACCGCGATGGGGGCCAATATGGCCCCTGCTTCTGCAAATATTGTTATGGCTACATTGGAGGAGAACTTTGTCTATGTGTCCCACCACTTTAGACATGTCATGGCGTGGTGGCGATACATAGATGACGTCTTCCTCCTCTGGACAGGTACACAAGGGGAACTGGAGGATTTTTATGGATATTTGAATCAGGTCGATAGGACTGTCAAATTTACATTGGTGAGTTCATGTAAATCTATTCAGTTTTTGGATGTTTTTATCACACAGGAAAATGGAAAATTATTGACCTCCCTCTTCATTAAACCGACGGATCGAAATGATTTCCTGAGGTATAACAGTCACCACCCAAAACGCATGATAGAATCATTACCTTTTAGCCAATATTTAAGAATTAAAAGAATAAAGAGTAGTGAGGATGGCCTGTATAAGAGTGCACAGAAACTTACGAAAAAACTTAGGTCAAGAGGTTACCCTCAGAGACTGTTAAATAAACAGGAAAAAAAAGTCAGTGGATTAAATAGGGATATTATTCTGAATAAAATGACCAAAAATAATAAGGATGATAGAATACCTATGGTATCGACATATGGTGAAGAGAGTGAACAGGTGGCAAATATAGACAGGAGTCATTGGAAAATGTTAAATAGATGTTTCCCGGATGTGCCAGAATTTAAAAATCCCCCTCTTTTTTCTTATAGAAGAAATAAAAATATTAAAGATGTACTAGTACATTCAGATATTGGCCCCTCTAAAACTGTGACTCAGACATTCATTAAGGGTAGAGGTAGAAAGGGTTGTTATCCATGTCTTTCATGTGTCAACTGCCCGTTTATGTTAAAAGGTGATCGGTTTCTTCATCCAAAAACTCAAAAAGTATACAACATAAAAAATTTTTTTACATGTGATTCTGACTATATAATATATCTGTTAGAGTGCCCCTGCTCACTTTGGTATATAGGAGAAACTATGTGCGATTTTAAAACTCGCATGAATAATCATAGACATTCCATTAGAAAAAAGAGGATGGACTTACCTGTATCAAAGCATTTTGTGGAGGCGGGACATACTGTGATACAATTAAGATTTAGAATTATAGATGCGGTCCCTTTACAAAGACGGGGTGGAGATAGAATACGATTATTAAAAAGAAAGGAACTTGAGTGGATCCATAACTTGAATACGTTGAAGCCAAATGGACTGAATGCTGAATTTATTACAGCAGGTATCACCTGAGGAGTATGTTCAGACATCAGCAGTGTATGAAATTTGGGGTATTTTAAATATAATTGGATTTTTATATTTTAATATATTTATATATGGATATTTTTGGTTTCTTGCAGATCAATCACTCTCACTATGATATTTTGTGGAGTCGACGCGACCTGCTGCAACATGCGTATAAAGAAAGGGAGACTTCCTCTGGGAATGGATTTTTTCTTAAAAAAATGTTTTCTTTATATATATAGTAGTTGAAAATATTCAAGTTTCCACCTAATGAAGTTATAAAAATATATTTCTACATTATGAAATGGTATTCCTGTTTATGGAGAGAATTGAACTATAATGTATTCCCAATTATCGCCTGAGATTGGGAAAGGGGTGGGGACCTGAGGAAGGTTCCTCCTCTGACCTCTTAATTTCACTCCATGGATGAACCTAGGGATAGGGAATTCCATGGAAGGGTGTTTGGGTTATGTATTAATATATTATCTCTCCGTTCATTTATGGACATAGGAATTACCGTATGGATACTGTTATTATAATATAAATAAATTGAGAAATTATGAATAGGATGGTGTCCCTGATAATGAAAAGTGGGCGCGTTCTTGCAGTTAATAGAGGATAGGATTAATTATTTGAGTGCACATTTTGTTCATATTTGAAAATAATCTTCTGGTGGAGTTTGCCAATTAAAAAGATAGCGACCGTAGTGTTAGAAGTGTAAAGCGCTTGCCCGGTGATGTCACGATATGGGCGGACTAGGTTTGCCCGGTCATGTGACAAAACAATGTGGGTCCCATGGGAGACATGCGCAGATTGGATTCTGAGACGCCGAGAACAGCGTGGAGGAAGTAGGATGTGTGGTTATGCATGATTGCTGCGGGGTGAGTCGCACCCTCATATGTATTATTTACAATGTACACCTGGCACTAATAATTATCAATCAAAGCACTTGTCACTTTATGAGAGTTATGGATCATGATATTGATGATAATAATGTATCTGTTTAAAATGTATCACTATGTATGTAATTTTAATATTATTTTGAGATATGCACTTTTGCACTTTCTTTGTGAAATCATGGTTTTGTATAAATTAATTGTAATTATGGAATCACTGTTTGTAACTATATATATTGCACCATATGCATTTGAACTCTGCTTGAAAAAGGTTCTATGAACCGAAACGTTGCTTCTTGGGCTCATTAAAGTCCATTTTTTCTAACGAATTTTTGGAGTGCTGCCTTTTGATATACTTTCCATTGATATGCAACAGTTTGGACAGACTGCTTGGAGGCCTGGCACCTGCTAGTGAGTAATGATTAAATAGTGCTGTCTTATATATATATATATATATACAGTACAGACCAAAAGTTTGGACGCACCTTCTCATTTAAAGATTTTTCTGTATTTTCATGACTTTGAAAACTGTACATTCACACTGAAGGCATCAAAACTATGAAATAACACATGTGGAATTATATACTTAACAAAAAAGTGTCAAACAACTGAAAATATGTCTTATATTCTAGGTTCTTCAAAGTAGCCACCTTTTGCTTTGATGACAGCTTTGCACACTCTTGGCATTCTCTTGATGAGCTTCAAGAGGTTGTCTAGATTTAAAAATCTTTAAATGAGAAGGTGTGTCCAAACTTTTGGTCTGCACTATATATATATATATATATATATATATATATGTATATTATATACACACACATACACACTTGCATATTTTATTTATATAAGTAAATATAAAAATCTATATATATGTAACTATTTATATATTGTGACAGGATTAGAGAATAAGTTCAAGCGATCACCGTCCCCTGGACCAGACATGTGCTTCAGGTATTCCAAGGCACAATTCATACGAGGCAGGTTTGGTACTACTGATTACAACCAATTTTACAAAGTCCTGACTCACCAGAGCTCGGCCTCGTTCACAGCTCTTAACCCAAACAATTGCTTTACTCACAGCAGTTTTCCCAGGAGCAGAGAGAGCCTCTTCTTGTGGACTCTCAGCCCTATTATACCAGACCTGAACATTGCAGGTGATTAGCCAGAAAATACACTGTTCTCATGAGCGGATCGAAGGTGACATGCACACACCACACGTTTCCTCCGCTCATGTTACATATCCTCCCATCTGTTTCTGTGGCACCCCAGGGGTCTGGTTTCCACAGTAACAGCAATGTTATGTCTGAGAGCAGGTGGGAGGTCTCTTGGTCAGGAATCCTATGCATGCCGCACCTCCTGCCCAGTCCTGGGAGGGGAAGAACTTCCCCTATATAAACCTGGGGCTGAGGCAGGGTTAGTGAGTAGAGAAGAAGTAGAGACAGAGAAGCAGATATAGGAAAAGAACATCAGGAGCTCTGTGGGAGCAGTGCTACAAGGAGTCAGGGGCTGGCAGCTGCAGAGCTCGCCCTGACTGAGAAGTTATCACCGGACCCGGAGTCCGAGGCTGTGGGGACTAACTCCTATCCAGCAGCAGAAACCGACCGGCAGGGGATTGCAGGTCCTCTGGCCCAGAAACCCGAAGGCACGGTCACACGCGTGGGACCAGCACCGCCGTCGTGGAGCGGAAGCTACTAGAAGGCCCCGAGTCACCGGCCATACGGGTGAGCACCACACGGTACACTCAGGGACGTGGGCTACTTATACCCGCCTCTAGCAAGGTAGCCAGAAGAGTATCGTTAGTTTGGGAGGCCTACAACTCCGCCTGGCCAGGGGAGATCCCATCTGCTCAAGGACTGACCAGGCCCCAATCGCTAGCCAGTACTCCGGGAGGGTCTATCTTTGTCACCAGTAAAGACCCTGAACTACACCGTACCGTCTCCGAGTGGTTCCTGCTACCCCCATCATCCACGTCGGCTGCCCTGAGGCCATACCCCTCCCGTTGGGGGTTATACTATCACGCTGCACAATCCTACCACCGGCCTCAGCGGTCTGCCCTGCAGCAGCAGCTCCTTAGCTGTACTCAACGGGTGGCGTAGTCGTCCAACATCTACCGCTAATACAGCGCCACTTAGTCTGACTCCCTGGGCACGGACCGGATCACCGCCACGAGACTACAACCCTCAACAGATCCGGCTCCGGGTAAGCTCCCGCGTGCGCAACGCTGCGCGACACAGGCCCAGGGGCGCGTCAACTTTTGGCGTAGTCGGCAGGATTTCGTGCCCGCAACCACCGGGTACTGCGTGCCTGAAAAAGACTGTTCAAACTTACCTGTGGTGAAGATTCCCGCCATCCGGCGCCATCTTCCGCTTCCTTCCCGCCATCGGTGGAGTTTTCCCGCCATCCGGCGCCATCTTCAGCCTTCTTCCCGCCATACATGGAGTTTTCCCGCCATTGGACGCCATCTTGAGGACGCCGCGCGGGAAGAAGAGGGGCGTGGACTCCGAAAGCGCGCGAGAACTGAGGCCCCGCCTCACGTCCGGACGTTGCGTAAGGTCCTGGAAGGAGCCCAGCAGACGCCGACGTCACAGGAGCGCGACGGAAGGTCCTCAACCCTGACGATCCACTGCGGAGCCGCGGCCTACGGAAGAGGATCATCGCAAGGTAGGCCACGGTCCACTAGGGGGGAGAAGGATGTCGGATACGGAGGAGAGCTTCACCGCTTCAACCCCCGCCAGCGCCACCGCTGTTGCGGTCATGCCTTTCACCATGCCCTATATCCCGGGGGCAGCCTGGCTACCCCGGTACTCAGGGGAGTCACATACCCTGCATGACTTTAGAGAAAAGCTGGATAGCCTCTTCCAGGTGTACCCCCTCACAGAGGAGCAAAAAGTGAGCATCCTGGTGGCCCAATTAACCGGGGCAGCCCAAAGGGAGGTAAAGTCCTGGCCACCTGGGGGGAGGACTGTCGCAGGGATACTAACCCGGCTGAGGGACACCTTTGATACCCGCACCTCAGCCGAGATCAAGCTTAGATTCTACGGGTGCAAACAGCGGACACATGAGAGTATAAGGGACTATGCCCTGAACCTACAAGAGGCCCTGAGAGCCATTAAGCAGACCGACCCTGACGGCGTGGGAGACGAGGACAGGCTGTTGACTGAACAATTTATAGAGGGTTTATATTGCAATGCCCACCGAACCCAGTTGCGGGCAATGGCCTTACAGGACCCTCATCTGGGATTTGCACAGTTCAAGGACAGAGCCATCCGGGTGCTTCAAGAACCGGCACCAGGTGGCGTTGTGACCCCCAGACGCCCCACTACCACTTACCACCAGGAGGCGGCGCCCTTGTCGGCAGGGCCTGTGGGAGCTGATGCGCAGGCTTTGAACAATGACCCGGCTCCAGACCTGCACCATCAGGTCCAAGAGCTAGCTAAAAGCGTTGCTGCGCTAACCCGAACTGTGCAGTCTTTACAGGTTTCCACTCCAGGGAAGATCCAGCTGGCATCCGGACCGGAGGACATCCCGTGGCGTCGACCAAGGAGGACCCCACCGGCCAGAGGAAGACCCAGCGACCGATACAACGAGGACGGACGACCCATCTGCCGCCGCTGCAATCAACCCGGACATATGGCAAGGTACTGTCCTTTAAACTGGCACAACCTGGGGTAGAGGGCCAACCCCCAGGAAAAAGATCACCAGGCCCATCGAACTGGCGCGACAAATATGTGGGAGGACGTCCAGTCTTACCCGTGGTACTGGATGGCATTCCTATGAGTGCCCTACTGGACACCGGGTCACAGGTCACCACCATCCCGTACGTGCTCTTCAAGCAGTACTGGAATGACTCGGATATCACCCGCTACCTTGACGACGACTTGAGTATCATCGCCAGCAATGGTCAGCCCGTGCCACAGATTGGATTTAAAGAGGTGACCATTAAAATCGGTAGAGTCGAACTGGCAGCACAGGGACTGATCATTGTAGACATTGACAAACACGAGAGTCACCCAAAGATAACTCTAGGAACTAATGTAATTGAAAATTGTCTTGCAGAGGTGATTTTCCTTTTACAGCAGGTTGCCAAGAACGCCAGCTCCGGCCAGCAGCGAGTGCTCCAGAAAGAGATCCGGGCACTGATGCGACGGCAACAGCTAGAACTCTCCG
Source organism: Phyllobates terribilis (assembly GCF_046119375.1). Classification (NCBI taxonomy): domain Eukaryota; kingdom Metazoa; phylum Chordata; class Amphibia; order Anura; family Dendrobatidae; genus Phyllobates; species Phyllobates terribilis. The sequence continues at coordinate 1,710,945 of NW_027362974.1, read as the reverse complement.
GTGGTGAGATTGGTAGCGTGCGAATGTGTGACCCTTTCCCTATTGCCATGCCCCCGAAAAGTGAAATGATGATTTGGTGCCGGGCAGCTATTGGTCTGAGAGGTAGAGATTACCAGGCAATGGTAGAACCAGTTTACTCAGACAGTAGGCCCACCATTTTGACAGCACGGGGGGTGGTCAATGTACGCCATGGGAGGGTGCCCGTTCGCATAATAAATATCGGGAAGAGGGAAGTGTACCTGCCCCGGTATGCCACGCTAGCCAAATTGTATACCATCAATCAAGATTCCATACAGTCCGTAGAACCCTTGCCTCCATCTTCCCCGGAGGAAGGTAACGGCTCTAAGAAAACAATGGAGGACTGGTGTCAGCAACTACATTTGGGTACTGACTCCACTCCCTCACACCAGAAACAGGGAGTCTATCGGGTGGTTCAAGAGTACGAGAGAGTGTTTAGTAAACACCCGTTAGACTTCGGGCGAGTCAAGGGGGTAGAACACCACATCCCCACGGGAGACCATCCTCCCATAAAAGAGAGGTATCGACCCATACCCCCTGCACACTACCAACACGCCAAGGGGATGCTTAGAGACATGAAGGAGGCTGGGGTGATCAGGGATAGCTGTAGCCCCTGGGCAGCTCCACTAGTCTTAGTCAAAAAGAAAGACAACACCATGAGGATGTGTGTAGATTACCGGAAAATCAACCGTATCACACACAAGGATGCGTACCCCTTACCAAGGATAGAGGAGTCTTTGGCTGCTTTAAGATCTGCTAACTTCTTCTCTACCTTGGATCTCACTAGTGGGTACTGGCAGGTTCCTGTAGCAGAGGCGGACCGGGAGAAGACCGCATTCACCACCCCGATGGGACTTAGCGAGTTTACCTGCATGCCGTTCGGACTCTGCAACGCACCAGGAACCTTCCAACGATTAATTGAGTGCTGTCTGGGCCACAGAAACTTCGAGACGGTCCTGTTGTACCTGGACGATGTCATCGTATATTCCAAGACGTATGAGGACCACCTGAAACACCTGGCGGAAGTGTTCGAAGCTCTGGCAAGCTACGGCCTAAAGGTGAAACCCTCCAAGTGTCACCTCCTGAAACCAAAGGTGCAGTACCTGGGACACGTGGTGAGCGCTGATGGAGTGGCTCCCGACCCTGATAAGATCACCGCAATTAAGGAATGGCCAAGTCCCTCCAGTGTAAAGGAAGTGCGGCAGTTCCTCGGGTTGGTAGGCTATTACCGCAGATTCATCCCCGGTTTCACCAAAAAGGCAGCTCCTATGCAGGACCTCCTGATAGGCCAGTCCCGGAAGGCCAAGAACCAGAAGCCACCCTTCAGATGGGAGAAGTTAGAAGAAGAGTCCTTCCGCCAGCTGAAGATGGCCCTCACGGGGGATGAAATCCTGGCGTACCCTGATTACAGCCAGCCCTTTATCCTCTACACCGACGCAAGTAACATCGGGCTAGGAGCCGTGCTGTCCCAGATCCAGCAGGGGAAAGAACGAGTAATCGCTTACGCCAGCCGAAAACTGCGACCCACCGAGAGAAACCCTGAGAATTACAGCTCATTTAAGCTAGAGTTCCTGGCAGTGGTGTGGGCAGTCACCGAACGCTTTAAGCACTACCTCGCTTCCCCCCGGTTCACCGTGTACACGGATAACAACCCGTTGACACACCTGGACACAGCAAGACTCGGTGCCCTAGAGCAGAGATGGATGGCCCGTCTGTCCAACTACGAGTTCACAATCAAATACCGGGCAGGACGCTCCAATACCAACGCGGACGCCCTGTCCAGGATGCCAAACCTACCGGACGTAGGAGAAGATCCAGAGGGACTGGAAGAAGTCGAACTCCCCACGTTCCACCGTCATGGGACTATCCAGTATTCCCACCGGGTAAGGAGTAAGCAAGCTGCTACGTTTAATCCCTTGCCTCACTACAACTGGGCGGAAACGCAAGACAGTGACCCTGCCGTCCGACTGGTGAAGGAGATGCTGACTCGGCCAGAGGCTCGCCTTGACCCAGACGCTCCGGAGGAAGCCAAGCAACTGTGGGCTGAGAAGAGTCGACTGTTCCTTTATAAGGGGAAGTTGTGCCGCCGAATGGTTAACTCCCGGACGCATGAACTAATTTGGCAAGTAGTGGTGCCACGAAGAGACGCAGCCATGGTGATGGAGGCATACCACGACGGGGCTGGACACTTCGGATGGAAGAAGCTGGAGTTCCTGCTGCTGCGCGGGCAGTTCCACTGGGTAGGCATGAGGGGAACCATCGAGAGGTGGTGCAGAGACTGTGGCCCGTGCAACCTAAGAAGGAAGGACCGTGCCAGCCAGAAGACTCCCCTGCAGTCCATCGTCACCCGGCAGCCGTTGGAACTGGTAGCCTTGGATCATGTAAAACTGACCCCAAGCAGAAGTGGCTATGTCTACGCACTAACCATCGTGGATCACTACTCCCGGTTCTTGGTTGTCATCCCCGTCAAGGACTTAACAGCTCGAACAGCAGCTAGAGCCTTCCAGCAGCATTTCTGCCGTCCACACGGGTACCCGGACCAAGTTTTGACAGACCAGGGACCTGCCTTTGAAGCGGAGGTCTTCCAAGAATTCTGCACTCTGTATGGCTGCCGGAAGATAAGGACGACACCCTATCATCCGCAAACTAATGGACTTTGTGAGAAAATGAACCAGGTGGTGATAGATCTTCTGAAAACATTGCCCCTGGAAGAACGCAGTCTGTGGCCCGAGAGGCTGCCCGACCTAGTGGACCTATACAACCACATCCCGGTAGGTTCCACCAACTGTACCCCGGCTTACCTGATGAGGGCAAGACCTGGTAAGCTACCTGTTGACCTGGAGATGGGAGTCCTGACACCCGAGGACACTTCACCAGAAGCAGACTGGGACACAGAGAGGCAGCAGCAGTACCGGAAAGTACAGGAGAGCGTGGAGCGAAGTCTCTGTCAAGCTAGGAAAAGACAAGAGAAAACTTACAACCAGTATGCTCCCGCTGTTCCCCTGGTACCCGGAGAGCAGGTCTTGAAGAGGAAAAGGCGGCTCCACAAGTTGGACGACCAGTGGGAGAAGGACCCGTACATCGTATTGCCCTCAAGCCACGACAACCCAAAGGTCTGTACCATCAGTAAAGACGGAGGGGAAACCATAACCATTGTATCCCGGGATCACCTGAAGAAATGTCCCGAACAGCTACGGAACCCTGAAGAGGAACAAGAAGACCCTCGACCCGTAGAGGAAAGGGAAGACATGGTTAGTACTGTGTTCGGAGACTTCCCTCGGTCTTGGACTCAAGTCAATGGCGCAGTTGTGGTACCTGTACTCACCTTCCTCCAACCAGCATCCCAAGCACCTACGGAGCAACAGGTAGAGCTGGAAGAACAGCCGGTCCAGGAGGCAGAAGACCCCACACAGGCAGACCAGGAGGATCAACCCTCTGCTTATAGTGAACCTGCCATACCTCTAGTGAGCCAAAGGGCCCGTGGACAGCTGCCCAGTTTACCCTTGACAGCTCCTACACCCTGTAGTTCAGGGCTAGACAGTCAGCTCCGTAGGTCCACTAGGGCCACTAGAGGCCAGTTACCCGCACGATGGAGGATTTGAAGTGTTTAAATTGTTTTATTTGTGGTCACCTGTCTGTTACTTGTGTATAATTATGTGTTTCTAGTTATTTATAGGAGTCCTTGGTGGATTTACCGGGAATCCTTTATACATGGTTGGAGCGTAACCTAGGGATGGACTAAAGACTGTTAAGGACTCGGGGCAGGACAGACCCCTACCTGGTTACGTCTCCCTGTTTTGGTGAAATGGACACCTTGCTTTTCTTCAAAAACTGCACCCGGTTGCGGACACGCCGTGACCATTCTAATATGTTTTTTTTTATTGTACCGTTTCTGTTTGTATTGGTTATGTTTTTCTAAAATATGTTTAGTCCCGGAGTACTAAATTTCACTAGGGGGGAATGTGGCACCCCAGGGGTCTGGTTTCCACAGTAACAGCAATGTTATGTCTGAGAGCAGGTGGGAGGTCTCTTGGTCAGGAATCCTATGCATGCCGCACCTCCTGCCCAGTCCTGGGAGGGGAACAACTTCCCCTATATAAACCTGGGGCTGAGGCAGGGTTAGTGAGTAGAGAAGAAGTAGAGACAGAGAAGCAGATATAGGAAAAGAACATCAGGAGCTCTGTGGGAGCAGTGCTACAAGGAGTCAGGGGCTGGCAGCTGCAGAGCTCGCCCTGACCGAGAAGTTATCACCGGACCCGGAGTCCGAGGCTGTGGGGACTAACTCCTATCCAGCAGCAGAAACCGACCGGCAGGGGATTGCAGGTCCTCTGGCCCAGAAACCCGAAGGCACGGTCACACGTGTGGGACCAGCACCGCCGTCGTGGAGCGGAAGCTACTAGAAGGCCCCGAGTCACCGGCCATACGGGTGAGCACCACACGGTACACTCAGGGACGTGGGCTACTTATACCCGCCTCTAGCAAGGTAGCCAGAAGAGTATCGTTAGTTTGGGAGGCCTACAACTCCGCCTGGCCAGGGGAGATCCCATCTGCTCAAGGACTGACCAGGCCCCAATCGCTAGCCAGTACTCCGGGAGGGTCTATCTTTGTCACCAGTAAAGACCCTGAACTACACCGTACCGTCTCCGAGTGGTTCCTGCTACCCCCATCATCCACGTCGGCTGCCCTGAGGCCATACCCCTCCCGTTGGGGGTTATACTATCACGCTGCACAATCCTACCACCGGCCTCAGCGGTCTGCCCTGCAGCAGCAGCTCCTTAGCTGTACTCAACGGGTGGCGTAGTCGTTCAACATCTACCGCTAATACAGCGCCACTTAGTCTGACTCCCTGGGCACGGACCGGATCACCGCCACGAGACTACAACCCTCAACAGATCCGGCTCCGGGTAAGCTCCCGCGTGCGCAACGCTGCGCGACACAGGCCCAGGGGCGCGTCATTTCTACCTCAGCACCGGAATATTCTTAGCTCTTAAATCATTAAACCAAAACTAGGACCCTGGACAGGGCACCTGTATTGGCCAGCTGACGTCCGGGTCTATGCTCTACAGAAAAACTAAAATATTTTATTACGTTTCTATGATCTGATGATCTGGGATCTCAGAAAACATATCCCAATTGTCATGGCCAGCTCCAGGTTTTTCTGGGCCCTGGGCAAAAGAGTCTCAGTGGGCCCCCTTAACACATACCACGATTCATATATATATATATATATATATATATATATATATATATATAATACAATGCAAAGATTTCACTTCTTACAGTACATGAGATATATCTATTGTAAATTCTACAAAAGCTCAAAAAACGGCGAATTGCTCCACACAGGATACTGGCCCCCATAAAATGCTCCATACAGAATACTGGCCCCCATATAAAGCTGCATACGGAATACTGGCCCCCATATAACGCTCCATACGGAATACTGGCCCTCACATAACGATCCATACAGAATACTAGCCCCCATATAACGCTCCATACAGGATATTGGCCCCCATATAACGGTCCGTACAGGATACTGGTCCCCTTATAACGCTCTATACAGGATACTGGCCCCCTTATAATGCTCTATACAGGATACTGGCCCCCATATAATGCCCCATGCAGGATGTCCCTTTCCCACCCATATAATGCTCCATGCAGGATGTCCCTTTCCCCGCATATAATGCCCCATGCAGGATATCCCTCTTCCCCACCATATAATGCCCCATGCAGGATGTTATCCCCCCTCTTTATAATGCCCCATGCAGGATGTCTCCCCCCCCTATATAATGCCCCATGCAGGATGTCTCCCCCCCTCTTTATAATACCCCATGCAGGATGTCTCCCCCCTTATATAATGCCCCATGCAGGATGCCCCCCCCTCTTTATAATGCCCCATGCAGGAAGTCTCCCCCCTATATAATGCCACATGCAGGATGTCACCCCCCCTCTTTATAATGCCCCATGCAGGATGTCACCCCCATATAATGCCCCATGCAGGATGTCACCCCCCCATATAATGCCCCATGCAGGATGTCACCCCCCCATATAATGCCCCATGCAGGATGTCACCCCCCCCCATATAATGCCCCATGCTTCTGTTATAGCAGAAGCTGGAGTCCCTCAAGTTTAAAGGCCCCATCTATGCTATATAAGTCTGACAGTTATTTTAGGTGAAAACAACAGCTATGAATGTTCCTTCTTGTATCAATAGCGTGTCCTTGGGAGAAGATAAAGTGATTCTCCCTGGCCAGATGTTTCTTCTAGTGTAGCAATAATGTGTTCTTGCAGAAAGATGAAATGACCTTGCTAACTAGATAAGTCTAATTAAATATTTTAAAGCATACAGAAACTAGCTTTTTTCGCTTGTTCAGCTAAACTGTATAATCGAACCATATGTGGCAAATCCGTTTCCTGCCTTTAGGGTGTATATTAGCCCTGTGTTTTGTAATAAAGTTTTTAGAGTATGTTTAGACACAAACATCCTGTCCTGTTTCTTCATTCTCTCCGAGCTCGTAATCCAAAGGATAGAAGACCCAAAATTCAGTGACGACAGCTGGCGCCTCGAACAGGGACCTTGAGTTAATCTACCCAAGGGTGCTCGACCGGTCCGAGACGTGGGACGAGTGAAGCTCTCTGTTGGTGATATATACAGTGCTGAGGTAAGAATAACTGTTATATTCTACCTAATTATATCACTGCATAGAAGAGACTCCCTCACCCCCGAGCGGTCGGCTCCCCAGGTAATTCAACAGATTGTTGTCTGGCTCAGGTCCCTTTGAACCAGTAGAATCCCTCAGATAAATTGACAGTCCTGCCTTCTATCCTTTGGAGAATTTAAGAATGAAAGTATGGATCCGATGATTGTGTTGTGGATGTGTCCCGGGATTGATGTTTTTGGTCTGTTTTTCTGGTTGGCGTATAAGTCCTAGAGAGGCTAGTAGTGGAATGGTTCAGAAACCTTTGTGGCCCATTGTCTAAGTGACCATTGTCTAAGTGACTGAGGAGTCTCTTCTAGGTGAGGAGAACCGAAAAAATGGGGAACCAAAATGCCAAGGAAGGCATTATAGCCAAAGACTTAGTGGTACGCAGAGAAGGGAAACAGGCACTGATTGGAATTGACAAAATATTGTGTAAAGCGGGAATGAATGAGAATGGAGAGATGAATGGAGAGAAATGGAAATCCTTCTTTAACTCCTATCATGGAAGGCTGAAAGATAAGGGTCTGTTAGGGACAGTAGATGTATGGATGAATGCATGCGCTTATTTTGAAGGAGAGATTGAAGAATTAGGAGACGGACGTTACAGACTGACAAAAACTGGAATGACAGATTTTCCTCCCTGTCCGCTCCCGACGTCACCCCCACCCCAGTACCAGAATTCCCAGGAACCTAAATGTTGGGTTTGCCCCAGATGTGGACAGCAGAATCCCTTGACAGTAGACATCTGTGTGGCATGTGGAGGACCGAGACCCCACCCAGCTAGTCTATTCCCAATGAGGACGGTAGTTGTGCCAGGAGCACCAGCAGCAGCAGCAGCAGCAGGGGGGGATGCAGTGGTTCCAGGTCAGGAAGCTCGTACAATGTTAATGTATAGACCATGGAGCCCTTCAGAGCAGTTGGCACTGATCTCCCAGCTGCCAGATCCGTCCCAGTCCCCTATGGGTTTTGCTAGAATGATCACCACCATACAGGATACGTATCATGCCACTAGAATAGATCTGCAGGGGGTAATTAAGGGAAAATTGGCAGATGAAGCCCGCTATGATAGGTTGATAGATGAGACAAAAAAAACAGTATGCCAATAGGACCGGACCCGTAGATGCAGAATCTAATGATGCAGCAGCTGGAGTCCTATTCGCAGCAGCGTTGGTAAAAGCATGTCAAGACAGGCAAGCAGAAAAGCAAGTTACACTAGAAGATAGAGTGCAGGGAAAGGAGGAAGATCCTAAGGATTATTTCTATGCACTAAAGAAAACCTGGTCAGAAATGGGGTTCAACCCCGGGAATAAGACTAGTGAGAGGGTATTAGCAAGTGCTTTCATGAATGGACTAAAGAAAGAGATTGCAGAGAAGGTAAAAGCAAGTAGACCGGACTGGAGATCAGTGAAGGCAGAAGATTTAGCTAGAATAGCTCAGGGGGCACAGCATGACATAGCGCAGGCAAAAAGAGCTGCCAGAATACATATAGTAGAGACGACCCCCAGAAACAACAGAGGCAGAGGACGGACTGAAGGAGGAGGACAGAAACTGTGTTACGGATGTAAAAAGCCAGGACATTTTAGAAAGAACTGTAGGACCAACCCGTATCCAAATGCTCAGAGTACGGGTCCTCCAGCCGACCAAACAACGCCCCCATAGGATGAGGGTAGCTTGCACATGAACCCCCTCATCTCCTTACCCCCAACTCCCAGTTGTATAGTGCAGGTGAACCTACCAGGGGGACATGAAATCGATTTCCAAATAGATACGGGGGCCGACAATTCAGTAATTACGCAAGGTGATTGGCCATATGTAGCGCCCCAAGGACTTGGTCACTACAGAGGTATTGCACCTCATCCAGAGGTGTGATATCCCACTCCCGGGTAAGGATGGAGTATGGATCAAGGCTCAGTAGGCTGCATACAGCACACACACCCCATTTCCGAGGGACAGCTCAACGGTGCTCCCACTAGACAGAAGTGCAGGCACGACAGCATCTGTCCCTGGCTGGAGTGGGGAGGGGGGTGGAATACCCAGTGCTATAGGGGCAGATAGGGGTTGGGTCCGGAGCATAGGAAGGAGCCCATTGGTTGCTAGTCACCTGGGCTCATGGTCAGAGGGAGGTATATAAGGTGGGCACTATCTTAGAACAGTGTTCAGTCTGAGAGAGGAAGTGACAGAGCAGGGCCTCTGTGGAGCTCTGCTCCGGAGGCGGGCCTAGCCTGTGAGGCCCAGCCAGCACTGAAAGAGAAAGAAGAAGAAGTTCAGTCTGTGAGGAGAAGTGGAGAAGGCAGGGAGCAGGGCTGCTGCATGGGCTCTGCTCCCTGGGCAAGCCTAGCACAGAGGCCGGGGCCAGAGAGAGAGAGAGGAGAAGGAACAGTGGAAAGGAAAAGGAAACAAGACCAGAACAGAAGTAACAAGTGAAACAGAAAGGCTCAGGAACGAGAAGGAAGAGAGAACCCTAAGGACCCAGGATATTGCGGGTGACGGGTTGGCAGAACAGGGTACCGGATCCCAAATTGGTGGAAGCGAATCATCTTCAGCCAAGAACCGGAGGTCGTGACCAGCCCTTGGTGCGACCCCTCGTTACACCTTGCTAGGAAGGCATACCATATAGGGTCAGGGACGTGGGCACGTAGCCCTCCCAAGAGAAGGCCCGCGGGAGCTGGACATAAGCTTGGTCACTGGTGGGGCACGAGCCAGAGAAAGGACGGAAGGGAGCTTTGAGACATACTCCAGAAAGACCTGGGAGTTGACCGAGTCCCTTGCCTGGTGGACGCAGCACGGCTTGGGTGGTCACTGCTTCGCGAGAGTGACCTGGAGAAAACAAACTGTGAGTAAAGGACATTGGATTGCAACACGTTGTCTGTGACTTCTTGCTCCTCCGGCACTATTGGTACTGGGACTATCTCCACCATCACTCCCATCATCCACGCTAACTGCCCTGAGGCTGTACTCCTCCCGTGGGGAGTCATCCCATTCTTAGCTGCACACATAACACCGGCCTCAGCGGTCTGCCTTGCAGCGGCGGTCTCCATTGACCGCAATCCACGGGTGGCGTAGTCGGACACTTGTTATTACACTAAGACTGCCACTGAATTGACCACCCTGGGCACGGACCGGGTCACCGCCACGGAGACTACAACCCCCAGCGATCCGGCTCCGGGTATTCCCTGCACAACACAGGCCCAGGGGGCGCGTCACATACATTGACACTGATTTTTCACATCATGTCATTGCCACCCCTTTCAATTCCCCGTCTGTCCTGCTTCCTGTCACTAAAAGAATTCCCCTGCAAATTCAAGGAGCCACTGTACATAGCAAGCTCATGGTATCGCCCCGAGGCCAATGTAACCTTTTGGGAAATGATGTGTTTTCCCAATTACAAGCACATATTGAGTATCATCCCGATGGCACTGTCACCATGACCCCAGGTTTAAAACCAAGTACCCTTTGCAAAATTATGTCACTAGATATTGCCAGCATAGAAGAGACAAATGAGTTTCCCCCGATATTGGAGCAGGCTGTACCACATGATTTTTGGGCCTCAGACAAAACAGATGTTGGTAGGTTAAGAGTTCAACCAGTAATGGTGAAATTAAAACCAGGAGCCATCTTGCCTCAACAGAGGCAGTATCCCCTTAGCTCGGCTCAGGAGAATGCCATAGCCCACCAGGTCCAAAAATTACTACAGAGAGGAGTCCTAGTCAAAACCCAGTCCCCTTGCAACACTCCCCTGTTCCCAGTAAAGAAAAAGAGTGTGCCAGGACAACCAGCCGCATATAGAATGGTCCATGACCTCCGGTTGGTTAACAAAGCCACAGAACTTCTAACACCAGTTGTGCCCAACCCGCATACTCTTCTGTCACAGATACCTTCTAACTCTCTTTGTTTTTCAGTGGTCGATTTGGCAAATGCATTTTTCAGTGTACCATTACATCCTGACTGCCAGTACCTGTTTGCTTTCACATTCCAGGGCAGTCAATATACATGGACAGTGTTGCCACAGGGTGCCCAGAATTCACCCACAATGTACACTGCAAGTCTGCAGGAAATACTGGAGGGATGGTCTGAACCACATATCGTTGTTTTGCAATATGTCGATGACCTGCTCATTTGTGCCCCCTCCAGGAAACAATGTCATAGTGCAACTATATCGCTTATGTTGTTTCTCTATCACGCTGGCTGCAAGGCATCGAAAGATAAGCTTCAGTTTTGTAAATCTTCAGTCACCTTTTTGGGACATTGCATTACACCAGGAGCTCGTCATTTAACAAATGCACGTAAACTAGCAGTACAGGCATTCACCGTCCCCATTAATGTTGCAGCCCTCAGAACTTTTCTTGGACTTGTTTCCTATTGCAGACAGTGGATTCATGCCGCCTCTGTTTTAATGCAGCCCCTCTATGACTGTCTTACCCCAACACCTTTTGTACTAACATCAGAGGCAATAGACTGTTTTTATTCTCTCAAGAACCGTATTTTGGCTGCTCCAGCTTTGGGTACACCTAATTATGAGCTCCCATTTACTCTGTACCTTCATGAACAAGCTGGACATGCAGCAGGAGTTTTAACTCAAACACACGGTGATAATCAGAGACCTGTTGCCTATTTTAGTGTCAGATTGGATGCGGTAGCCAGAGGTGCACCATCCTGCGTACGTGCTCTGCATGCTGTTGGACTATTACTCCATAAATCCGCAGACATTGTTCTTGACCACCCGCTCACCGTTCTAACACCTCATGATGTCTACACTATATTGAATCAAGTGCAACCCGCTCACCTCTCAGCAGCACGTCATCTCAGGTTACAATGTGCACTGTTAATGCCTCCCAATGTTTCTTTACAGAGGTGTACTACCCTGAATCCAGCAACTTTGTTACCTCTCTCGGATCTAAAGGAGGAGTCAGGTACTGTGCTTTTTAAGGAAGATCCAAGAGAGGAAGTTCCTCATGACTGTGTACAAATGATGGCACAAGAAACGGCAGGTTTACCTACTGTATTTGAACATGAATTACAAAATGCAGATTTTGAATTTTTTGTAGATGGATCCCGTCATCAGGACGATTCAGGTACCTTCCATACTGGATATGCAGTTGTCTCCCTCAATGCAGTAATCAAGGCAGAACCAATGCTCCCACACCAGTCGGCTCAAGAAGCTGAACTTAGGGCCCTAACCGAGGCCTGTAAACTAGCGGAAGGTAGTATTGTTAACATTTACACAGATTCTAGGTACGCATTCGGTATATCGCATGATTTTGGTCCAATATGGAAGTCAAGAGGTTTCCTGACGGCAGCAGGACACCCCATTAAGAATGCTGATGCGGTCCAGCAGTTAATTAATTGATGCGCTACAACTACCTAAACAAGTAGCTGTCATAAAGGTAAGAGCACATACCAGACGCACCGACTAGGTAAGCAGAGGAAACGCGATGGCAGATGCAGCGGCAAAAACAGCAGCCTGTAAGCCGCAACAAGGGTCAACAGTACGTCAGTTAAGTGCCCCTAAAAACCCCTTTGTGTCGGAGGACATCTTATCCCAAATGCAGGCGCAGGCTCAAAAGGAGGAGGTTGATAAGTGGTTAAAGGAAGGTGCATGCCTGAATGAAGCAAATGGGGTATGGGGGAAAGGGACACGACGATGCCTTCCAAGGGCACTGTACCCAGCAGCTGCCCAGATACTACATGGGCCGACACACCAATCTAAAACGGGTGTGATGAGTGTGATGCAGAAACATTGGGTGGCACCAGGATTCTCCACCTGTATTGAAAACCTGGTACAAGGGTGCATGATATGTGCTACACATAATCAGGGTAGAGTAGTTAAAACACCACCCAAACACACCCCCCGGCCCCTTTATCCATTCCAGAGACTGCAAATTGATTATATTCAGCTGCCAAAGTCAGGATCATGGGAATATGTGTTGGTCTGTATTGATTTGTTCTCAGGATGGCCAGAGGCTTTCCCGATTGCCAAAGCCACGGCTACGGCAACCGCAAAGAAACTGCTTGCGGAGGTGGTCTGCAGGTATGGGGTACCAGAGGTAATTGAGAGTGACAGAGGTACACACTTCACAGGTGAAATAATGAATGAAGTCATGTCAGCTCTAGGAATTCAACAAGCATTCCATACCCCATATCACCCACAAAGTAGTGGTACAGTGGAAAGACTGAATGGGACATTGAAATTAAAAATTCAGAAAGCCATGGCTGAGACAGGAAAACCATGGCCGGACTGTTTACCACTTGCTCTGTTTTCAGCAAGATACACGCCTAATAGAAAGACTGGACTCTCTCCATATGAGATATTGTTTGGCAACGTACCCGGCCTAGGGTGTTTCTATCCGCAAGCATTAGAAATGAACAACCATGTGCTAAGTTCCTATGTGAGGGCTTTACACAAAAAGATTAAGCAAGTACATGATAATGTCTTCAGTTCTCTTCCAGATCCAGATCAAGACTCTAGCAGCCATACGCTGCAACCTGGAGACTGGGTGGTTATAAAAAGACACGTGAGGAAAAGCCTAGATCCACGGTTTGACGGACCCTTTCAAGTTCTGCTGACCACAAGTACAGCCGTTAAGCTAGAGGGAAAAGAGACCTGGATCCACGCGTCCCATTGCAAAAAGATACTAGGAGAACCAGCGGACAAAGAATGATGACATTGTTTATACTTACCTGCATACTTGCGACCACAGGTGCATGGACTAGGTTAGGCACCATGGATGGAGACGACAATAGATTCATTAGACACCATCTTGCTCTAATCGATGGACTAAAGGAGCAAAACCAGACCATTGCTAATTGTTGGATATGTACACATGCCCCTGTGACGTCCACTAGCATACCCTTTCTCGCTGTCCCGGTCTCATGGGAAGAGATAAACTTTTGAGTGAACTGTTCAGATACTTTGGCCAATAATTCCACACAGAGATTTTCCTTTCTAAATCCCGCAAATTGGTTTAAAGGTATTGGTGGGTGGTTGGCTGGTATAGTACAAGCTATTTTACAGGTTTTGCTAATGTGTCTTGCGGTTTATTTGGTTTTTAAGTTTTTTTTAATGTGTATTCAGCGTTGTACTAAAAGAAAACATAGAAATTCGTATTGATAAATGAAGGAACAAAAGGATGGAATGTTATAGCAGAAGATGGAGTCCCTCAAGTTTAAAGGCCCCATCTATGCTATATAAGTCTGACAGTTATTTTAGGTGAAAACAACAGCTATGAATGTTCCTTCTTGTATCAATAGTGTGTCCTTTTGAGAAGATAAAGTGATTTTCCCTGGCCAGATGTTTCTTCTAGTGTAGCAATAATGTGTTCTTGCAGAAAGATGAAATGACCTTGCTAACTAGATAAGTCTAATTAAATATTTTAAAGCATACAGAAACTAGCTTTTTTCGCTTGTTCAGCTAAACTGTATAATCGAACCATATATGGCAAATCCGTTTCCTGCCTTTAGGGTGTATATTAGCCCTGTGTTTTGTAATAAAGTTTTTAGAGTATGTTTAGACACAAACATCCTGTCCTGTGTCTTCATTCTCTCCGAGCTCGTAATCCAAAGGATAGAAGACCCAAAATTCAGTGACGACACCTCCATACATTAAAAAAAAAAAATCAAATACTCACCCTCACCTCACTCCTCCTCACCTGCTGCCGCTGCTCAGGTCCGGACTCCATTGCTGGCATCTTCCCGCTCTGCGCTGCCTGTGATGGCTCCTGGGAGGGTGCGGTGGAAAGACATCACCGCGCCCTCTAACCTGAGACATCACAGGGAGCGCAAAGCGGGAAGACAGCGGAGCTGCGGAGGCATGGGGAGAGGTAAGTATCCGGCTGCCGGGGCCCTGAGCAAGTGGGGGAGAAGGGCGGGCGCTGGCACCGCTCTCCTTCGCCCATAGCCCGGCGTGGTGCCCGACCGCAAGTGGGCCCTCTCGCCTGCTCAGGGCCCTGGCACTTGCCCGGGTGCTGACGCCGGCCCTGCCTATTGTTCTGTACAGACTCCTGTACTTCTAGTACCTGAGCACCTGACACGTCTGACATTTTTACCTCAGATCAAGCTGCGTTTTACAGTATCAGCAAAAGATATGAGATTTTAGAAATTTCACTCATATGCTTGATTTTTTTTCCTGACTGAATTTGACAAATGCAGCGTTTTTAAAATCCACAGCGTGTCAATTCTCTCAGTGTTTTTGTAGCTTTTTTTTTACAAAGAAATGAAAGGGGGAAAAAATGCTGTAAAAAATGCAAGTTTTTTACAGCGTTTTGACAGCGGTTGTGGTGAATGAAACTAACTTTATTAAAAATGTACTGTAGACAAAGCTCATATGTAATCCACACCCAAAAAAAGGCTACAAAAAAGTGACAAAAATGCAGGGAACATGAGGAAAACCAGGGGTTTTGAACACAGTGTTTTTACTGCCAAGACAAGTTTTTATTGTTGCAGTAAAAAACACAGAAAAACGCTATGTATGAGGGTCACTAACATGGGCCCTTCAAAGTTAAGCTTAAATAATATTCTAGATATGACTCTATTATACCAACTGAGCTAAACTGCAAGGGTCCCCGCAGGGCCTGACTGTCCATCTGGAAGTTCCAACAAATACCAGATGGGCCGGTGTGGACACTTGTTGACAGTATCCACTTTCTGAGGATGTGGATATCATTAACCATTAACAACTAAGGTGGAGCAGAGAGCCATGGACTCCCTGCTCTGCCACTTGCTCAGAAAAGCCGTAGACTGCTTATGTCTTATGAACTCAAAGAGGTCAGCACCACATGAGGGACATCAGGCGATGCAATGACCTCACTTCAACATCTGCTGCACCTAGACTGTAGTGAGGAGGAGAATATCACCCCTCAGCGTGGGAGAGAGGGGGTGATAAGTATTAGTATATGTTTCTGGTTTCCCAGGACACAATTATTACATAAGAAGGCCCGGGGGGCATTATAAGGATACACAGGGCACCACTGTCATGAGACATTATTATTATTATTAGTCAGTATAGGGGGCATTATTATTATAACGTAGCCCAGTGAATATAAGTATTATTATAAGGAAAAAGAGGACACCATTATTGATAGCAATAAATTTAGATTTTCTTCAAGTATTTGCAATTTGAGGAGATCTGAGTTGCTGCAAATCTATTTTTTTTAATTTGTCAAACTAGGTGAAAACATTGTCTGCTCTCTGTTACTGATAGAGGAGACTAGATTACTCCACGTGCTCTCCTCACACACTGAGCAGCACTTATGTCCATAAAATGGCCGCTGGGGGAGGAGCATGTGACCAGATCAGCCTATCGTATCAGCCTCCTCCAACAGACAAGCAGCTCTCCTATGTGAGGAGTTTTAGTATTGGAGGCTGAGGACAGGTCTGGTCACTGCTCCTCCACCAGCGGCCATTGTATGGACAGAATGCTGCTCAGTGTGTGAGGAAAGCTGCACTAATAAGTGTAAATGGCCGCCCCCTTTAATATACGTGCTTAAATATTTAAGGGGTGCAGTGAAAAATTTATATGCGAGCAAGTAAGGTTCAAATTTCGGTGTTAATTTCACTTAATATCATTGTGGCAGTGTAAAAAAAATGTTAATGCTCATTGATTAGTTGACGCCGACCCATGCACCAAAGAAGATGCCACATCTGTCGCTCACTAGATTGTTTTATGTTTAGGCTGCCCTCTACTGACAACTAGAGGAATCATTTGCAGGTCAAGTATGTAAATCTGCATGGTATAGCATTAGTACATGAAATTGGCCCACTAAGGGTCTTCTCTATGCAATTATAGCCTATTGTGAACTCCCATGCCCAATATATTTGAGTGTCGCTTGTACTATTTATTTGAGAAGCCTTATGAGTATAGTATGCCCTTATCAGAATGACAATGTTTGCAATAGGCATATAGATTGTATGATATGTCATGGAACGCACTCAGCTGTAAAGTTCCAGGATTGACTGTGCATTGAAATCTAGGTGACAGCGGCGAGGCGGCTTCACTGTGTCCATGATCACATGATCCCGGTGCTGGTCACATGCTCTGACTGGGAGAATGGCGGCCAGGTGGTTCCGGCGTGTGGAACGCATACTGACTCTCCGGTCACGTGCTTCCTGTCACGTGTTTCCGGTGACCACGGATATCCGGTTGTGCTTGGAGCACATGGGGCGTGCAAAAGAGACGGTTGCATCTAGTTTGGAGTTGATTATTTGTGGTCCTCAAACAATCAACTCCATTCTAGCTGATTCACCATTGAGCCGTCTAGTTTGGAGTTGATTTTTTGAGGGCTCATTTTATCAGCTCCACTCTAGACGGATCACTACTGAAGTGACTGGATCGGGGGGATATTTTGTGGATCTCATTCCAGCATCTCCACTCTAGCTGATTCACTGGTGAGGTGACTGGATCGGAGTGGATATTTTGAGGATCTCATTCCAGCATCTCCACTCTAGCTGATTCACTGGTGAGGTGACTGGATCGGGGGGATATTTTGTGGTCCTCATTCCAGCATCTCCACTCTAGCTGATTCACTGGTGAGGTGACTGGATCGGAGTTGATCTTTTGATGATCTCTCTGCAGCTTCTCCATTCTAGACAGTTCAGTTTCTACACTGAAGTTCCTCAAAAAATCACCTCCAATGTCCAGAATGGAGCAGATTCCCGGATCCTCATAGCCTGCAATGTAGTGGAATTGGAATGTACACACATTGTAGATATATATCAGCCTTATAATTCTAATGATTTCATGTTTTTATTTTTTAAGTACTTGCTCAAACTGTTATATTTATTACGTATTTCCAAAGGGCAAAATTTTATTTTTTTCATGATTAATCAAACTTGCATTTTATTATCGCTTTTTGTAATATAAATAATCACACACAGCGCTGATCGTTCAGTTTTACGTGGGGAAAAACGTAACAAAGCGCAGCGACAGAGTCCTCATAATTTACAACATTGTATTGGAGTGGATTTTTTGAGGACCTCATTTTAGTAACTCCATTCTAGCTGATTCACCAGTGAGCCGTCTAGATAGGAGTAGATTTTTTGAGGACCTCATTTTAGTAACTCCATTCTAGCTGATTCACTAGTGAGCCGTCTAGATCGGAGTGGATTTTTTGAGGACCTCATTTTAGGAACTCCATTCTAGCTGATTCACTACTGAGCCGTCTAGATCGGAGTAGATTTTTTGAGGACCTTCCTATAGCCTTCACTCTGTACAGTTTGGTGCTGAGGTGACTGGAATCGAGTTTTCTCAAAGAGTGAGCGGAGCCTCGTGGGGAGTAACGTAACAAAGCGCAGCAACACAGTCCTCATAATTTACAACATTGTATTGGTGTGGATTTTTTGAGGACCTCATTTGAGCAACTCCATTCTAGCTGATTCACTAGTGAGCCGTCTAGATCGGAGTGGGTATGTTGAGGATCTCCCTGTAGCCTCCAAACTGTACAGGTGCTGAGGTGACTGGAATCGAATTTTCTCAAAGAGTGAGCGGAGCCTCGTGGGGAGTAACGTAACAAAGCGCAGCAACACAGTCCTCATAATTTACAACATTGTATTGGTGTGGATTTTTTGAGGACCTCATTTGAGCAACTCCATTCTAGCTGATTCACTAGTGAGCCGTCTAGATCGGAGTGGGTATGTTGAGGATCTCCCTGTAGCCTCCAAACTGTACAGGTGCTGAAGTGACTGTGACTCGCCCCCTGGGCCGTGGGGCACTCGGATCCGGGCAATAGGGAACGATGGGGGTAGTAGTGGCAACCCGGTTCCGTGGCTCAGGGTGGTCAGGCCAGTGGTAGTCCGTTATGTGCTATTGATTATGTCCGACTACGCCACCCGTGGATTTGCGGTCATTAGGAACCGCCGCTGCAGGGCAGACCGCTGGGGCTGATGATATATGCAGCTGGGATGGTGTGACTCCCCACGGGAAGAGTGTGGCCCCAGGGCAGTGTGGTGGATGGTGGGAGTGATGGTAGTGAGAGTCCCGGTGCCGATAGTGCTGGAGGAGCAAGGAGCACACAGACAACAAGTTGCAGTCCAGGGTCTTTACTAAAACAGGTAAACTGACCCATAAACAGTCCCGGCTAGGAGGGGACCTGGATGTCTGAGAGCAACGGGGAAATTGGCCCTGGTCAGGGTGAGGGTGTAGGCCTACCGTGCTTTCTGCGCTCCTTCTGGCTATCTCCTCGTTATTGGGTAACAGCCCACGTTTCCGAGCTTTCCGTGTATTCTCGCCTGTATAGCCTGCGACGTGGGTTCCTTTCTGCTCCCAGCCTTGTACGGCTTTACTGGTCCCTTCGGTTGTGGCAGGGCCTCCAGGCTTCTTAGGCCAAGGAATATACAGTCCCTTGCGAACTTGTTATCTGCTGGAGAATGTGGAATCCTCCCAGCCTCAGACACCAAAGTCTGGTAAAGTAAGTATTTTATCTGCCAAGACAGGCTCTCTTCGCCTCTTGTCTCTGGCTTGTGGCTCTCCTCCTGCCACACTTCCTCTTAGGTGCAGTGCAACTGTCTGTCCCTGCTCTGCTCTGGGACAAGTCTCAGTGCTGAGACAGGCCATCAAGTTCTCTCTAACCCTGCCCCCAGTACCAGCTTTTATAGGGGCAGCCTGCTCCCCCTACTGGCCTGAGACAGGAGGCATTGCATGCTAATGTTCCCCTGACCAGAGAACCTCCCGCTTGCTTTCAGACACAGCTTTAATTACACTTGTGGCATCCAGGCCAGGCTGACACATTCCCCCCTAGTAAAATTTAGTACTCCGGGACTAAACAGTAAACAAAGACAATATGCATAACTATAAAACATTATCAGGAAAGTGACGCACAGATTGAGTTCTTAAGGTCACAGTGTGGTCTTTGACCGGGTGTCCATATCACCAATACAACGGGGAGCCTTAACCAGGTGGGGGTCTGTCCTACCCCAAGTCCTTTACAGTCTTAGTTCATTCCTGGGTTAGGCTCCGAACGCAGTCCATACAAGGTCCTGGTTATAAAAAGTCCATAACCTGTGAGTCCTTACGGTAGCTGCAAGAAACTGAAACACAGAATTACCAGACATGCATGTAACTTGGCAAACAATTCAACATTTGGCAACAGGGTTATTTACAATCTTATCGCGCTCTATATTTTCCAGCGAGCGGGTATCTGCCCCTTTGTGCTCCTGGTTGACCTCCTTAACCCACTGTCTGGTGGTGGACCAACCTGGCTTTCCCCACTAGCGTTAGGGGTACAGCTACCAGCTGGGTGTACAGGTAGGGCAGGCAGCTGTCTGCGGGTCCTTTGGCTTACCGCAGGCATGGCAGGCTCACTGTCAGCAGAGGGTTGACTCTCCTGGGCTGCTGGTACAGGCTCTTCTGCCTCTGGAACCGCTTGCTCCTCTTCACCTTCCGGCTCTGGTGTTGGTTGTTTCTGTGCTGGTTGCAGGAAATGCAGGACAGGTACCACTATGGCATCATTTATGCGAGTCCAGGACTGAGGGAACTCTCCGAGAACGGTGCTGATCATTTCTTCCTTGACCTCTGCGGGTTCAAGGTCACTCTGATCCTCTTCTGCACTACGGAGTTGCTCGGGGCACCTTTTGAGGTGGTCTCTGGAGACGACACTAGTGGTTTCTCCTCCGTCCTTGGTGATTATGCACACCTTTGGGTTGTCGTGGTCAGACTGCAGTACGGTGTAGGGTTCCCTTTCCCACTGGTCGTCCAACTTATGTAGCCTTCTCTTCCGCTTCAGGACTTGCTCACCAGGTTCTAGGGGACCAGCAGGGGCGTGTTGGTTGAAGAGTTTTTCTTGCCTCTCTCTCACCTGGGCCAGGCTCTTCTCCACACTCTCCTGTGCCTTCTTGTACTGCAGTTGCCTTTCCGTATCCCAGTCCGCATCCGGGGAGGTGTCCTCAGGTATTAGGACTCCCATCTCCACGTCTACGGGCAGCTTACCTGGTCTAGCTCGCATCAGGTAAGCCGGGGTGCAGTTTGTAGCATTCACCGGGATATTGTTGTATAGGTCTATCAGGTCCGGCAGTTTTTCTGGCCACAGGCTGCGTTCCTCCAGGGGCAACGTCTTCAGGAGATCAATGACTATATTGTTCATCTTCTCACACATCCCATTGGTTTGGGGGTGGTAAGGCGTTGTACGAATCTTCTTACAGCCATAGAGGTTGCAGAACTCCTGGAAGATTTCAGCCTCGAACGCAGGACCCTGGTCTGTCAGGACCTGTTCCGGATACCCGTGTGGACGGCAGAAATATTGCTGGAAGGCTCTGGCCGCTGTTTGGGCTGTCAAGTCTTTTACCGGGACCACCACGAGAAAACGGGAATAGTGGTCCACGATTGTCAGGGCGTAGATGTACCCTGACCGGCTTGGAGCCAACTTGACATGGTCTAGAGCTACCAGCTCAAGAGGCTGCGTGGTGACGATGGGCCTCAAGGGTGTCTTCTGGCTGGTGCGGTCCTTCCTCCTTAGGTGACAAGGGCCACAGTCTCTGCACCATTTTTCTACAGCACCTCTCATGCCGACCCAAAAGAATCTTCCTCTTAGCAGGAACTCCAGTTTCTTCCAACCGAAGAGCCCCGCTCTGTCATGGTAAGCCCCCAGGACCATAGCTGCATCTCGCCTTGGGACCACGACTTGCCAGGTCAGCTCGTGCGTCCGGTGGATGACAATCCTTCTGCACAACTTGCCTTCGTAGAGGAACAGCTTGCTCTTCTCTTTCCATAGCTGCTTGGCTTCCTCTGGGGCATCTGGATCTAAGCGGGCGTCTTTCCGGGTCAGCAGATCTTTCACCAGGCGGATTGCAGGGTCACTATCTTGGGTCTCGGCCCAGCTGTGGTGAGGTAGGGGATTGATCATCACGGTTGTTAGATCTCCTCCTTCACGCGGTGAGAGTATTGAGCGGCTCCATACCGGTGAAACGCGGGGAGTTCTACCTCCTCCAGCTCTTCTGGGTCTTCGTCACCTTCAGGTAAGTGAGGCATCCTTGATAGGGCGTCCGCGTTGGCATTGGTTTTGCCTGCCCGGTACTTGATCACGAAGTCATAGTTGGAGAGACGGGCCATCCACCGCTGTTCCAGGGCACCCAGTCTTGCATTGTCCAGGTGTGTCAACGGGGTGTTGTCCGTGTACACGGTGAACTTTGCGGAGGCCAGGTAATGCTTGAAGCGTTCCGTCACGGTCCACACCACCACCAAGAATTCTATCTTGAAGGAGCTGTAATTCTCCGGGTTCCTCTCGGTGGGCCTCAGCTTCCGGCTGGCGTACGCGTTCACCCTTTCTCTGCCCTGTTGGTTTTGGGACAGTACGGCTCCCAGTCCCACATTACTGGCATCTGTGTGGAGAATGAAAGGCTGGCCGTAATCAGGGTAGGCCAGGATCTCATCCCCCGTGAGGGCCATCTTTAGCTGGAGGAAGGACTCCTCTTCCGGTTTATCCCTCTTGAAGGGTGGCTTTTGACTTCTGGACTTAGACTGTCCGATCAGGAGGTCCTGCATAGGAGCTGCCATCTTAGTGAACCCGGGGATGAACCTTCGGTAGTAGCCTACCAACCCGAGAAACTGTCTCACGTCTTTGATGTTCGAGGGGCTTGGCCAGCTCTTGATTGCCGTGACCTTGTCAGGGTCGGGGGCCACTCCTTCCGCGCTTACCACGTGCCCGAGGTACTGGACCTTCGGTTTCAGCAGGTGACACTTCGATGGTTTCACCTTCAGGCCATAGCCTGCCAGGGCTTCGAACACCTCGGCCAGGTGCTTTAGGTGGTCCTCGTAGGTCTTCGAATAGACGATCACGTCGTCCAGGTAAAGGAGAACCGTCTCGAAGTTTCGGTGCCCTAGACAGCATTCCATCAGCCGCTGGAAGGTCCCTGGTGCATTGCAGAGCCCGAAAGGCATGCAGTTGAATTCGATCAGTCCCATCGGGGTGGTGAAGGCGGTCTTCTCCTTGTCAGCCTCTGCCACAGGAACCTGCCAGTACCCGCTAGTAAGGTCCAAAGTAGAAAAGAAGTTAGCTGATTTTAGTGCGGCTAAAGACTCCTCTATTCTAGGCAGCGGATATGCGTCTTTGTTGGTGATACGGTTGATTTGTCTATAGTCCACGCACATTCTCATGGTGCCGTCTTTCTTTTTCACCAGAACCAAGGGAGCTGCCCAGGGGCTACAGCTATCTCGAATGACCCCAGCTTCTTTCATTTCTCTTAGCATGCTCTTTGCGTTCTGATAATGTGCAGGGGGTACAGGTCTGTGTCTCTCTTTTATTGGTGGGTGGCTCCCTGTGGGGATGTGGTGTTCTATCCCTTTTACTCTGCCGAAGTCTAGCGGGTGCTTACTAAAGACTCTCTCGTACTCCTGTACCACCCGGTAGACTCCTTGTTCTTGGTGCAGGGGAGTGGAGTCAGCACCCACGTGGAGTTTCTGGCACCAGTCCTCCTTTTGTTTCTGGGAGCCATTACTCTCCGCCTGAGGAGATGGAGGCAAGGGTTCCACGGCCCTGATAGCTTTGTGTTCGACCACAAACAGCTTGGCGAGTGTAGCGTACCTGGGTAAGTGTACCTCCCTCTCCCCAATGTTGAGAATGAGGATGGGCACCCTCCCATGACGGACATCAACCACCCCCCGGGCTGTCAAAATGGTGGGCCTGCTGTCTGAGTACACGGGTTCTACCATGGCTTGGTAGTCTCTACCTCTCAACCCGATTGCAGTCCGACACCAGATCATCATTTCACTTTTGGGAGGCATGGAAATGGGGAATGGGTTACTCAGTCTTACGCTACCGATCTCACCACCAGACAGTTCTACCTGCTGCCGTCTCATCAGGGCTTTTATCTCCTTGTTGAGGACTCTCTGTTGGCTGGAACTAGCATTCACCGCCACCAGTTGTAAGATTACAATTACCTCTGAAAGACAATTTTCAATCACGTTAGTACCCACAGTTATTTTAGGGTGACTTTCACGACGGTCAATGTCCACAATAATCACTCCCTGTGTCGGTAGTTCAACTTTACCAATTTTAATGGTCATCTCCTTGAACCCCATCTGCGGCACGGGTAAGCCGTTACTGGCGATGATGCTCAAGTTACTGTCTGGATACCGTGTGATATCAGCATCAGTCCAATACTGCTTAAAAAGTACATAAGGGATAGTGGTTACTTGTGACCCAGTATCCAGCAAGGTGCTCATGGGGATACCGTCCAGCACCACGGGTAAAACCGGGCGCCCCCCAACGTACTTATTACGCCAATTGTAAGGGCCTGGTGATCTTATGCCTGGGGGTTGGCCCTCTGCCCCAGGTTGGACCTGTTTAAATTACAGTACCTGGAAATGTGTCCGGGCTGGTTGCATCGACGGCAAATGGGCTGTCCACCCTCTGCGTAGCGGTCTGTGGGCCTCCCTCGGAACGACGGGATCCTCCTCTGTCGACGCCACGGGACATCCTCCAGACTTGAAGCCAGCTCGATGGGTCTTGACGGGTCCACTTGCAACGCCTGGACGGTCCTGGTCAACGCCCCGACGCTCCTGGTCAGCTCCTGGACTTGGTGGTGCAGGTCTTTCGACGGGGCTTGGTTCAGGGCCTGTGCATCAGCCCCCACGGGATCCATAGAGGAGGGCGCCGCCTCCTGGTGGTTGGTGAGAGCAGGGCGCCGGGGGTTTATAGCGCCACTGGTTGCAGATTCACGGAGCACCCTTATGGCCCTGTCCTTAAATTGGGCAAAGGTCAGGTCGGGGTTCTGAAAGAACATGAGGCGCAGTTGGGCCCTGTGGGCGCTAGACAGCTGACCTTCTATGAATTGTTCTGTTAGCAGCTTATCCGTTTCCTGCACACTGCCAGGGTCAGTTTGTTGAATAGCCCTCAGGGCTTCCTGCAGATTTAGGGCATAGTCTCTGATGCTGTCCTGTGCCCGCTGCTTACACCCATAGAACCTCATTTTAATTTCAGCGGAGGTACGTGTGTCAAAGGTACCCCGCAGCCGGGCCAGAATACCCTTCACAGTTCTTTTCTCCTCAGTGGGCCATGATTTTACCTCCCTCTGGGCTGCGCCAGTTAACTGCCCTGTTAATATGCTGACCTTCTGTTCCTCTGTCAGGGGGTAAACTTGGAACAAACTGTATAGCCTTTCCTTGAAGTCAGTTAGGGCATGGGGCTCCCCTGAGTATTTGGGCAGCCAGGCCGCTCCAGGGATGTAGGGCAGGGAAAAGGGCATCACCGCTGCTGCAGCTGCGTTGGTGGTAGTGGGCACCTCTGTATATGACATCTTTCTCCCCCCTAGTTAAGCGTGGCCTACCTTCCGACGATCCTCTTCTGTAGGCCGCGGCTCCACTGCTGCTGCTATGGACGAGGACCTGGCGTCGCGCTCCGATGACGTCAGCGTCGCTCTCTCTCCCTTCCAGGACCTTGCGCAGCGTCGGTGCGTGGGGCGGAGCTTCGGATCTCGCGCGGTTTTGACGTCCACGCCACTCTTCTTCCCGCGCGGCGTCCTGAAGATGGCGTCTGATGGCGGGAAGCAGCTGCGGATGGCGGGAAGACGGCAGAAAACGGCGAGAAACGGTCCAAGATGGCGTCTGATGGCGGGAATCGGCTCCGGATGGCGGGAAACTTCGCCACAGGTAAGTTACAAAAGTCTTTTTCAGGCACACAGTACCCGGTGGTTGCGGGCACGAAATCCTGCCGACTACGCCAAAGCTGACTCGCCCCCTGGGCCGTGCGGCACTCGGATCCGGGCAATAGGGAGCGATGGGGGTAGTAGTGGCAACCCGGTTCCGTGGCTCAGGGTGGTCAGGCCAGTGGTAGTCCGTTATGTGCTATTGATTATGTCCGACTACGCCACCCGTGGATTTGCGGTCATTTGGAACCGCCGCTGCAGGGCAGACCGCTGGGGCTGATGATATATGCAGCTGGGATGGTGTGACTCCCCACGGGAAGAGTGCGGTCCCAGGGCAGTGTGGTGGATGGTGGGAGTGATGGTAGTGAGAGTCCCGGTGCCGATAGTGCTGGAGGAGCAAGGAGCACACAGACAACAAGTTGCAGTCCAGGGTCTTTACTAAAACAGGTAAACTGACCCATAAACAGTCCCGGCTAGGAGGGGACCTGGATGTCTGAGAGCAACGGGGAAATTGGCCCTGGTCAGGGTGAGGGTATAGGCCTACTGTGCTTTCTGCGCTCCTTCTGGCTATCTCCTCGTTATAGGGTAACAGCCCATGTTTCCGAGCTTTCCGTGTATTCTCGCCTGTATGGCCTGCGACGTGGGTTCCTTTCTGCTCCCAGCCTTGTACGGCTTTACTGGTCCCTTCGGTTGTGGCAGGGCCTCCAGGCTTCTTAGGCCAAGGAATATACAGTCCCTTGCGAACTGGTTATCTGCTGGAGAATGTGGAATCCTCCCAGCCTCAGACACCAAAGTCTGGTAAAGTAAGTCTTTTATCTGCCAAGACAGGCTCTCTTCGCCTCTTGTCTCTGGCTTGTGGCTCTCCTCCTGCCACACTTCCTCTTAGGTGCAGTGCAACTGTCTGTCCCTGCTCTGCTCTGGGACAAGTCTCAGTGCTGAGACAGGCCATCAAGTTCTCTCAAACCCTGCCCCCAGTACCCGCTTTTATAGGGGCAGCCTGCTCCCCCTACTGGCCTGAGACAGGAGGCATTGCATGCTAATGTTCCCCTGACCAGAGAACCTCCCCCTTGCTCTCAGACACAGCTTTAATTACACTTGTGGCATCCAGGCCAGGGTGACACAACTGGAATTGAGTTTTTCAAAGAGTGAGCGGAGCTTCGCAGGGAGAAACATAACAAAGCGCAGCAACACAGTCCTCATAATTTACAACATTGTATTGGAGTGGATTTTTTGAGGACCTCATTTGAGCAACTCCATTCTAGCTGTTTCACTAGTGAGCCGTGTAGATCGGAGTGGATTTTTTGTGGACCTCATTTTAGTAACTCCATTCTAGCTGATTCACTAGTGAGCCTTCTAGATCGGAGTGGATTTTTTGAGGACCTCATTTTAGTAACTCCATTCTAGCTGATTCACTAGTGAACCATCTAGATCGGAGTGGGTATTTTGAGGATCTCCCTGTAGCCTCCAAACTGTACTGTTTGGTGCTGAGGTGACTGGAATCGAGTTTTTCAAAGAGTGAGCGGAGCTTCGCAGGGAGAAACATAACAGAGCGCAGCAACAGATTCCTCATAATTTAGAACATTGTATTGGAGTGGATTTTTTGAGGACCTCATTTTAGCAACTCCATTCTAGCTGATTCACTAGTGAGCTGACGCGCCCCCTGGGCCAGTGCTGTTTGGGGATACCCGGAGCCGGATC
The DNA here is from genome assembly GCF_046119375.1 of Phyllobates terribilis. Classification (NCBI taxonomy): domain Eukaryota; kingdom Metazoa; phylum Chordata; class Amphibia; order Anura; family Dendrobatidae; genus Phyllobates; species Phyllobates terribilis. The sequence goes on along the minus strand of NW_027362974.1, from coordinate 1,683,961 downwards.
AGATGGGGGTTGTAGTCTCCGAGTGGCGGTGACCCGGTCCGTGCCCAGGGTGTCAAACTCAGTGTGTGGCAGTCCTTACAGATGTTGTTGGATGTTCTTTGTGTCGACTACGCCACCCGTTGATTTGCGGTTAAAAGGCCGCCGCTGCAGAAGGGTCCGCTGAGGCTGGTGGTGTGTGTGCAGCTGTGGTAGTATAACCCCCAAAGGGAGGGGTATGGCCTCAGGGGGTCAGATGTAGAGGATGGTGGTTGTGGAGGTGCAGTGTGGATGGTAAGAAGACTCAGAGTCGGGCTGTGCAGTTCAGGGTTTTTACTTACTGCTGTTCTTTTGGTCACTCTGGCCTTGAGTGACCACCCGAGCCGTGCTGCGTCCACCAGGTCCTGGACTCGTCCAACCCCCAAGCAATTCTGGAGCGTGATCCTGAGCTCCCTTTCTGACTTTCCTTTCTACGGCCGTTCCCACCAGGGATCCACTTATGTCCGGCTTCCTCGGGTCTCTTGTTGGTTAAACCCTTTTCTCTGGGTTCCCTGACCCTATACTCGGTGTGCCTTCTCAGTGGATTAAGTGAGGGTCGTGGCATATCCTGCCCACGACCTCCGGTTCCTGGCTAAGGTGTGCTTTGCCTTTGCCAGCTTGGGATCCGGTACCCTTGTGCCAACCCTTCACCCTTCTGGTCTGATTTTAGGTTCTTGGGGTTCCTTCTTCTTTTCCCCTCTGGGTCTTTCTTTTCTCCTCTCTCTCTCTTGGCCTTGGAGCTGGCTGAGCCTCTCTGCTCTACTCCTCTACAAAGACTGACTGTCTGACCCTGTTCTAAGATGGTTCCCACCTTATATACTCACTCTATGTGTGAGCTCAGGTGACCAGCACCCAATGAGCTCCTATGTTTACCCAGACTGCTCCATCTATCTGCCCCTACACTACTGGGATGTTCGACCCCGCCCTCCCACTCCAGCCAGGGACAGACGCTGTCGTACCTGCACATGTATCTGGTGGGAGTACAGTAGTTCTGTCCCTCGGTAATGGGATGTATGTAGTGTATGCAGCTAGCTGAGCTCAGTCCCACACTCCATCCTTACCCGGGAGTGGAATACCACACCTCTGGGTTGAGGTGCAATACCCCTGTAGCAGCCGAGTCCTCAGGGTGCTACATTCCCCCCTGGTAAATCACAGCACGTCCTCGGGCTGTAAGAGAATAAAAACATCCACAAACATACAATTTTTTCATAAAACATAAACATATAAAACATCATATATATTAGCAGCAATAAACTTTTTTTTTTTTTTTTCTTGTTCCTCCGGCCACGGTGCGACTTGTGACCGGGTAAAGTGCAACAGTCTATTCTTGAAAAACAGTTTTCCTATAAAACCAGTAGGGGGCGCCTTAGAAAGCGCAACTATATACAAGGGGAAATGGCCGCTCTCAGTCCTCGGTCAGTGGGAATAGGGACACACGGGTTGCAGTTCACACTTGTCCCAACGGGGAACATCTTTAAATCAGCAACAGTTCACTGTACCCCGACGGGTAACTATATACAGTCTCTCTTTACCGTACTTTAATGACGGCGTCCTCCTGCTCCTTCTTTGTATTCTTCAGACCCGTCCGGGTCCTCTTGCTCCTCCCCACACCGCAGCTCCTCCTCCGTCAGCCGGTGTACATGGAGGGCGTAGGGTCCTTTGGCACACTTGTGCCGGGTAAAGGTGACCTCATCCCCTACATATAGGTCACGACCTCTGTGTCCCTCCGGCAGATGGCTTTCTACGTCTCTGCGGGTGACAAAGACGTTGCCGGGGGTATGATGGTCTCTTATGAAACCCCAACCGTGCTGCATATGAAATTTAATCGCAGTCCCGGTGGTACGGGGACCATGAACTGCACGGGGGTCTCTCCTGGTCCGGCTCTTCTGCTCCGCGCTCCGCACCTGCATCTGTTTCTCACGGACCCGCCTCTCTCTTCGTTCTCGTTCGAAGACTGCCAACTGCTGGCGGCAGCACTCCACACGCTCCGCTGCGGCTGCCCGTGTTTCTTGAGTGAACCCCATGAGGTCTTCTCCGGTGGGGTCCCACTCGAACTGTGCTTCTTCCAGCGGGAGCGGGGTTCTCCTGACGGGCTTCGGAGCCGGAATCAGGGGCTCGCACAGGGGCCTTGCTTTTTGGAGTTCCAGTTGGTAGTACTCCTGTGGCCATATAAAAGGCTGCCCATCCGGGCACGTGTGCTGGGCAAATAGATCTTCACCCAGGTGCGGCACTCGAGATGTTGAGGGCGCGGTGATGGTAGCAGCGCCCGGGTTGACCAGGCCTTGCGACCAGGCTTGGGGCACCCTAAAGGTAAAGGGCACCGTAAGGACGGCGGCGCCCGGGGTTACTCGGCCCTGCGACCAGGCCGGTGGCTCCGCGGAGGTAGGGGGCGCTGTTGGAATTGCGGCGCCCGGGGGTACTAGACCTTGCGACCAGGCCGGTGGTGTTTCCTGCTTTGCCGCGCTCAGGGTTGAGGCGCGTGACGTCACAGGGGTCGCTGCCGCGGCTTCTGCTTGAGGCCTAGTCTGGAGCGGTGACGGTGCAGCGACGGGCACGGCAGGGGGAATTTCGGGCTCTGCGACGGGGAGCTGGGGCAGGCTCACGGTTTCTCGGGTCGGGGTAGTGACGTCCCCTTTACCTGCCTCCGTCTGTTCAGCTCCCTCCTCGGCGCCGTCTCCGGCCTTCACTCCTCCTGCACCATCCTCAGAGGCGGTCTGTCTCCTCGTCTCGGGTGGCGTGCTCCGCTGACGGGTTCCGGTCTGCTGGGCCATCTCTCGGCTCCACTCCGCCAGCGTGTCTCGCTGCACCTGGGCCATCCTCCGTGCGAGGCCCTCCAGCGCGGTCTGTGCACACTCCCGGTCTCGGGGGAGCTGTGCCAGGATCTCCACCAGACCTAGTGGGGTGGTTGCTTGCAGCAGGCTCCTGACCACTGGGTCGGTGCTGCCTGACTCTCCCTCCATCTCCGGGTGTGCTTTCTCCATACTCCTCTCCAGACTTCTTGTCTCCGGGTGCGCTCTCTCCAGACTCCTCCAGGCTGCACCCATCTTCGCTCTTTTGTTCTGTCTCCGCCCACATTGAGGGTGGTCCCGGGGCAACTTGGTGATTGTCAGTTCCAGGGGCAGTTCCCTCACGCTGATGGACATCTCTAGCATCACAGTGTCTGTTGGTGGGGGCGGTTTCCGCTTTTGGCGCCATTCTTCGACCTGGCCCACGATGGGAGGTGGCCTCCTGCCACCCTCTGGCACGCCCATAATGGCGTCCGCTCTTCCAAGGCGGGAAATCTTCTGAAATGGCGGGAATCGTCTCCCAGTGGCGGGAAACTCCGTGGATGGCGGGAAAAAGCTGCAGATGGCGGGCAACCGGCGGGAAACGATCCGTGATGGCGTCCGATGGCGGGGACCCTCCGGAACCGGCGGGAGACTTCTTTTTGAGGTAAAGGTGAACTTTTCTTCAGGCACGCAGTACCCGGTTGTTGCGGGCACGTTATCCTGCCGACTACGCCAAAGTTGACGCGCCCCCTGGGCCAGTGCTGTTTGGGGATACCCGGAGCCGGATCAGATGGGGGTTGTAGTCTCCGAGTGGCGGTGACCCGGTCCGTGCCCAGGGTGTCAAACTCAGTGTGTGGCAGTCCTTACAGATGTTGTTGGATGTTCTTTGTGTCGACTACGCCACCCGTTGATTTGCGGTTAAAAGGCCGCCGCTGCAGAAGGGTCCGCTGAGGCTGGTGGTGTGTGTGCAGCTGTGGTAGTATAACCCCCAACGGGAGGGGTATGGCCTCAGGGGGTCAGATGTAGAGGATGGTGGTTGTGGAGGTGAAGACTCAGAGTCGGGCTGTGCAGTTCAGGGTTTTTACTTACTGCTGTTCTTTTGGTCACTCTGGCCTTGAGTGACCACCCGAGCCGTGCTGCGTCCACCAGGTCCTGGACTCGGCCAACCCCCAAGCAATTCTGGAGCGTGATCCTGAGCTCCCTTTCTGACTTTCCTTTCTACGGCCGTTCCCACCAGGGATCCACTTATGTCCGGCTTCCTCGGGTCTCTTGTTGGTTAAACCCTTTTCTCTGGGTTCCCTGACCCTATACTCGGTGTGCCTTCTCAGTGGATTTAGTGAGGGTCGTGGCATATCCTGCCCACGACCTCCGGTCCTGGCTAAGGTGTGCTTTGCCTCTGCCAGCTTGGGATCCGGCACCCTTGTGCCAACCCTTCACCCTTCTGGTCTGATTTTAGGTTCTTGGGGTTCCTTCTTCTTTTCCCCTCTGGGTCTTTCTTTTCTCCTCTCTCTCTCTTGGCCTTGGAGCTGGCTGAGCCTCTCTGCTCTACTCCTCTACAAAGACTGACTGTCTGACCCTGTTCTAAGATGGTTCCCACCTTATATACTCCCTCTATGTGTGAGCTCAGGTGACCAGCACCCAATGAGCTCCTATCTTTACCCAGACTGCTCCCCCTATCTGCCCCTACACTACTGGGATGTTCCACCCCCCTCCCACTCCAGCCAGGGACAGACGCTGTCGTACCTGCACATGTATCTGGTGGGAGTACAGTAGTTCTGTCCCTCGGAAATGGGATGTATGTAGTGTATGCAGCTAGCTGAGCTCAGTCCCACACTCCATCCTTACCCGGGAGTGGAATACCACACCTCTGGGTTGAGGTGCAATACCCCTGTAGCAGTCGAGTCCTCAGGGTGCTACAGAACCGTATAGATCGGAGTGGATTTCTTGAGGATCTCCCTGTAGCCTCCAAACTGTACTGTTTGGTGCTGAGGTGACTGGAATCGAGTTTTTCAAAGAGTGAGCGGAGCTTCGCAGGGAGAAACATAACAGAGCGCAGCAACAGAGTCCTCATAATTTACAACATTGTATTGGAGTGGATTTGTTGAGGACCTCATTTGAGCAACTCCATTCTAGCTGATTCACTAGTGAGCCGTATAGATCGGAGTGGATTTTTTGAGGACCTCATTTGAGCAACTCCATTGTAGCTGATTCACTAGTGAGCCGTATAGATTGGAGTGGATTTTTGAGGACCTCATTTGAGCAACTCCATTCTATCTGATTCACTAGTGAGCCGTCTAGATCGGTGTGGATTTTTAGATGATCTCCCTGTAGCCTCTATTCTGTACAGTTCATTGGTGACCTGAGTAGAATGGAGTTGCTGGAGCGATGTCCTCATAAGATCAAATCCAATCTAGACGCCTCATGACTGAAACCTCCAGAATGGAGTTAATTCCAGGAGCTCCTCATAGATTCCAATCTCATGGCATAGGAATTATAAATGTATGTATGCATTGTCACTTTTTGTGACATACATAATTACAAACAGCACTGATTGTTCAGTTTTGCCCAAATTTGACTTTTACTGTATTTCCACCAGTCCCAGCCACAGCAGCGACATTTCTGAAGAGTGGGCGGAGCTAGACAACATTTATGTGATCATTTCTGCCACATTTGTGATATAAATTATGATAATGTCCAGCCGCTCTTCATAATGCTGGTGCTGACCAGGACTGGTGGACAAACAAGAAAAGTAAAATTTTATCAAACATGAACAATCAGAGCTTTGTGTAAGTTTTTAAACTATGAAAAGTGATAATATAAAAAACAAACAAATTTTTTAATTTAACAAAAAAAAAGCTTTCTACCTCTCACATTTTATTAAATACTGGCATGCAAAATTTGTTTCTTCATGAATTGTGGTTGTAATCTTGTATAATGTCTGCCAAGAAATAATAAAACACCCTGCAGCAACTCCAATCTATATTTTTTTTGTTTTCTTTTACATTTTAGCCCCTTTTTGTAATACAATCTTACTATTAGCGCCATATAGTAGTTTTGGCCAACATCTTGTAGTAATGTCCCCATCATGGTTCCTATCTTGTGCTTATGTCCCCCATCATGGTACTCATCTTGTTTTATTGTCTCCCATCATGGCCATCTTGTAGAAATATCCTCCTACCTGGTCCCCTTTTTGTAGCAATCTCACCATTCGGCTCCCTATCTCACAGTAACGTGTCCCTTCCTGGTCCCCTTTTTGTAGTAATGTCTCTTTGCAGTAATGTCAAGATCCTGATCCTCATCTTCTAGTACTGTTCCCATCCTGGTCCCCTGCAGACATTAGCTGCTGGCCTGTGATTGACCCACAGTTGGCATTGGTATAGCTGAGCAAAGAGCTTGTCTGTGCACGGCGCCTGCAATATGTTCCACTGAAAAAGTGCTGACGTGCCACAATCCTCAAGGTGTATGGTGCCTGCGGCCTGCATGAAGCAGCCTCTGTGGCCAAATGTTTGAGACCCCCACTCGAGTCTATAAAGCTACAGCTGCCAATCAAGATACAGGGTGCCATGATATACTGAGGGGCTGCGATTGGCTTGATTAGTTATTCTGTGATGACAGATTCTCTTTACACCCCGAGTGATTTCAGACCAATCACCTATTCTGTGTAGAAGTGATACAGATTTACAAGACAGTGACTTGAAGGGTCAACGTGATATTTGAAATTTTTTCTCAACATTTTATTTCAGTTATATTTTCAAGCAGATCAGGGGGTGTTCATATCCTGAGCCGACCATAAGCTGCCCCCAAAAAACTCACTGTCTTCACCGAGGGGTGCGCAGTTCAGGCAAAAGAAACGTATACACAGTCCATAATATGGATATCCATGGAAAATGGAGGGCTTGTAGTGATCGATGGGTTATTGCATTGTGGGGTGGCTAGGTTCTGCTTGAAAGTATAAGGACATTCACAAATGAAAAAGATATCATACAAGGTTTACTTAAGTCTTGCAAATAAGAAAACAGGTGTACTGGTGTGATAATTCTAAAAATACAGGTGCATCTCACTAAATTAGAATATCATCAAAAAGTTAATTTATTTCAGTTCTTCAATACAAAAAGTGAAACTCATATAGAGTCATTACAGACAGAGTCATCTATTTCAAGTGTTTATTTCTGTTAATGTTGATGATTATGGCTTACAGCCAATGAAAACACAAAAGTCATTATCTCAGTAAATTAGAATAATTAACAAAAAACACCTGCAAAGGCTTCCTAAGCATTTAACAAGGTCCCTTAGTCTGTTTCAGTAGGCTCCACAATCATGGGAAAAACTGCTGGCTTGACAGATGTCCAGAAGGCAGTCACTGACACACTCCACAAGGTATCAGAGTCTGGAGGAAGAGTGGAGAGGCCACAATCCAAGCTGCTGGAGGTCTAGTGTGAAGTTTCCACAATCAGTGATGGTTTGAGGAGCCATGACATCTTCTGGTGTAGGTCCACTCTGTTTTATCAAGACCAAAGTCAGCGCAGCCGTCTACCAGGACATTTTACAGCACTTCATGCTTCCCTCTGCCGACAAGCTTTTTGGAGATGGAAATGTCATTCTCAAGCAGGACTTGGCCCCTGTCCACACGGCCAAAAGTACCAGTACCTGGTTTACACACAACAGTATCACTGTGCTTGATTGGCAGAAAACTCACCTGACCATAACCCCATAGAGAATCTATTATAGAGAATCTATGGGGTATTGTCGAGAGGAAGACTAGAGACACCAGACCCAACAATGCAGACGAGCTGAAGGCTGCTATCAAAGCCATCTGGGCTTCCATAACACCTCAGCAGTGCCACAGGCTGATCGCCTCCATGCCACATTGCCGCATTGATGCAGTAATTGATGCAAAAGGATCCCAGACCAACTATTGAGGGCATTTACTGACCATACATTTCAGTAGGATAACATTTCAGATTTTAAAATAATTTTTCAAGCTGTTATAAAGTATTCTAATTTACTGAGATAATGACTTTTGTGTTTTCATTGGCTGTAAGCCATAATCATCAACATTAACAGAAATAAACACTTGAAATAGATCACTCTGTGTGTAATGACTCTATTAGACAACCAACAGAAGATTAGACCCCTAAAATATAACTTTTATTCGAATATGCTAAAAAGGACTCAGTAGTCACCATAACAACAAACACAAAAACAAGACAAAATGCCAGGGAACAGGGATAAGTCACACATCAGTCAGGAAGGATTACGGGCTCTATCTGTCCCTATTTTGTCCCTAAATTCTCTCCCTTCCTGACAGCGGAGGTTGGCACCCTAATTTTTGCTCCGTGGCGCCCCCGCTCAACGTTGGTGTCCCTAATATCCCTGGTAAATATCTATCTTTATATTTAAAAAACCACAATCGTGAATAAAAGATAGAGAAAAGTGAACGTACAGATTAAGAAGCCGACAATTCATCATAGATATGCATTTAAGGAGACCCAAGGGAGAGAATTTAGGGACAAAATAGGGACAGATAGAGCCCGTAATCCTTCCTGACTGATGTGTGACTTATCCCTGTTCCCTGGCATTTTGTCTTGTTTTTGTGTTTGTTGTTATGGTGACTACTGAGTCCTTTTTAGCATATTCGAATAAAAGTTATATTTTAGGGGTCTAATCGTCTGTTGGTTGTCTAGTCTTGCAATTGGGCCCCGCTTATACATCCCTTGTTCAGGTGTGTAATGACTCTATATAATATGACTTTCACTTTTTGTATTGAAGAACTGAAATAAATTAACTTTTTGATGATATTCTAATTTAGTGAGATGCACCTGTAGATAAAAGGGTTTAACTTGAATTGACGTCATAGCACAGACCTGCATCAACTCAGCTTAAACAGAACAAAACCCATAGGACCCTATTCATCATAGTTTTTACTCCAGAATTCTGTTATAAAATGCTCAATCGTATAATTTGGATGCAACTGAAGACTATGTAAAAATGTTGCAACTTTTTCCTTTCTAATGGCATTTTTATCGGTAAGTAGGCAGGGTTGTGATGACTGCTGTTTGGCAACTTCATCATGAGCAGCGGTGGTCGCTACAAATCTTCCTCCAGTAAGTGGCATAGCGCATGGAGGCGCTGTCCAGCCATCAGACGCTTCTGATGAATATGTCTCTTAATGAATCAGGAGCTGCGTCCTTCACCTCCGCCCTCTCATCAAGACATTAATCAGGTGCATAGTTCTTTAAGGTGACAATGCAGCAATTTAGCTCGAGTAGTTAATATTTTGTATGCATTTATGTACATAAATGACATAGCCGAGTGCTGGGATGGCCTATTTTTATTAGTCCTATACAGAATCCATAAATGGACGGACCGACCTGTGCTAAGCATACGTGAAAATTATTTTATCAAACATGGACATAGTCTTTCCTAAGTAACATTGGGGTCCCTGGTGGTCCTAACCTCAGCAACTTATATTTTATCCAATATGACAGTAACAGTGTGTCCCTCCCCAGCCTGTGTTCATGTACTCTATGTAATGTAACCTGCTTTAGTGTAAGGTGTGTAAGGCTATGTGCCCACGATGCAGAAATGCTCAGTTTCCGCATCTCCCTGGCAGAAAAAACGCATGCGGATTGCACATGCGGATTGCACATGCGGATGTGAAGCGTTCTTCACTTGCATTTCCGCATGCGGGTTGACAAGCGCTTTCCAAGCGATTTTAACATCACTTGGAAAGTGCTTGACAACTTGGTCACACTATATAAATCCATGCAACCGGCATGGATTTTTATAGTGTGACCGAAAGAATGGTAAAAAATAAATCTATACTTACCTTCTGATGGCCCCCGCTGTCTTGCTTCGCTCCGTCCTGGCTGCCGGCAGCGCGCGGTACACTGAAGGACCTGCCGTCATATGACTGACGTCAGCGCAGGTCCTTCAGTCCACAGCACGCTGCCGGCAAGTGAAGAAAGGGGCACCGCGAGCCATCAGAAGGCAAGAATAATATTTATTTTTTATTTTATTCTTTTTTTCACAGGTTCTATGGTACCCAGGTCCGGAAGAGAGTCTCCTGTCCTCCACACCCGGGTGCCATCCGCACATAGAAACGCATATTATCCATGTGTGCAAATGTGCGGACACAGATGATATGCGTTTCAATGCAAGTCAATGGCGGCAATTACGCTGCGTGTCCGCAAAATTAATGGACATGCTGCGGATTATCATTCCGGAAAAACACGCAGCATGTGCACAGCACGGATTATCATTGGGGAACATGGCAGGCCTTCTACCATGCATTTAAGCGTTTCTGCAGCGTTTTTGCCGGTGCTTAAATGCATCGTGGGCACACAGCCTAACAGCGTGTCCCTCCCCTGTGTTCATGGACTGTAATGTTATCAGGCCTAGGTCAACATCTCTTGCTGCATCTAGAGGGTGTGAACCCTTCCCCCATCCAGGGGCTGATCCCAGTAGACAAAACAATAGACTCATGTTTGGCCCAGTCAGTTGCGTGGGGCCTCCCGATGCTGGAGGGTCTCAGGCTGCGGCCAGATCCTCCTGGCGTGTGTGGATTGATAGAAGCCGCCACGTGGGACTGTGTTGTGTCCCTCATCTGCTGGATCCATTGAACTTATCCAAGGACTATTTCTATATTTTCCCTGGCCGGAGGCGCCCCTGGACTTGTTTCTGCTGTTATATAGCAAAAAGGAACCAAATACAGAGTATATGGCAAAGAATCAAAAAACTTTATTGTAAACAATATACAGAAAAGACATACATGATTAAAAAGGACGACACACAGACAACCAAACTGGGTGACACATATACAACATAATAATAGATGTTAAATATCTATTGGGATAAAGTACAAGAAGTGCTAGTATTCAAGTCATTTATGCACTGGTACAAAATTATGGCATATTTCATCACTATGGATATGTACCACGTGCCATATGGCCTATAGTGCCCTATGAAAGAAAGCTAAAGAAATATATTGCACTCTTACCCACATTAGATCAGCACCCAGAATAAACAAGGACCTCAATGCGTGTTTCGCGTGGTATATCCTATGGATTCCTCGGGGGGGATTGTTTAATAGGACATTCCATGTCTTTTTAAATATACTTTTGGTCCGTTCCAGTCACGTGACCGCAGGCCCTAATCATCTCCTGGACCATCAGCGCATGCACGCTGAACCGCCCGAGCCAGATACGTCACGCACGGCCATCAAGGTGAACCACGCATGACAGGGAACCAGGACTCGTTGCCATGGCCACCCTCACACCGGCCACGCAGCCCCCCTGGATGCCCCTCTACCCAGCCCATGCCCCCCTCACACCAGCCACGCAGCACCCCTGGATGCCCCTCTACCTAGCCCATGCCCCCCTCACACCAGCCACGCTGCCCCCTGGAGGCCTCTACAACATTTATTCACATGGTCAGCTCTCCCCACCTCAGTCCACTCCGGATCAGCATCAGTCCTCACAGCAGAACGCTGAACACGAGCTCCTCAGCAGAGCCATAGCCAGGGCACAGGTTGTTACACAGCTCAGTACAGGAACCTCAGCCGAGTCCTGGAACTCTTTTTATTAGAAAAGTATAAAACAAACCATAAAACACACTGCACAAAGAACAAATTGCAAAACACAAACAAGTCCAAATTATAATGTCCAGTATGAATTAAAAGGCAAAAATGTCCTGCAATGTTCATGGAACATAAAACGTCATTTCCAAAAGTCCCCCCCAGCAAGGGAAGACCTTAACCCTTTTTTTCCAAAAATATCCCCTTCCAACATTCACTCCACATTCATACCTAAACCTCCAAAACAAAACAACAAACTGGCCCAGTTTTTTTTTTTTGTTCCCACTCCCAACACCCAAGGTCCCACGATAGTCTGTGGCCTCATCACACCAGGGTCCCACTAAAGTTTGTGGCCCACAAAGATACCAGGTCCTTTTGCCTTTTTTCCCATCCATTTTAGGATGTCCAAACCACCAACCCATCCACCAAAACCCCTCCCCCCCTCCCCCCTGAAACCCCCCACCCAACCTACACTAAACCCCCCCCAAACACACATCATAATACACAGACATATAAAAAATAATATACGCAACTTTATAACACTACAATAAACCTAAAAAACTTAATCACATTACCATATACAACATCCATGAACCAAAATCAGACCCAAGTTCGGTGCTTGCAAGCCCTATATACGGGTTCCAATACCATAAAACAAAAAACTACACGTGAGGGTAACAGCCCACCACCGGGAACTGGAGACTACAGAGGCTCTCACCCTAATCTATCACACAGAATCCTATCCCTCTCTAATAAAGAAAAAGAAAAATCTGTCCCTACCACCCTACCAATCTTTCCCTACCTGTCCCTACCTGTCCCTCACTACCAACCTAATACTAACTACCTGTCCCTAAAGACTGTCCCTACGTGTCCCTCCCTGACCCTACACATCTATCTGACCCTACAAATAAATATAAAATATAGAAAGGGACTAAACTAACCCTATCACAGACACACATTCCCTAACTCTCCCTAGGGCACATTAAATGAGAACCCCCTCCATAGAAGGGAAGCCCTCCCTGCACCCAGCCTCTCATACTCCAGCGAGCGCACTTTTGCCAGGTCACCCAGGATGTTCCTAATCACCTCTTCCCATGGGAGGACTTTCTGCTGGGTGGACACTAAACACCGTGCGTTCCACGTGTAAAACCTAGTCACTAAGCTAACTAAGAAAACAGTGCCCCGATCTCGGCCACCAAGGGATCTGAATGCCCCATAGGCCCACTCCGCATAGGAAAGGCCTGCCAGCCTGGGCCAGCCAATGGAAGCACCCACCCTCTTGTAGACCTCTGTATTAAAAGGACACCGAAGCAGGAAGTGCTCCATGCTTTCAAGCATGCCGCCACACTCCTCGCGGGGACAATCCCGGTCATCAGAGTTCCTGTACTTCAGGTTGTCCCTCACATACAGTCTCCCATGGAAGCAGCGCCAAGCCAAGTCCCAAAACTTCAAGGGGATCCGCTTAGAGTTTAATAACCCGAGCCCCACCTCCAGATCCCGGCTTGGGCAATCCTTGAGGGCCAGGGGCTTCTGGAAGTGGGTCAACAGAACCCTATTGTCAAGTAACCTCTTTGACAAGGTCCTGATCTCCCACACTCCCAGACCCCACCGGCGGATCACCTTCACAACCAGGGTAGCATAAGCCGGAAGATGCCCATGAGGCGTGCGAAGGTCCTTCACCCGCCCTCCTGTCTCCCATTGCTGGAAGAAAGGCCGAAACCACCCCCTACAGGAGAATACCCACGGAGGAGCCCTCTCTAACCAGAGGTTGGCGATGTTTGCCTTAAGAAAGGTGTTTACTAGAAACACCACTGGGTTGACCATACCCAACCCTCCTAGTCTCCTCGTGCGGTACGTGACCTCCCTCTTTATTAGGTTCAGCCTATTCCCCCATAATAGTTGGAAGAACAGGCTGTAGACCCGTGTCCAAAGAGGTTCTGGCAAGATGCAGACGCTGCCCAGGTATATTAATAAAGGGAGCAAATACCCCTTGGCCAGGTTAACCCTTTCCCTCAGGGTCAAAGACCAACCCTTCCACTGATCCACCTTCTGGGCGGCAATCTTAAGTCTGCCCTCCCAGTTTTGCTGGGGATAGTCCCCCGGACCGAAACTGATGCCTAAAATTTTTGCTGTGGCCTGAGGCCCTGGAAGGGTGTCCGGGAGATCAAAACTAGGATCTCCCCCTCCCAGCCAGAGACTCTCACACTTATCCCGGTTGATCATGGACCCAGATGCCACAGAGTAGCGCTCAACCTCAGACATGACCCAGTCTGCCTCCTCTCTCGAGGATACAAAAAGGGAAACGTCGTCGGCGTACGCCACTACCCTCAAGGTGGTCTCTGGCTCCGCCCGGTCCATCCCGACTCCCACCAACGGTCCGCGTTCCACTCTCCTTAAAAAGGGGTCGATCGCGAACACGTATAACAGTGGGCTCAGAGGACAGCCCTGGAGGACACCAGACTTCACCTCAAAAGGGGGTCCGAACGAACCGTTCACAAGCGGAAAAGTCTCTGCCCCATTGTATAATACTCTCAACCAATCAACAAACCTCCCAGGCAGACCGTACCTCAAAAGGACGGACCAGAGGTACTCATGGTTAACCCGGTCAAAGGCCTTCGCCTGGTCTAAGGACAGCAAGTACCCCTTCCAGTGACCTGCCCTGCTCTGCTCCACTGCCTCCCGGACACCGAGCACAGCACTAAAAGTACTGCGGCCTCGAACAGAGCAGTGCTGGGCCCCTGAAAGGAGCCGGGGTGCAAACTTCACCAACCGATTGAAAAGCACCTTTGCCAGAACCTTTCGGTCCGTATTGAGAAGTGCTATGGGACGCCAATTCTCAATACGGGACGAGTCTTTACCCTTTGACAGAATAATCAGGGCGGACTTCCTCATTGAACCGGGCAGAAAGTCCGAGGAGAGACATTCATTAAAAACCTCAGTCATGAGGGGGACCAAAGAGTCCCTAAAAGTCCTGTAAAACTCGGATGTTAAGCCATCCGGACCGGGCGATTTTTTGGGCCGGAGCCCATCAATGGCCCGTCTCACTTCCTCTTCCCTGATTGCTTCTGCCAAAACATGAAGAGAGGGGTCATCCCCTGGCTCAGGGATGGTTTCAGCCAGGAAAGCCGACATCTCATCCCGATCTGGATTCCTCCTTCCCAAGAGGTGCGAGTAGAAGGATCTGACCACCTCCAGGATCCCTGATTTGGATCTGTTCAGGGAACCCGTACTGTCAATCAGTCCTGTTACCATCTTGCAACTCACTGACATCCTGCAGTTCCTGTAGGGGTCGGGCGAGCGGTACCTCCCGAAATCCCTCTCAAAAACTAAGGATGTGTGCCTATCATACTGGCACCCCTTCAGCAAGGCCTTCACCCTGGAGATTTCCTCACGGTCCCCTCTAGTCGAGACGAGCTGCTCGAGTTTCCTCCCCAGCTCCCGATACAGGCGGTACCTGTTCAGGCCTCTGAGGCTCGAGAGCTGACGGAAGAACCCCGCAACCCTTCTTTTGAAGATCTCCCACCACTCAGACTTACTGCTACAGAGACCCAAGAGAGGTAACTGGCTCTGAAGAAATTCCTCAAAGGATTGTCTTACATCCGCTTCTTCCAACAGGGACGAATTCAGCTTCCATAGGCCTCTCCCTATCCGGGGAGTCTCTGTAACATTCAAGGAAAATAAAATAAAACAGTGATCGGAGAATTCCACCTCAACAGCGGACACTGCAGAAGAGACGGCTTCCTCCTTTAAAAGAAACCTATCTATCCTAGACCTACAACTACCTCTATGAAAGGTGAAACTTCCGTGACCTGGGGTGTGCCGGATGTGGACATCCAGCAGGCGAGCTTCGCTTGCTATACTATTAAGAGTATTACTATCAAAATCCAGCCTTCGGTCTCCGGGGCCTCCCCTATCACGGGATCTAGTTATAGTATTAAAGTCCCCACCGAAGACCACCTGCCGGCTGGTAAAAAGATAGGGCTTGATCTTCAGGAAGAGACATTTACGGTCCCACCTTGACTGTGGACCATAGATGTTAATGAGCCGGAGCTCCTGTCCCCCCATGAAGACGTCAAGGACCAAGCACCTCCCCATTTCTACCTCGATCACCCGTCTGCATTCCACCGAAGCGGCCTTAAAAAGGACCGCTACCCCGCTATACGGCTCGGCCGCAAGAGATCAGTATGAGGGCCCGCATCTCCACTCCCTCCTTGCTTTGTAAATGGCCCCCATGTCCGTTAGTCTGGTCTCCTGCAAAAATAAAATGTCAGCCTCAACTCGGTTGAAAAAATCAAAGGCCATAAATCTGGCCGTATCTGACTTTATACTGGAGACATTAATCGACGCCAGAGTCAACGGGGTAGGTTCCGCCATCATGGGTGATTGAGTTAGACGGCCTTCTTTTTGACCGTACCCCCCGATTTTTTCCGCTCACCTTCAGAGGAGGAGCCAGACTCTCCCCTCCTCTTCAGTGACACCGAGGTGTCCATGGTACCCGCCACCTCCTTCCCAGTACTGGGTTCCTCACCCCTGGACCCCAGGGCAGTCCCCCCCCCAGAGGAAAGTGAGCCCCCGGAGGATGGACCCCGCCGCTCCCTGAAGGCACCTCAGATGTTACCGCCGGTCCCCCGCCCCCGACCTCCGACACAGCAGAGTCATTGAGGGCATGGAACCGGTTGGAGAGGGGGATCAGAGGGGAGCCGGTGAGCCCTTCCGTAGGCACCTTAGCGGCCAGGGGGGGGGCTTTAGATGTTTTTGCCCCTTTTTTGTTCCTCCTCCTCCGACTCTTAATGGTCTTACCGTCACCTGATTTTTTAGGCTGCTCCACCACCTCCTCGTCCAGACTTTCATACTGGGAGGAATCTTCAGAAGCAGCCACCTCCTCCCTCTCCATCCTCCTGATCTCCTCGTTCACCGCCTCCTCCCCCAGGGCCTCAGGGGCTCCGGCTGCCGCTTCTCGGGTGGGGACAGACATCACCCCAGTCGCCTGAGGCTTATCCTGCCCCCTACCCCCACGGCGCCTCACCTGTTGCCACTGGTGGGCAGATGAACTGGCCTCGCCTTCCCTCACTGGCCCCTCAGCTCCTCTCCCGCCCCCACCTCCAGCTCCAGCAGAGGATGCACCGCTGGGGACCCCCCCACGGCTCTCCCCCGCCTGACCAGAGATGGTGTTAGAAACGGAGCGGGGGCAGCGGCTATACGGGTGACCTAGGTCACCACACAGATGACACCTAATGTCACCACAGGCCGCGGCAAGATGACCTACCCCACCACACAAGGCACATTTCTGCACCTTGCAGCCCGCGCTGAAGTGACGGGGATCACCGCACCTGTGGCAGGCCTTCGGTTGCCCCTGGTAGAAGATCAGGATCCTGTCTCTCCCCAGAAATGCTGAGGAAGGGATGTGGGTGACAGTACCGCCTGAGACCTTCAACCTCATCATGAAGGTCCAGCCCCCTGACCAAATGCCAAACTCGTCCCTGTTCTTTTTTGGGACGTCCATGACCTCCCCATAGCGAGAAAGCTACGTCAAGATATCGACCCCAGAGAGTGACTCGTTATTGGTTAGAACGGTCACCCTCTTTACGCCATTTTGGCGGGACACCGCCTGCACGGCAAAGTCTCGCCAGCCGGGCTCCCCCTTCACCAGTTCAAAATTCGACCAGAAAAGCTCTAGGCCCTCCGGTCGAACAAAACTGATGTCGAAGACGGGGGTACCAAAAGGATGGATCAGGGCAAAGATGTCAGTCGCCCTGAAGTCCATCTTCAGGAGGAGCTCCACGACCCTCGCTCTTGGCGGGCACGCTTCACTGCCCCTCCACCGAAGACGGACTACAATCCTCCTGGCCACCCCCTGCCCGGCTGTCGGGAGGGACCACACTGTCTCCCCCTCCCTTTTATCTTGGAAGGCGGCCAGGCCGTGTCTATCCAGCGAAAAGGCCAGGTCCACCTCTCTTCCCTCTACCTGGATCGTCCGTTCTCCCTTCTTGAGGGCCTCCAGGAAACGGCATCACAAGTCACCATCCCTGAGGTCCAGAGGTGAGGAAGCCCCCCGAGAAGACCCCGAGGCCCTGGCCACAGACACGCCAACATTCGTATCCTCAACCACAGCCACATTCATACCCACGCCATCCCCATCCATGTCAACAGTCACCCCACTTGGGCCACTCTCACTCACATGCACACTGGGGTCACAGTTTTTCATTTTTTGCAAGCATTTTTTGCCAGCAGTTTTTCCACTGCTGCCACCTGCTGGCAGCACCTTCCCTGCCGGGGGGATTTGGGAGCCAGGTGCTGAGACTTTTGCCGGTGCCCCTGCCCCAGATAAGCCCACGAGCACAGGGGACACCGACAGGCAGGCACCACCTCTGCTGTCTGTTACAGCTGTGGCACCACTGCTCCCATCAGCTGCCAACGCTAAGCCCCGCCCCTTTCCGGGCGGAGCCACGCCCGCTTGGGCGGGTTTTGTCTGCGAGGCCACGCCCCCCGCACCAGGCAGCACGGTGGGGGCCCCAGAGGCCACTCCCACCGGTGCCGTGGGTGACAGGGAGGCCACGCCCCCCGCACCAGGCAGCACAGTGGGGGCCCCAGAGGCCACTCCCACCGGTGCCGTGGATGACAGGGAGGCCACGCCCCCCAAAGCCAGCCGCGCCGGGACCCCCGAAGCCGACCGAGAACCGGGTCTACTCACAGGGGCCCCTGGACCAGCGGCACCAGCTCTCAGGGGCATAGCACCCCCTACCGTCACACCCTTTGCCACAAAATGCCTTGCCACCCCAGCTCCGGCGGCCGGCACCAGGCTAGGCCACTCCCCCTCGGCACCCAGCGGCGGTGGAGCCCCCCGCGCTGACCCATTACCGGGCCCCTGCGCAGGGGGCCCTGACCTCACCACGGATTTTGCCAGAGGAGCAAGCCCCACCTTACTCTTATGAGCCGGCTCTGCCGGAGCCGCAGGCCCCGCGCCCTTTACCTTACCAGGTTTCTGGGTCCCTAAAAGTGATCCAGATTTTTTAGTGGATCCGTGTGTGAGGGACCCAGACACCCCAGCACACGCCGCCGGAGACGCGGCCCCGGCTGTCGGTGCGCCGCCGACAGCGCAGGAGGCAGCGGCAGATGTACACGCCGCCTCCTGCACGCCAGCAGGAGCACCAGGTGCCAGGCCAGACCCCCTTTTTACAGGGGCTCCAGCACGAGCACCACCACCAATGACACCCACCGTCGGGCCGCCCTCCGCGCCATGCTCCATATCAAACACCTCGGACCCACTGCCTCCATTACCACAAACAGAGGCAGCGCTCTGCGTGCCATGGCCTATGTTCTCCCCGCTCCCTCGCTGTGGACCCACAACAGAGTCCAAGCCGGGGTGGGTGGCGGGTGCCGCACAACGGGACAGGGGGGCCCCAGAGAGGGGGACATACACAAATTTATGTGCAATAGATGTTTTCTTTTTTTTTTTTGCATTTCTCTTCGTCCCCCTCCCGGGTGCCTCATCCTCGCAGATCTCATCCCCGAACGTAAGCTGACCAAAACGTACCGGGGACTCGATCTGCTGGATCTGCTGCATGATAAGGCAGCCCCCCTCACTGCTGCTACTCCCATCCTCCTCATCCTCCCCCTCGCTCCCGCTGCCCTCTGAAGGGCTAGAATCAGACGGGAGAGCCATCTGCTCAGGGGCTATCCCGCTATGCGATGCCTGGAGATCACTTACCAGGCCACCAGGCGGTGGGTAGGGTGCGACCTCCTCCACGCATACCTCTTCCTCCTCCTCCACTGCCTGGCCGGGGCCCTGCGACCCCTCCAGAGCCACACCGGTCACGGCTCTGAACTGGTCATCATTCCGCAGCTTCTCCATGAAGGGTCCACTGCCTGCCAATATGGTGCTCCTGCGGTCCTGCAGCTCTTGGATGGCTTGCTTGATTTTCCGGACCGCGGCGGATAGCTCAGGCTTCTTGGTGCCAGAGGCCCTCTCGGACCTCTCCTGAGCTACCCTCAACTCCCCCCAGAGGGAACTTAGCTTTTTTGCGGTGTCCTCATACTCACAGAGGTGCGCATGGACACGGGAGGCATAGGTGACGGTTGCCTCCCTCGCCACCTTGGTACCCCAATCAGGGGGCACCGCTGCAGCACCTCTGCTGGCACTCGACCTATCTCCAGAGGGAGGAGCTGCCGCGGTCGTAGTCTCGGGGGTCCTCCGGGTCTTCATGCTGGAACCCCTGCTGCCTCGGCCTGATGTTGCAGCCATAGCCTGATTTCTGTTCCTCCCACCCCCCGCCGGCTTAGACCGGGAGGTGGGAGCCGGGGGCCCAGCCCCGGAGGCCAGTCCCACTCTGAGCCTTCTTTCCTGGGAAGGGGGCAGACAAAAAGTCCCAGATGGAAAAACAAACCTCCCTTCCCAGGAGCTCTCTCCGCACATAGCTCAGTACAGGAACCTCAGCCGAGTCCTGGAGTCCTCTCCACAGTACAACTCAGGAGTAACTACAGGAGCAACTACAGGAGCTCCTCATCATCAGTCCTCCCGTCCAGCACAACGTACACACTGCTGCGGCTGCATGGCTAATATCCACTGGACTGAGAAGGCCCCGCCCCCTCCGGTGACATCATGATTCCATGAAATCACTCCTCCCCCTCAAGAAATCTACTCCAATCTAGACGCTCCCCTGTTGCTGAGGCGTGGTGACGCTGTAGCTGGGTGATTGCAGTCAGAGTAGTGGTGTTTGGCGTCTGTACTACAGGTAAGAAGATGGGACTGTACCAAGGTGATTACTACATTCAGGACAATAAGTAGCTAGATGTAGGTGTGCAGAATCCCACTCCCAATATTGTCAGGGTCTCTCACCCCCTCGTGTTGCCGGCTGTCAGGCTCCCGCACCCCCTCGTGTCATCGGCTGTCAGGCTCCCGCACCCCCTCGTGTCGTCGGCTGTCAGGCTCCCGCACCCCCTCGTGTCGTCGGCTGTCAGGCTCCCGCACCCCCTCGTGTCGTCGGCTGTCAGGGTCCCGCACCCCCTCGTGTCGTGGGCTGTCAGGCTCCCGCACCCCCTCGTGTCATGGGCTGTCAGGCTCCCGCACCCCCTCGTGTCATGGGCTGTCGGGCTCCCGCACCCCCTCGTGTCGTCGGCTGTTAGGGTCCCACACCCCCTCGTGTCGTGGGCTGTCGGGCTCCCGCACCCCCTCGTGCAATGGGCTGTCAGGGTCCCGCACCCCCTCGTGTCGTCGGCTGTCAGGCTTCCGCACCCCGTCGTGTCGTGGGCTGTCAGGCTCCCGCACCCCCTTGTGTCATGGGCTGTCGGGCTCACGCACCCCCTCGTGTCGTCGGCTGTTAGGGTCCCACACCCCCTCGTGTCGTGGGCTGTCGGGCTCCCGCACCCCCTCGTGCAATGGGCTGTCAGGGTCCCGCACCCCCTCGTGTCGTGGGCTGTCAGGCTTCCGCACCCCGTCGTGTCGTGGGCTGTCGGGCTCCCGCACCCCCTCGTGCCATGGGCTGTCAGGCTCCCGCACCCCCTCGTGTCGTGGGCTGTCAGGCTCCCGCACTCTCCCCTTGTCGTTGTCTGTGGAGAAGATTAATACATATTTTAATTTTTCAGATTTTCTCTTATAAAACAAGATCCCTGAGCTTCTGCCTTTGACCGAAAAAATGGCGTCTGACAAGTCGCTGCTGTCTGCAGAAATGAACACAAGCATGGAGGAAGCGCTGTATGAACAGATGCTGATGAAGGTACGAAAGATGAATTGGAGAGGCCAGCAATCACCGGGTGAATGTCTCCTCCGTCAGCCGCCGGGGGCGCTGCAGTCTCCAACATTTACCTAATGTGTATTGTTGGCTTTAGACCCCTCATAGTTGTACTATTTTGGGGCAGGAAAAATCAGTTTGCAGAACCATCCTGTTCATGTTACTCACTGATTCTCACTTGTTGCCTCATTTCAGGCCAAACAGGAGATACAGAGCAGAATACCGAACTTACCAGAAAGCAGACAGATCAGACCCCAGCCGGGTGAGATGGGCGTCCTCTGATTATTATCCAGATTACTTTGTGCATATTATGTGACAGATACCTCAGTGGGGCAGTGGGGTCTTATTGACTACAACGGTCACATGATGCAACCAATGTGGGGGTCACATTGTTTTTTCTTATGCAGTTGATTACATGTAAATGCTGCTTGGCTTTTGCCGATTTTATTGTGTTTTTGTTCACTTTTTGTTTTTATTTTTGTGTTAGGTTTCTGCATTAAAACTCGCACATCCAAAAATACCGAAATCTTTATTAACATCTGCAAGTCGAACCAGATCCCAGCGCCCCCGGACCTGATGGAGCAGGAGTTAGTCAGCATCCTGGAATCTGATGATCCCTCCGGCTATCGAGTCCCCATGAGCCTTGGAGAGCCCCACGTTGAAGTTGATAATAGTACGTTTTTTTGTTTTTTTTTATTTAATACAGCGCGTCTCTTTTTAAAGGGGTAGTCCAGAGATATCCTTAAAGGGGTTAAAATAGCAAGTATTACAACTTACTAATCCTCAATGGTCGAAGGTGCCATCTCCACAGGTTCTGGTAGGTCCACTTCAGTTTGACATCTTGTTGTTGACTTTTGAACTTTTTTGGTTTAGATTTGGGACTTAAAGGGATTGTCCACTACTTGGATTCCCCTTTAAGAACTTATACCACTTATTCATAGCAGCCCTACTAAGGTCAGTGGGTGAGTCGGCACCGCAAAGTATCTAAGTCCTGGTGCACTTTGTCCTACAGGTGGAGGCGGCTGCACGGCATACGACATAGTGATTAATGGCACCTTCTTTGAGAAAATTAAGGTAACTGCAATTGCTTATTCTGACATACGAGCTGTCTGCTCTCCTTTGTGTCAGCTCCTTACTTTGTATTTTTTTTTATTAGAATAATGAGCTTTTCAGGGAATTTTTTATCACCGTGGCCATGGATGGACAAGAGAACAAGTACGAAATGGAGCTGTCAAGAGGTAACGACCACATCACTGATATTTTCCTTGATTTTTCCATCGACCACACAAGGACTTGTTCCTTCATGGAGCAAGTTTACCATATAATATATTGAAAATGTTTATGTACCAACCTGTTGTATGGCACCGTATCAAATGCCTTTGAAAAGTCCAGATAGACAACACCAACTAAGTTTCCCTGGTCCAACCTAGAACTTACCTCCCATAGAATCTTTTCAGATTAGTTTGCAGGACAGATCCCTCATAATCATATGTTTAGTTATTCTTATTGAGGTGCTCCAGGTTAGTATCTCTTAGAAAACCCACAAAGATGTTGCCCACAGTACAAGTTAAACTTACCGGCCTATAAATTCCAGGCTCACATGTTATCCCCTTCTTGAATATTGGTACCACATTTGCTATGTGGGTGTAACGCTGGTGGATATAGACCCACTGCCCCACAGGAGGGTTGTGACTAGGTGTCTACTGGGTCTCCACTAGAACCTCTGGTGGTGAGGATAGACTGGGCTGCCGGTAGACACCAGGTACCACTTCAGGGCAGTCCCCGGGACTGCAGCAGCATTCCGGAGGTACCAGGGTACCAAATACAGGAGAGCTAAGATAAAGACTAGGTCAGACAGTCTGAGATCGGGGCAGGCAGCACAGGTTCAGGATAGAGAAAAATGGCAAGGGGGACAGGGGTTTTTGATACCAGAAAACTCTTTTAACGCTTGCAACCTCTGTTTCTTGACTGCAACTCAAACAGTCGAATCAGTCAGTAAGAATTTAGGGCACTTCCATTGTGATATTTTGCATCAGCATTTGTTAGCAGACGCCAGGAATGGATCCAAAACAGAAGAGGTGAAAGTGTTTCAGTTACTATTTTTCACTGTGTTTGTTCCCCTCTGGTTTTCAGCTTACAAATACTGATGTAAATTAGTGCCAAAAATACTCACTGTGTGAATGAGGCGAGGAAGCTGCTTGTAATACTGTAATAGAAGTCCTTATTCTGAGGATGAGTGCTGTAATTCTTGTCTTCTCTGCTCCATCAAACTCCCCAGAGCAGGGGCAACCCCTGGGGCAAAACTGCTGGCGGCAGATGTCCAGACGTATGACTCAGTGATGTTTGATGGACCCCAAATCCCAAACAAAATGAATCAGACACATACAAAATAAATACACAAAGCATTGCAATTAGGTGTCAAACGTTCTCAACTTTATTTAAATTTACATGACACCGAAAATGGCACAACCCTCGACTCACGAAGAGTCACCCTCCAGCGCTCAGGAGAGGAAAACCCCCTGTGGAGGAAACCTCTAGAGAACCATGGCTGGAGGGCTGCGCTTCCCTTGCACTTAGAGAGTTAGTGCCGATATATGACGGAGTTTTAGAATTTGTACATATTTACAGAGAACAACATAACAAATATAGACTATAATTGTGATAAACTGGATGTGGGAGAGATCTGGCTGCGATATCTGTCACCACATTTATTGCTGGAACGAATTTAGTTGATCTTATTTCCCAGGTGGATCTACCACTTCTCCCTTACAGATCCAGCTCCGTCTCTCAAGAAGTTGGGTACTTGGTTAAAGGGGTTGCTCATTATGGATAACCCCTAATAGGATGAGTATCCCCTTCCCCTCCCAATTTATCACCCATTAAAGTCAAGGATCCATCCATGAACTCCCAAAGAAGAGCAGCTCTTTGTACATAGTAACAGAAGGGGATCCTGTTTTGGGGACCCCCCCTCTGTTACCTTCCCATGCCCCCGGGGTGTCTAAGAAGACAACCCCTTTCCCTGCTAGAACCTCCAAATTACACCAACGTTGGCACATTACGTGGGGTGGTCAAGCTCAAGGTCCTCAGGCGCATCATCAGTAATGGCGCTGATCGTGGCAGCGCGGCATTCTTTTATGGAATCTTCTTTATGACACTTGTTTATGCCCTCACAATAGTTGTCATGGTTACTACAAAGGCTATTACTGATGCAGGATCCAAGTATTAACCCTTTCATCATTGGTAATTCACTTTCATTATGGAGGCAACTAACTGCACTTGTTACCAAGCAGAAGTCTTATCATTACGGCTTCCCTTAGGCACCATAAGAAATACAGATTATAGAACATGCGTACAAGTGTTTCAGGAGTGTTTTGCACTTTTTAGATCCATAGATTGGGCTTATAACTAGCACTGTACAAAGCCAAAAATTAAGAGGAAATTACTTGTAAAATAATATTATAGGGAATTGCATTTCAAGCATTTTCCTAATGTGCATTCTACATACTTGCATAGTTGCATAGGTTGAAAAAGTTTGAACTTTAATGTCCTAGGTCTACCTCCAAAGTTATACATTTTCTATTACTAGATTATTTATAACCCACAATGTCATGTTTTGTTAAAAAAGTATCCAGCCCTTCTATAAATGCTGTTATACTATCTGCCATTACTATATCTTGTGGTTGGCATTCCACAGTCTGACTGCTCTATCTGTAAAGAATCCTTTCCTATTAAGTTGCCAGATTCGCCTCACCTCCGCTTGTTATGAATGTTCCTGGTGCTTTGTAAGGTCCTGGAAAGTGATAAGTCATGTGCCAGTACTATGCATTGACCACATATGTATTTATACATATAAATGTCTATTTATGAAGGAGATGATAATTACCCTTCATAGAGGTGTTATGATCATTCATAAATTGCTTTCATAGGTTTGATCTCCAGGATTAGGAGAGATTTGGGGTGTAAACTTAATAAACAATGAGTAAAACATCAAAGCAAACGAAAAAGGGTTTGTGACCCAAACTGGTAGGTGAGACCGGCTAGCCCCATATTATACGAGGTCACAACCAGGTTTCGCCTGAGGAGGGCAGCACTAATGAGTCCTCAGGAGCGCATAACCCTGAAATATGCAGCGATTCTACACTACCCATTATAAAAGGGTAATATGCTACTTACTACCATATTTTAGCTAAGATACAAGGCATACTTGTAAGGAGAGATGAAAAAGGTGATGGGGAACAACATATAAATATACTGAGGAACGCTATACACTAGTGGCCAAAATTGAGTCAACACCCCCAAGATTTACGAATTTTTAGCATTTTGCCAATACAAATACAAATTTCATGAATGTTTTTGATTTCACAGTAAAGTTTTTAAGTAGAAATAAAATCTCATATAGAAACACAATATTAGCAGGAAATTTGTTCATTTGTCAACAAATTGGACACTATTGTCACTCAGATGACTGTGGGAGAAAAGCCATTTATTTGTCCTATTTTCATATCTAACACTAAATGTTATTACTCAGTTGGACAGCCCTTGGCCTTGATGAGTGCCTGGCATCTACTTGGCATGCTATCTACCAGTTTGTGTAAATCAGATGGTGTGATGATATGAAGCCATGATTTGATGATGGCTGCAATGAGTTCCTGCTTGTGTGAAGCCCGCTGTTTTGACACCTCTCTTTTGAGGCGAGCCCAGAGATTCTCAATAGGATTGAGATCTGGGCTGTTTCCTGGCCAATTCAATAGCTGGACATTTTTGTCCTTGAACCAAGAGAGACATTTTTTAGCTGTATGGCATGGGGCTCCATCTTGCTGAAAAATAAACGGTGTCCCTTCACTAAATACATCATGTGCCGAAGGAATGAGTTTAGGCTGAAGGACTTCCTTGATGTCCTTTTCAGCATTAACTGTTCCTTCAATTACCTGCAGCCTACCACCTGCATCTCTGGACACGCAGCCCCCTACCATAACACTCAGAGGATGCTTCATGGTGGGTACTGTACCCTCTGACAACCAGTCCTCTCCAGGTCGTCGTCGAACGTAGCAGACACCGTCGCTGCCAAACATGGGTAGGCGTGTCTCATCGCTCCATATAACATTTCTCCATTGTTCAGTGGTCCATTTACAATGTTCTTTGGCCCACTGCAGACGTTTCTGACGCTGTGAGGCATTCAAAAATGGCTTTTACCTGGTATTCTGGCTCTTAACTCCGCTTTTACCAATCGTCGTCGAATCGTCCGATCGGACACTGTCAAGGGAAGAACATTTCTGCACAAAAAACGTGTCGCTCGGCAGGAAAATCCCCTTGATATTGCGTTTTTTGAGATTTTTTTTTCCCGTTCTTTAGAAACGCTGCAAAAATACTGAAACAATAAACATGAAACTGCTTCAAATCTGCAAGGATTCACTATTCCTGCTTTTCCTGGTACTATCAAACATAGCATTTTTGGGAACTTGGAGCTCTATATTACAAATATGTCCGTCCCTCCAGTTGAAAGAAATTAACATTTTCCTGGAGGGAAGTTTATATTTTACATTATGTCAGTTTTTGTCTATCGATGATAAAGTGCAGTTTGCAGCAATTTTTATTGTGACATATACCCAAATCATTCACGAAAATATTTCACATTCAACGCGCGTCGGACGGGCCTGCGTGCTCTCACATGCCAGGGCTGAGTTTCAGTTCCAGTCCGACCCTGTTAATCATCTATAGTTTCCCTTCAGAGTGGAAAATGCTGAAAAATCAGAAGTTCCTGGGATCCATTTTTGAACAGAATATCAGAACCAAATCAAAACCGATGATTCAGGGAATGGACACAATGTCCCAACTCTAAGGTACAAGTCTATGGCATACAGTCTGTAAAAGACGACAGAGTAGGCTGCTGTTGAGCATCGGCGGCTTCTCTGATGTTCCTCGCTCATCTATGCAGTACATGGTCGGCCATTCAATTGATTGGATGTCTTATAATACCACATTTCCCCTAGGGACACAAAGTATGAAGAGCTCCACTCCTCCTGGTGATAGGTTATACCCAACAGATGGGGCAGCGCCACTCCTCGTGGTGATGGGTTACACCCAACAGATGGGGGAGCGCCACTCCTTGTGCTGATAGGTTATACCCAACAGATGGGGGAGCGCCACTCCTCGTGGTGATGGGTTATACCCAACAGATGGGGGAGCGCCACTCCTCGTGCTGATGGGTTACACCCAACAGATGGGGGAGCGCCACTCCTCGTGCTGATGGGTTACACCCAACAGATGGGGGAGCGCCACTCCTCGTGCTGATGGGTTACACCCAACAGATGGGGGAGCGCCACTCCTTGAGGTGATAGGTTATACCCAACAGATGGGGGAGCACCACTCCTCGTGGTGATGGGTTATACCCAACAGATGGGGGAAGTTACAGAATGGCTTGTTATGGTGCAAGAACATTGTGGACATTGTTTTTTTGTTTTGTTTTTTTAACTATTTTGCCTTTATGTTCTTTATTTTTTTCCTACAGACCCTCCCAGCTAACTCCAAGCAAGTCCCTCATCTCAGAAGTTGAAAGGTTTGGGTTACTTTGAGGTTTAATGCATGCATTTACTTTTTTTAGAATCCCATCTTACAAAAGATATAGGATATCCAACTTCTTGGACTCCAAGAATAAGGGGGCTGCAGCCTGGAAGTAACCCCCTGCCCTTTTTAAAGAATATGCTGGAGTGGGGCAGCTACCCGGATATTCACTGTGCAGGAGAACTGCAGCTAAGCCCATTCACTTTTCTGGATCTATGCTGTCGTTCCGCTGCACAGTGGAGGCCATGATGCCAATGTGCAGGGAATGACTGTGAAAGGGGCTGTTCCTCATTACAAGCATCAGTGCCACTTTATTATATTAGAGATTGACCCCAACAGATCATAAATTGATGGTGTACCCTTTAATATACTGCTTCCTTCCTTTTTTTATCAGTTCACCCGTGAAACCAGATTACATGATTGTGGCGGAACCTCCTGTAGGACACCCAAGTTTTCTGGTGGCTGAAATCTCTTTACCTAAAGTGGTGAGACCCTCAGATGTGGTTTAGGATTGTGATCTTTTTGCATTTCATGTGATTTCCAATAGTCTTCCCTTATTAAAAGTCTGTGCCAACCTCGTGCTACCAGTCCTCCTCTGCCAACTTTTATCATCACAGCTTTGATGTGTCCACAGTAGCCAATTGCTGGCAGTTGTGACACATTTGCTGGATGATGATGATATAATTTTTTTTTCATACCATGGTGGGTTGTTTGCAAGCTGTTGGAATGGGAAAGAATGACTCTGTCACCAGAGAACGACTGTTCAAACCAAGCACAGACGCCCGGTGCTTCACAGCGGGACCAGTCATTTATATAAACCTTCCCCCCTGCTTGTTTCCCCTCCATCTCCACCATCACCTCTTCTTTGACAGTTCTGGCTTCATAGATCCAGAGAGGAGATAGAGGGAAAACAAGCTGGTGGGAAGATGTATATATTATACTAGATGGTGGCCCGATTCTAATGCATCGGGTATTCTAGAATAGGTATGCGGCCGACCGGGCGCAATGAGCAGAGCTGTGTTTAAATTTTGCGCCAAAATCGCTGATTGGTCACGGTTGCCGGCCTCGACCAATCAGCAAAGTGGTGTTAAAATTTGGCGCCTAAATCGCAGATTGGTCACGGCCGGCGGTCACGACTAATCAGCAGAGCGGGGTTTAAATTTGGCGCCAATAATGCTGATTGGTCGCGGCCAGCGAACGTGACCAATCAGCAGAGCGGTATTTAAATTTGGCACCAATAATGGTGATTGGTCGCTGCCGTGACCAATCAGCAGAGCTGTGTTTAAATTTGGCACTAATAATGCTGATTATTCACGACCGGTAACCGCGACCAATCAGCAGAGCGGTGTTTAAATTTGGCGCCAATTTCTCTGCTTGGTCGCGGCTGGCCACTGCAACCAATCAGCGAAACGGTGTTTAAATTTGGCGCCAATATGGCTGATTGGTCACGGCCGCTGGTTGCGACTAATTAGCAGAGCGAGATTTAAATTTGGCGCCAATACTGCTGATTGGTCGCGGCCGGCGACCGCGACTAATCAGCAGAGCGGTGTTTAAATTTGGCGCCAATATTGCTGATTGGTCGCGGCCGTCGACCGCTACCAATCAGCAGAGCGGGGTTTACATTTGGCGCCAAAATTGCTGATTGGCGCGTCCACCAGGTGTGAACAATTAGCAGAGCGGGGTTTAAATGTGGAACCAAGATCGGTGATTGGTCGCGGCCGATATTTAAAATTGGCGCCCAAATTGGTGATTGGTCGCGGGCGGCGCCCGCGACCAATCAGCGATTTTTAACACAAATGGACCTTTGTAACACCATGCGGATACTGTGGGGACATCAGCGGCTAGGGTGTGAAGGGAGACCGGGGAGCGGCGCTGCGGGTCAGGACACTTCTGCTCCGAGCGCCCGCTCATGTCCCGGGTTCTCCGAGCGGAAGTACCCGCACAGGCAGCGCCGCTGACATCCATGCGGCTAGGGTGTGAAGGGAGGACCGTGGAGCGGCGCTGACATCCA
This sequence comes from Phyllobates terribilis, assembly GCF_046119375.1. Taxonomy (NCBI): domain Eukaryota; kingdom Metazoa; phylum Chordata; class Amphibia; order Anura; family Dendrobatidae; genus Phyllobates; species Phyllobates terribilis. The sequence continues at coordinate 1,654,303 of NW_027362974.1, read as the reverse complement.
ATTGGTCGCGGCCGCTATTTAAATCTGCTGCACAAATCGGTGATTGGTCGCTGTCTTGGCCCGCGACCAATCACTGATCTTGGCGCCAAAGTTAAACACTATTGTGCTGATTGGTCGTGGACGCTGCCCGCGACCAATCACCGATTTGGGCGCCAAATTTAAATATCGGCGCCGACCAATCACCGATCTTGGCTCCAGATTTAAACACCGCTGTGCTGATTGATCGCGGCCGATATTTAAATTTGGCGCCCAAATCGGTGATTGGTCACGGTCAGCGCCCGCGTCCAATCAGCACAGCGGTGCTTAAGTTTTGCGCTAAGATCAGTGATTGGTCGGGTCCGAAGACCGCGACCAATCATCGAATCGTCTTGGTGAGGACCGGGGAGCTGCGCTGCCTGTGCGGCTACTTACGTTGCGAGACCCCGGGACATAGCGGGCGCTCGCAGCAGAAGTATCCCGACCCCCAGCGCCGCTCCCCAGTCCTCCCTTCCGCATGGAGGTCAGCGGCGCCGGCGGTCCTTCCGCTGCTACCGGCCGGTAGATAAGCGCCTCGTGCTGCTCATCTCCTGGCTGCATCTCCGTCCCGCAGATGGGTCCAGCGGTAGGGTTCTTTCTGCTGTTGCCGGCCGGGAGATGAGCGCCTCGCGGCGCTCATCTCCCGGCTGGATCGCCGCTCCGCTCCGTCCCGCAGATGAGCCGCTAGCGGCCGCCATCTTTTTTCAGAAATCCCGCGGCGCTGATTGGCCGCTGCCGGACCAATGAGCGACGCGGGATTTCCTGGACAGACAGACAGACAGACGGGATAAGACGATTATATAGTAGATTATTTAATTATATAGTGCCATTGATTCCATGGCGCTGGTGCATATAAATGATGTTATAATGATGATATAAATGATGAAAGAGGCTTGTTGCGATAGTGTAGAACACGCCGCTCTTTATTTTTTCTATATTAATGCGACATTTGGAGGAATCGCACAGAAAATGCTTTAAATGTATTTATTTTTTAATTTGATTTTTCTCATGTCCATGATTCACATTGCGTTAAATGAGGCATAATGAAGATTAAGAATGTTTCAGCTGTATCCTTCATCAGACAGGATAATGTAGCTTAAGGGGACCCACTTGGTTAAATATAGGGGTCAGTTCTGGTCTTCCCAAAAAGCAGATTAAGTAGTCACCACACGGGAATCTGGTGATTACTGGGTTTGCTTTTGGGGACCCCAGATTTCTTCATATAACCGACTGGGCCTTCTGCCTAATGAAGGCTACATTATCTGAAATTCTGGTACCATTCATTATGCCTCACTTAAAGGGGTTGTCTGGCACTTTAATATTGATGATCTATCCTAAGGATATTCCATTAGTATTAAAGTGGTGGACAACCCCTTTTAATGCCGTGTGAATCATAAAAAATATTTGAAGCATTTTCTGTGAGCAGTTACTCCAAGTGTCAGATTTAATGTATGAGACGTCTGGAGCTACACAGTAACTTCTAGTTGGCCACATATCAAGATAAAAGTTTAGATTTTTGTGCACTTGTTGGTTACAACTTTCTTTCCCGTACAGAAGCATTCAGCGACATAAGCGTTGTTACCACGCTGGTCTTCTCTTTACAGTCTTCTGCTAGATCTCGTGTTGGACTTGGGTGAAGACAGAATAGTCTTAGTCGGACGTCTCGATTTGTATCATCTAGACGTCTTCATTCCTTACAATATCATCCAAGAACAAAGTGGAGCTCAGTTCAACAAGGACAGTAAGGTGAGACAATAAAGCAAAGTTGGACATGTCTTATAGCCCATTCTGAAATCTCCTTCTTAAAGAGGTTCTCTGAGAAAATGTATAAAATAAAATTTTAAAAAATGTATACATTTATTTAGCAAAAATAAATTGTTTTAATTAGGGGATAATTCTATGTGAATACTTTTATGCCCAAGAATGGCAAAAGTATTCTCGGAGTGATACCTTTACTGGCTAACCAGAAAAAAAATATATATATGCAAGCTTTCAGAGCACAGAGGCTCCTTCTTCAGGCAATATTACAAATGAATTCATAACATTTGTAATCCTGCCTGAAGAAGGAGCCTGTGTGCTCTGTAAGGAGATTTTTGTGTACTCATCGTCAAATCTCTTTCTCTTAGCCTCTAATTGGGGGACACAGGACCTTGGGTGTTATGCTGCTGTCCACTAGGAGGCGACACTAGGCTTAATCTGAAAAAGATTAACGGTGGCTCCTCCTCTGCAGTATACACCCCCTGACGGCATCAGCCATGTTCAGTTTTGTGCAAAAGCAGTAGGAGGAACGTAACATGAATAACATAATTATGCCTATAAGAAGGCTACCGCCCAGTGGAGAATGTGTGTCACTTCTCGCATCGCCTGGACACTGCGGGTCCCCCCTTGGTGATTTACGTATGCCACAGCCGTGGCATTGTCTGACTGTACTCTGATGTGAGTGGCTGCCAGTAAATGATGGAAGGCTCTCAACGCCAGGAGAATGGCACGAATATCCAAGATGTTGATGGGCATGGTCGCTTCTGTTGGGGACCACTTGCCCTGTGCTCTGTGGTGCAGGTGTACCGCATCCCAACCCATCAGGCTCGCATTGGTGGTCAGAACCTTCCATTGACTCGTGAGAAAGGATTTCCCCTTTGTTAGCGAGGTTGGTTTGAGCCACCAGTGCAGGGATCTCTTGGTTGATGACGTCAACTGAAACTCCCTGTCGAGGGAAAAAGGATTCCTGTCCCATGACTTGAGGATGGCTAGTTGGAGAGGCCTGAGGTGAAGCTGGGCAAATGGGACCGCTTCTATTGCCGCCACCATCCTACCAAGGACTCTCATGGCAAACCGGAGAGACTGAGGGGGTTTGCGAAGTAGGATGCGGACCCCTATTCGGAGAGGCAGTGCTTTGTCCTTGGGGAGGAGTACTAGACCCTTGAGGGTGTTGGATAACATTCCCAAAAAGGTCATAGATTGACTCGGGGTTGGTGATGACTTTTTTAAGTTGAGCCGGTGCAATTGGTATGTGGAGGCATGCGTCTTGAAAGTCTATGGAGGCGAGAAATTCTCCCGTCTCCATGGACGCAATGATGGACCGAAGGGACTCCATGCGAAAGTGACGTACCCGTACTTATTTGTTGAGCTGTTTTAGATCCAATATGGGCCGTACGCTGCCTCCTTTTTTGGGGACTACGAATAGATTTGAGCAGAACCCTTGGAAGCGCTTGGCCGTAGGGACCGTTACTAAGACACCTGCTTGGAGAAGTAATGAAACCGCGTGGTGGAAGGCACGAGCCTTGGCTGGCGGTTTTGGGGGAACAGACAGGAAGAATCTGTTTGGCGGGTTGGAAGTGAACTCTATCTTGTATCCTGAAGACACTAGTTCCCTGACCCACCTGTCTTCTGTAATAGGCAGCCAGAGCTGGTGAAAGAGCAAAAGACGGCCGCCTACAGGTGGGGTGTCTTCCAGAGTTCGTGAGTCATGATGAGGAGGAAGTGCAAGACTTTCCTCCCTTAAATTTTGACTGGCCTGCCTTTGTTTGCCAGGTTTTGTCCGACTTTTGCGTCGACCTCGAGTTGTCCCAGCGTGGAGCGCGGCTGTTATTCTTTGCTGGTCGCGAGACGGATCAGCCGGAAGTGTTCCGAAAGGATCGGTAACGTGCCTGATTGCGCTTTTTGTAAGTGTGTTTGGGCTTCAGTTGGGGGAGAGAGATACTTTTACCCCCGGTGGCGTTGGATATCATTGTGTCCAACTGTTCACCGAAAAGCTGACCACTGAGGTACGGGAGGTGAGTGAGGGACTTCTTTGAAGCTGCATCTGCTTTCCATTCCTGCAGCCAGAGGATACACCGAATTGTGATGAAGCTATCCCGGCTGCACCCATTGCAGAATCCAGAGCTGCATGGAGCTTGTAATCTACCACGACTGCTATTTGGGCCGCTTGGTCCGACAGTTCAGGGGTAGGTATTTTGTAGGCCAGTTTGTAAATTTTGGGCCCAGGCCAGGATTGCCTTGGCAGCCCAAAAAAACTGAGGCGAACGTGAGAGCCAGGGAGGCCCCTGCGGCCTCGAAAATTGAACGGGCCATGCATTCCACCTGCCGGTCTGCTGTGTCCCTGAGGGTTGAGCTATCTGGCAGAGAAAGTGCTGCTAGTCTGGAGACTGGAGGATCCACTTCAGGTGGATCTGTCCACTTTTTGGTGACCTCCTGTGGAAAGGGGTACCGCGCCTCCAGATATTTGCGATTAGTAAACTTTTTGTCAGGTTGTGAGTGTTATGTTCTGCTACCAAAGCTAAGGAAAGAGAGGAGATCTGTCCCTACTATAAGACTCAGCTGAATCCCTACGATGTAACAGGGAACCTGATCCTGCGATCAGACCTGCTAAAGTCCTAATCTAGTCTGTACGAAGACCTATAGATGTGGGGAGGGAATCCCTACAAGTACTAAGGACTGGGAGGAATATGGGACACCTCCTAACAGAAATAGTAGCAGACAGACGAACAAACAAAATAGATAGAACATAGAGGTCCGTAGACCAAGCAAACTAACAGAGTTAGATACAGAGCACAGGCTAGCTAGAAAGTAGATATACAATGAAGTCCAGCAAAGCCAGAAGGGCGGAGCAGGATTAAATAGGCCAACAAGGTCATGTGACCAGCAAAGGAAAAAAAACCTAACAGCAAGGTTCTAACAGTACCCCCCCTTCTAAGAGGATCCTCCGGATCCCCTAGGACCAGGCTTATCAGGAAATCTCCTGTGAAACGCTCTGATAAGTCTGGACGCGGAAACATCATCTGACCTCACCCAAGAGTTATCCTCGGGTCCGAAACCTTTCCAGGCCACAAGATACTGCAAACTACCTCTATACCGTCTAGAGTCAAGGATGCGAGAAATTTCATATTCCCCGTCCTCCACCACCGGAGGAACAGAGGCAGAGGCGTCACCATCCGACACAACAGCTTTTTTTAACAGAGAGACATGAAAGACCGGATTAATTCTCCAGGAGGCAGGAACCTCCAACCTAACAGCAGATTGGTTGACAACCTGAAGCACCTTAAAGGGCCCTACAAACTTGGGACCCAATTTCTTAGAAGGAATCCTCAACCGCAGATTCCTAGAGGACAACCAAACCATGTCACCAACAGCGAACAAAACCTCCTGTCGTTTCCTATCAAAGTAGTCTTTAGATTTTCTGTTGGCCTCCTGAAGATTACCACGCACATCCGTCCAAACTCTTTCCAAATCACCGGAAAAATTCTCCTCCTCAGGCACGGCAGATCCCAACTTGGAGAACGACCCAAACGACGGATGTCTCCCAGAACAACAAAAAAAAGGCGAACAACCAGCAGAAGAAGATGTATGATTGTTCAGAGCAAATTCGGCAAGTGGCAGAAACTCAGACCACCCCTCTTGATTGTCTGCCACAAAACAACGCAAGAACTGCTCAACATCCTGGTTTTTCCTTTCTGTCTGGCCATTAGATTCAGGATGATATCCGGACGAAAACGACAAATGAATTCCCAACCTGTCACAAAAGGCACGCCAAAAACGAGCCACGAACTGAGGACCCCTATCAGAAACAATGTCAGTAGGAACGCCATGAAGTCTGACAATTTCCTTGACAAAGGCCTTAGCGAGAGTTTTAGCGCAGGGCAGTTTGACGAAGGGAACCAAGTGACACATCTTACTAAAACGGTCCACGGCCACCCAGATGACAGTAAAACCCTCAGAGGAGGGAAGGTCAGTTATAAAGTCCATAGCCAAATGTGTCCAAGGAGCACTGGGGACCTCCAAAGGACAAAGCAACCCCGCAGCAGGAGTATGTGAGGACTTAGATCTAGCACATATAGTACATTGGCGCACCCACTTAATGACTTCCTTCTGCCATCCAGGCCACCAAAAACTGCGACCCACCAGTCTCTTGGTCTCAGAGATTCCGGGATGACCTGCCAACCGAGATTCGTGACACTCAACAAACAAATCTCTCCTAAAGGTCCCAGGCACAAACAACCTCCCATGAGGAGTGTTAGATGGGGCATTCTCCTGAGCTTTAAGAATCTCATCTTCCAAAACGGAGTCTAAAGCAGCTATCACAACACCTTCTTGTAAAATGTTTTCCTCTTTCTCAGCACCGACTATGGGAGAAAAACTGCGAGACAAGGCATCCGCCTTAACATTCTTAGTACCAGGGATGTAAGTAACGGAGAAATTAAACCGCGAGAAAAACAGTGCCCACCTAGCCTGACGGGCATTCAGGCGCTTGGCAGCGTCAAGATATATCAGATTTTTATGATCCGTAAGAACCTGAACGGGAAATTCCGCACCTTCCAAGAAGTGGCGCCAGTGTTCAAATGCGAGTTTAATAGCCAATAATTCCCGATTACCAATATCGTAATTCAATTCAGTCTCCGAAAATTTTTTTGAAAAAAAGGCACAGGGATGTAATCCATCCCCGTTATCCTGAGACAATACTGCGCCAACCCCCACAGAGGAAGCATCAACCTCAACCAAAAACGGCCTAGTAACATCAGGCTGCATAAGGATGGGAGCAGAGGTGAACCTCTCCTTGAGATACACAAAAGCTTCAATGGCCTCAGAAGACCACTGAACCGCATCAGCACCTTTCCTGGTGAGATCAGTCAGAGGTTTGACAATACTAGAAAAAATTTTTATGAATTTTCTATAGTAATTGGCGAAACCCAAAAACCTCTGTATCGATTTCAAACCAATAGGCCTAGGCCATTCCTGCACAGCCTGAACCTTAACCGGATCCATCTCAAAACCTTTGCTGGAGATAATGTAGCCCAAAAAACTAATTCTCTGTACAGCGAACTCACATTTCTCCAGCTTAGCAAAAAGCGAATTGTCCATTAATAACTGTAATACCTCACGCACGCTCCGCCAATGAGACTCCAGATCTGGCGAATAAATCAAAATGTCATCCAAATACACAACCACATTTTTACCGATCAAAGGTCTAAGGATGTCATTAATCAGATTCTGAAAAAATGCAGGAGCATTAGTAAGACCAAAAGGCATCACCAGATTCTCAAAATGACCCACAGGAGTGTTAAAAGCAGTCTTCCATTCATCACCCTCCTTCATGCGCAACAGATTGTATGCCCCCTTAAGGTCAATTTTAGAGAACCACTTGGCCCCCAATAACTGGTTAAACAGATCAGGAATCAATGGCAGTGGGTAAGGATTGCGTACCGTAATTTTGTTAATCTCACGAAAATCCAGACAAGGACGTAAACCGCCGTCCTTTTTTTTTACAAAAAAAAATCCAACCGCCACAGGAGACTTAGAGGGCCTAATGTGACCGGCGGCCAAACTTGTCTGTATGTATTCCTCCAAAGCCTTCCTCTCAGGAATAGTAAGGTTAAACAAACGACTTTTAGGAAGAGTCGCTCCAGGGACAAATTCAATAGAACAATCATAGTCTCTATGGGGAGGCAAAACCTGCGATTCCTTCTCAGAAAAAACTCTCCAAAAATCCTGAATAGGAACAGGCAATTCTCCCCTATCCAAAGCTGCAATACGCCCGTTACAACACTTGTCATAACATTTATGGCTCCAGGATTTAATTTCACTGGTAGACCAATCCAGTACAGGATTGTGAAATTTTAACCAGGGCAAACCCAATATTACTGGAGAAGGCAAGTTATTCAACACTACCATATCCAATTTCTCATGGTGAACACCATTAATAGTGAGAGGAAATTCACTGACCTTGAGAGTAATATTCTTCAAAGGGGAGCCATCCACAGAAACCACAGCAATGGGGGATGATAAAGGTTCAGGTTTTAAATTGAGTTTTTCCACGAATCCCCCATCAATTACATTCAGTGTAGACCCGCAATCAACAAACACCCGAAATTCCATTAATTTTTCCTGAGCAATCGTGGAAGCAGCTAAAAATATACCCTTGGAATTTAAACAGGCAATACGGGCGTGACTGACCATTTTTTTTTCTTTCTTCATACGAAGCTCACAGCCTTTAATCAAATGACCAGATTTTCCGCAATAGTAACACAAGCCTTCCGAAAAACGACGGTCTTTTTCTTGAGAGCGAGGTGCCACCGATCCAATCTCCATCGGTTCACCACTGTTAGTACACACATTATCATAACCAGAAACTGACATAGCAGAGGATTTGCTCTCATTAACCCTAGCACGCAGTCTTCTATCCACCCGTATAGCTAATTGCATAGCCTGTTGCAAATCCTCAGGTGTAGGATAAGCAATTAGCAGGTCTTTAACCCTTTCACTGAGCCCAGCAAGAAATAGACTTTTCAGAGCAGAATCGTTCCACCCTGTTTGAGTGGACCAACGACGAAAATGTGTACAATATTTTTCAACATTACCAGATCCTTGCCTCAAACGTCTCAACTCAGTCTCAGCTGATGCCACACGGTCAGGATCATCATATAATAGTCCTAAAGCAGAAAAAAAACTATCCACTGATCTGAAGCATGTATCACTAGGTTGCAAAGAAAAGGCCCACTCCTGAGGCTCTTTGCGCAAAAGTGACATTATGAACCCTACGCGCTGGGATTCATCCCCAGAGGACTTGGGTCTCAAACGAAAATACAATAAGCAAGCATTTTTAAATGAAAAAAATTCTCGATGTTCACCAAAAAATAAATCCGGCAAACATACCTTAGGCTCCAAGAAATGTGCTCCAGGACAGTTACTCACGTGCTGACGGAGCTCGGCCACTTCCAGAGAGAGTCCCTGCAGGTGTTTAGCCAAATCCTGAACCGACACCATGATGGAACAAAAAAAAATCTTTCCTTAGAGAATTTGCAGGCTGGACTTACTGTTATGTTCTGCTACCAAAGCTAAGGAAAGAGAGGAGATCTGTCCCTACTATAAGACTCAGCTGAATCCCTACGATGTAACAGGGAACCTGATCCTGCGATCAGACCTGCTAAAGTCCTAATCTAGTCTGTACGAAGACCTATAGATGTGGGGAGGGAATCCCTACAAGTACTAAGGACTGGGAGGAATATGGGACACCTCCTAACAGAAATAGTAGCAGACAGACGAACAAACAAAATAGATAGAACATAGAGGTCCGTAGACCAAGCAAACTAACAGAGTTAGATACAGAGCACAGGCTAGCTAGAAAGTAGATATACAATGAAGTCCAGCAAAGCCAGAAGGGCGGAGCAGGATTAAATAGGCCAACAAGGTCATGTGACCAGCAAAGGAAAAAAAACCTAACAGCAAGGTTCTAACAGTGAGAACTGCTTTTTAAGGATCGCATTAAACTCTGGGTGGTCAAAGAACACCTTAGGCGGTTTCAGGACTCCTTCAAAGGAAATTTTATGTCCTGGTGTCTCCAGGGGTGGATCGGAGATGTCCAGCACCCAATGGATAGATGAGATTAAATCATCAACTAGCACTGTATTGCCCGGGCGAATAGGGATCAGGGACCCTTCGGTTTCCTTGTCTGAGTCGGAATCACAGATGTCTTCCGAATCCTGTATCTCGCTAAGGCGACTCCTGCTGGGAGAACCGGAGCGGAGACCTTCTCTGGTCGGGGATGGCTGTGGGGATCTGCGTTGTCTGTCCCTGTCAGGGGACGGTCTAGATGAGCTGTGAGTACGGTGTCTCACACTGGAAGGGGATGACCGTGTGGTATGGGATGATGCAGATGGGGCCAGCGATGCAGAGTGGCTTTGCAGAGGGGGCCAGCAATGCAGAGAAAGTTATAGACTTCACAGCCGAGTCGAGACTGTAGCTGTAATTTTATCCCACCTTAGTGTGCTGTAGTACAGCGCCGGTAAAATCCAAGATCCTGTGCTCCCCAGAGACCAGCTGGCGACCGGTATGTGAAGCGTTAACTTCCTTCCGTTCTCCCTCTGCTGGTTAATGGCCGCCGGAGTGTGGAGAAGAAAGGGGGCGGAGCGCTGGAAAGGCGGCCGTATTGCTAGAAAGCGCGCCCTTTCAGTTCGTCTCCGCCCCCTGTATGACACTGTGTAGTGTCATATTGGTCATCCGGGGGGCGGGGCGCGGAGAGTGGGCGGCGGCTTCAGCTAGGCGGTATAAATTTAGAATGTATGCCCAAAAGGGCTGCAGGCCGGCGCGGTAGTCCGAGGGGGTACCGGATCTGAATCGGACCCCCCCCCCCGGTTTTTAATGGCAGGAAAGGCGGTGGGATACTATATTAAAAGGGAGCCCTTAAAGGGTTCCTCTGAGGCACTGTAGCGCTGGTGCCGGCAGAGAGACAGAGCTGAAGCCAGCCTGTGTCTCTGTGTGCCCTTCTGCCAGTACTGTCCCCCGGTCCATCAGGAGTCTGCAGTGGAGCTGCGATTCCTGAACGTTGGTGCAGAGCGACAGCTACTGGGAGCTATATATTGCTGTCTGCACAAATCCTACCTGCGGTGTCTAAACCTAATGCCCCCATGAGGGGGATTGGGGAGTGTCAGGCAAAATGTATTTTTGTCCAAGTTTTAAAAATGAGAGATGTCTTAAATCTCCATCCCCTGCTCATTTAGAATGGTCCTACATAGAATTCACTCTTGCTTTCCCCAAACAAGGAATTTTTATTACCGCCATAAAACCTCAGCCAGAGCAAGCATACTGGTGTAAACTGGAAATTCCCTCCAAAATCCTATTGTCTAACTGTACAAACTTTTAATGTCGAGTTTAATAATGCACATGACTGTCACAAACACAGGGACCACATTTTTGGGATGTTCACCTTTTTCCAATTATGCCGGTATATCTTACATAACTGGGAAACCACCAGAAACCCAGGAAATGGGTTCTGATATTTGATATCCATCTTCATGAATATTGGTGACGGCAAACATGATGTATCCACCTTGGATGTGAGACCCCCCCATACCAAGATATGAAATCTGAAGGCTTTTTATGTCTTAGGCAGCTGGGTGGGTTCACAAAACCGTGTGAGGTAAACAACATGGGTGTCTCCTAGTGTTTTGGCCCCTTACTAAAAACCAGAACGGACATTTTACTTCATTCTTAACCAGGGACGTCAGACGCAAGCACTCTTCGCTGCGTGGAGGAATCACACCTAGTTTCCGGGGAGCCGTGCCCCCCACACAATCTGAGACCATCACCTCGTGGCGCAGGTTTTGCTATTATTTACCCCTTGTATTTTAATAACTGTTTTATGCATATATGTAAATTGTCTCTTTTATAATATCTTGTATATCTTTTGTAAACACTGCCCACTTTCGGGAGTATTTCATTATTATTTACCAGCTTCGTTCTTCTTGTCCTATGTCGAGCAAACACGTTCCTCACCCGCTAATTCACGTTACCTAACAGGTACCCGATCAACCTGTTAAGCGATCGGTGGTGGCAGTATACCGGTATTTGTGATATTGTGGTTTGAGGGTGGCTGGACGGAGGTATATATACGTTCCTGGAAGGAACTGGTGGTATATATACGTCCTGTCACATCACGTGCCACAATAGTCGACATAAATTAGAGCAGCTGCGCCCGTGCTTATCCTCGGTCAATACCGTGGTTGACCAGCAGGATAAGGGGGCGCCAGAGGGCTGCAAGGTCTGACCAAGTGTTTTTCGTGACAGGGAGGGTGCTGCCTTCACAGTCAGGAGGCTGCAATCCTCCCTCGACCTCAACCCAAGACCAAAAGGATTTGGGGAAGGAGGGGGGGTCTCAACTTCGAACCAACACCCGAGGGGCTGGGGAAGGAGCGACATGGTAAGGAGATGTCTCGACTTCAACTGTGCACCCCTAGAAGGGGGCAGAGGAGGAGCCATGCCGGGGGTCTCTCCAGAGACCCACTTATCTTCATTTGTAACTCCATGGAAAAAGAAAAAATCAGAAAAAAATGGAGTAAAAATCTTTAGGTGTGCCTTCTTGCGACACTAAGCAAAAAACTGAACATGGCTGACGCCGTCAGGGGGTGTTTACTGCCGAGGAGGAGCCACCGTTAATCTTTTTCAGATTAAGCCTAGTGTCGCCTCCTAGTGGACAGCAACATAACACCCAAGGTCCTGTGTCCCCCAATGAGGCGACAGAGTAATATATTTTTTTCTGGTTAGCCAATAAAGGTATCACTCCGAGAATACTTTTGCCATTTTTGGGCATAAATGTATTTACATCAAATTTTCTGGCTAGCACGGTACCACAATATAAATTTGTACTGTACATCGCAATTACAGGATAATAATTGCTTATGGACATAATGGCCAACGATGTCAGCAGCCATCCATCCTAGATGGGTGAAGGTAAACTGTTTGAGACGGACATCTCTGACCTACCTGTGGGAATCAAGAATTTGCATCTATGTCATCGATTGACTGACTGATCACATCCATGAGTCAACATGCTGTAAACCTGTCATGATGAGTGAGCAGATAGATAAGTTCCTGTCAGGGTGAGGGGCAGCATCCTATCACAACATATAGTTGCCCAGAGACATCTGAATGCATCGGCTTTCCTTTATGCCATTCATCAAACATGTCGTATATTTTGTGTATAGCGAGTCACAAGCCTCGCACTGCTCTGCGTTTTATCATTGGTTCTATGAGCTGCAGTAAAACGTGACGTATATTCCAGGTGCTGACGATCACAATGCCGGTCCAGCCAGCATAGCGGTGGGCTCAGAAGATCAGCTTTGGAAAATGTTCCTCTTATATAGATCCTGTGGATCCTACTTACATTCGCTGCTGTTTACATTGTATGCTTACAATTCTATTTAGACTTCAATATGACTCCAGAATAAATTTTTGTCTTTCTTATACTTGCCGTATATTTTTCCCAAGGAGGGGGTTTAGGTATTGTGCTTTTTTCTTTTTTTTTTTTATTTCTACTGTAATATTTCATAATATCTGTGAATAAGTCTTGAAAATAATTTGCATTGAAAAGGTTGAGATCCTCTGAATCTACATGGATTTTTAGGAATTAAAAATCTACAGCAGTAAATCTGCAGCAGAATTTAAATTTTGCACCATGTCTGGATTTAGTAGCAGCTGCCCCTTTAAATGGAATATGTCAGCAGGTTTTTGCTACCCCATTTGAGAGCAGCATAATCCGAGGCCCTGATTCCAACGATGTATCACTTACTGGGCTGCTTGGTGTTATTTTGATAAAATTACAGTTTTTTTTTCTCATGCAGATCTCTGAATGCTGAGCTCTGTATAATAACCCCACCCACACCACTGATTGGCAGTTTATATACAGTGTACACAGAAAGCTGCCAATCAGTGGTGGGGGGCGTGGTTGGACTACGTGGCAGCAGGTTTACTAGTCCTCTAGTGATAATCTTCTGCTGATAAAAGTGTGATTTTTATCAAAACTACAACAAGCAGCCCTGTAAGTGAGACGTCCCTAGAATCAGGGTCTTTGTCTCTACATCATGCTGCTCTCAACAACAACCAATATATAGTACATCCGACAAGGGGTCAATGTGTTAAAAAAGACCTTTATTATAACAATTTGGGTACATGGCGGCAAAAGAAAAGAGCACACACACATATATATAGTAATACCATATAATAGTGAGGAGGTATAATGTAAATATTTGAATTGCAGAGACATCAGGGCTGGATAGTAGTAGCTCCAATTGTGCTAATGCATACTGATAGTATATCCTAGGTCACATAGTAAAAGGATATAATCCTAAATAATAAAAGCCAATATAGGCATTCCCAAGATAATGACCTTTTGGTATATACATATATCAAGGGTTGTATTATATCCAAGTAGGTTAATTCCCAAGTAACAATAATGTTGCATTGGATTCATTCATACCTGGTATATATTGTCTGCACGTCTTGCAATAGCTCTGGCTCAATGGTCCTACTCCTAGTGTGGCGCTCACCCCATCATGCTGCTCTCAGAATAGCCAAGAAAAACCTGCTGACAGATTCCCTTTACAAATAGCTGAAATGGCTCCTAGATACCAGAGAAGGAAAACTTTATTAAAACGGTTTTGTTTCCTAAATAGAAAAGCAAATTAAACACCACTGGATAATGTGGTGTGTGAAACCGTCCATTGGATTGCTGTTTCGGGTGGGCTCAGGAGCAGAGCCCCCATCCTACACAGCCGACATCTTGCTGTAACAGCAGCGGCCAGAGCGGAGCGTGAATCACTGCTGTTTAACCATTTATATGCCGTCAATCACTGATGACAAGTTAAATAGCGCAATCGCCGGTACGCTATGCAATGTTACTAGAATTTTTTTTTTTACTTTTCCATCTCCTTGAATTACTTGTTGTGGTTTGCGGATCCATTGACTGGCCAAGTGGAAGGGCTGCAGCCGATCATTCATGTACGTAGCAGATACACATTTCCATGTGTAAATAGGCCCTTATAGAAATCAATCAATAGAACGTATACCTGGATATCTAGGTTTATTCTTTGCATACATTTAAAGAGGTATAAGTCATGGCATATTACTAGGATGTCATTCTTGGGGGTCTGACAGCCTAATTTAGAAAGAAGTGGATGCATTATTTTCCCCTCACCCATTACAACACACCTTGAGAGAGGGATCCGCCCCACCAAGGACAGGAAACCGTCTGAAATAAAAGGGCGGTACCTCTCCCTTGCTTCAGTTGGTTTCCTGTCCTTGATGGGAACCTGTCTGAAGAAGGGTGTCTTCTTACCTGGGCCCGTTCCGGTGTGGAAGTGCGGGCACCTGCCTGTGCACCGGGTTCCGGGTCCCAGAAGCGCCGTCCGCGGTTCCCTGGAGCCGTGTTCGAGCAGGCGCATGCGGTTATGAGGGCTCCGGTTCCCCGCAGACCGCTGCGCTGTCCTCTCCCTGCCGCAGGCTCCTGGGTGGTCGCACGCTGGGAGCAGTGTCTTCCGGGTATGACGCGCCTGACGTCACGGCGCGGTGCACGCTTGGAGAGGCGTGCCCGATGACGTCGGGGGCTGCACCCGGAACCAAGATGGCGGCGCCCTGTAAACGCTTGCCGGCCGTTTTTTTTCAAAGATCGGCCGGTGGGTGTCAGGAGGGGGGAGGACACATGGACCGGAGGAGGTCCGGATGTGCCCTATTTAAGGTGGGGGCCTCCTGACAAGCGCTGCTTATACTCAAGCTCGGGTGTAGCAGCTATGGCAGACCAGGACAGCTAGGTGCAGCAGCAGCTGACCCCTCCACCGCATCAACGCCAGCGGAAGAAGCAGTCGGACACCTCGCACACGGACGGCCGCTCCAGCAACCGCAGCGGCAGCAGGAGGAGTAAGGTGTCGGACGCTTCAGGGCCATCCAGAAGGGATTCATCTTATGTCCCGCCACAGCCTCAAAATCCGGTACCCTTTTGTGACTTCAGGGGTGAGTGATCTTCGTGAATGTCACTTAATAGTAATGGAAAGTTATTATGTCCTTCATTCCTTAGGAAGAAGAGTAGCGGCAAAAAGAACCCACTGGGTTTGTTCCTTATGCCAGGCCCCCCTTTCCATAGATTGGCAGAAACAGCTTTGTGCAAGCTGTATTAACCAAACGATAGCGGAGAGCACCCCGGATTTCGCTTCTAATTTGAGGTCCGTAATCCGTTCAGAGGTGCAGGATTCCCTGTAAGGCTTACTAAAGTGGAAAAAGAGATCCCATAAAGATATCTCCTCTGACTATGATTTATCCTCCCAGTCAGAGTATCTTTGCCTCGGCATCCTCCTCTTCATCAGACAGTGGTAGGCCCTGTTTCCCTATTGAGGATACTGACAAGTTGGTCAGAGCGGTCAGATCTACCATGGGGTTGAGGGAGGAGAAGGCAGCCAGGTCCCTGGAAGATATGTTCGCAGGCCTGGAGGAAAAAAAGACGCTCCTTTCCAGTGAATCCCCAAATTCAGACCCTTATAGACCTGGAATGGAGGAAGCCGGAGAAATCAGGAGTATTGTCCTCATCCTCTAAAAGGAGGTACCCCTTCGAGGATAATGTCTCTGAGTCCTGGGACAAAATTCCTAAAGTTGGCGGGTCTGTCGCCCGATTATCCTAAAGATCGTCCCTACCCCTGGAAGATTCGGGCAGTCTAAAGGATGCTCTGGATAAGAAGGCAGATTCCTTCCTGCGTCACACCTGTGAAGCAGCAGCAGGGGGCCTGAAGCCAGCGGTAGCAGGCACTTGTGTCGCTAGGTCACTTATGGTGTGGCTTCAGCAATTAGGAGACCAGCTAAAGGATAAAAAGATGTCCAGAGATAAAATCCTCTCCAATCTGCCTTTGCTACAAGCAGCATCTGCTTTTTTGGCCGACTCCTCAGTGGATTCAGTTAAACTCGCTGCCAGGTCTGCAAATTTGTCTAATGCTGCCAGACGAGCCCTGTGGCTCAAGGGTTGCCCGGGAGACCTACAATCTAAGCATAAGCTTTGTTTTCTTCCTTGTGATGGTAAACTTTAGTTTGGCCAAAAACTGGACGAGTTTTTGGAGAAGGCTGGCGACAGAAAGAGAGGTTTCCCAGGGTTCACGGGGGAAACAAAAAGGTCCTATTTTCGGAAGAAGAGATTTAACCAAGGTCGCCCTCCGGGATAAAGGAAAAGATGGGAGCCCAGATCTAAAAAGGACTCTGGTTACATGCTTGGAGGACCATCCTCCAGTTCCAAAAAATCTCCCCAATGACGCGAGGCTAGAGGTCGGGGGAAGGCTTTCCCATTTTATCCCAGCTTGGGAAGCCATCACTTCAAATCCCTGGGTGTTGGATATCATAAAGAACGGCCTAAAGATACGCTTCTGTCAGGTCCCTCACCGAACCTTCATGATCACCTCCAGGAGGAAGTCCAGGGAGGAGCAGATGGCTCTAGAATCAGAGGTATTAGACTTAGTCAACAAGCAGGTCCTTCACGAAGTTCCAGTTTCACAATGGGGAGGGGATTTTATTCCCCCCTGTTTGTGATAAAAAAAAACAAATGGGTCCTTAAGGACCATTGTCAACCTCAAAAGTCTAAATCAGCTGATAATCAACCAGACTTTCAATATGGAATCAGTGAACTCTGCAGTGAAACTCTTACACCACAATTGTTTCATGGCAGTCATCTACCTAAAAGATGCCTACTATCACGTCCCAATCCATCCAGACTACCGGAAGTACCTAAGGGTAGCCCTGTTCATCCAAGGTCAATTGAGACATTTCCAATTCACTGCCCTACCTTTTGGACTCTCGATAGCACCGAGAGTATTTACAAAGGTTATAGCGGAGGTGACAGCTTTTCTCCGAATCAAGAACGTGGTGATTGTTCCCTATCTGGACAACTTTCTGATAATAGGGAAATCGGAGGACCACTGTTCCTCTCAACTTTTAGAGGTCCGGACAGCTTTATATCACCTGGGGTGGTTAATAAATATTCAAAAATCAAAGCTATCCCCCTCAAGGACTCAGATCTTTCTGGATTTGACCCTAGATTCCCAACGCCAATCCTGTTTCCTCCCGAAAGACAAGGTTTGCAAAATAATCAGCCTGGTCTCAAGGGCAATAAGGTCTCCCGTGATTTCCTTGAGAGAAGCAATGTCCCTACTAGGCTCCATGACTTCCTGTCTCCCGGCAGTCAAATGGGCCCAGAGTCATATGAGGCTTCTTCAGTGGGAGGTCCTGTCGGCTCAGAAATCCTTCAACGGACATATAGGAAAAAAAACTCTCCGTCTTTGGAGACAGTAAACTCCCTCTCCTGGTGGACAAACAGGGAGAATCTGACCGCAGGCTTACAATGGTCCAAACCAGTCGACCACACAATTACAACAGATGCAAGTGGCTCCTGCTGGGGGTGTCATCTGGCAGAGTTCTCAGTTCAGGGGCTCTTACTACGTCACGAAAAAGAAGCGTCATCAAACCTAAAAGAGCTTTTGGCCGTGGAGAAATCCTTGATAAGCTTCCTTCCCCACATACAGGGTCGCCATGTCCAGATCAGGTCCGACAATCGGACGACAGTGGCAAATATAAATCACCAGGGAGGAACAAGATTTCACTCCCTTATGGTAGTGGCAAACAGGATCCTGCATCTAGCAGAACAACATCTCCCATCCCTCAGTGCTCTTTTCATCCGGGGGTATAAAATTCAAGAGCAGATTTCCTCAGTCGCCACACTTTAAGACAAGGAGAGTGGCCTCTAAACCCGATAGTCTTCCAAAAGATTATCCAGATATGGGGGTCACCGGACATATATTTGTTCGCCACCAGGGCGAACAGGAAGGTGGAGAGATTCTGTTCACTAAATCCAACAGAGAATCCCTATGCTGTAGACGCTCTCCACATTCCCTGGAAGTTCAGGAAGGCCTACGCCTTTCCACCGATAGTGATGATCCCGGCAGTTGTGAGGAAAATTCGGGAGGAGGGGGCGAGGATAATCAGATCCCTGGGTCCTGCCTGACAGGCCGGACCTTCTCATCCAGGGGCCAATATTCCATGCACAAGCCAAAGGTTTCCATCTGGCGGCTTGGAATTTGAGAGGTTGTTACTGAGCAATAGGGGGTTTTCACCAGGCCTAGTTTCTACCCTGTTGGGTAGTTGAAAGCCCATAACAACTAAAATTTATTCCAGAATCTGTTGAAAATTCCTGGATTTTATAGACTCCCCATTGTCGGATAAACCTCCAGTTAGAGAAGTCCTAGAGTTTTTACAAAAGGGACGTGACCTAGGGTTGGCTACGGGAACACTTAAAGTTCAGGTGTCCGCCCTAGGGGCGATCTATAATTGTAACCTGGCAGGGAACAGATGGGTCTCTAGATTCATTAAATCCTGTTCCAGAGCTAAGCCAGTTCGGGCTCTTACTCCCTGGGACCTGAATTTGGTTTTAAATGCACTCTCTGGCGACCCATTTGAACCCCTGCAGGTTATCTCTCCAAAGATCCTCACCCTCAAAACCATCCTCTTTGTGGCCCTAACGTCGGCCCGTAGGGTGAGTGACCTGCAGGCCCTTTCTGTTGATCCCCCATACACCCAAATTCATGATGACCGGGTCGTCCTGCGTACAGATCCATCGTACCTTCCAAAAGTTGTATCCAGATTCCACTGTAATCAGGAGATTGTACTTCCCTCTTTCTGCAGTAACCCTAAAAACCCTGGGGAGGTTAGGTTCCAAAATCTAGATGTTAGAAGGGCATTACTACAGTACATAGACATGACTAGTCAGTGGAGGAAGGACAAGTCCTTGTTTCTGGCCTTTCAGGGGAGTAGGAAAGGTCACGGGGTATCAAAGGGAACTATTGCTAGGTGGCTTAGGGAGGCCATTTGTCTAGCTTATACATCTACAGGTGTTCCGGCACCGGACGGTATTAAAGCTCATTCCACCGGAGCTGTTGCAACCTCCTGGGCAGAGAGAGCAGATGTCTCGATTGACCAGATATGTAAAGCTGCTACTTGGTCTGCACCATCCACCTTCTATAAGCACTATCAGTTGGATCTATCCTCCTCTGACCTTACCTTTGGGAGAAGGGTACTTCAGGACTTCAGGCGGTGTTCCCTCCCTAGGGTGCTCATATTTTCCAAAATTCTCTCAAGGTGTACTGGCATGGGTGAGGGGAAAACACCAAGGTTACTTACCGGTAGCCAATCTTTCCTGAACCCATGACAGCACCCGTAGTCATCCCCCCCCCCCCTGTCTTTCTCACGCCCTGGTGAAGCACTTTACATTTTGGGTGATATATATATATAGTAGGTGTTGGTTATGTGTCTAACCTTTTCTGGAGGTCCTCTCAATGCTCTGTAATCCAACTGAAGCGAGGGAGAGGTACCGCCCTTTTATTTCAGACGGTTTCCTGTCCTTGGTGGGGCGGATCCCTCTCTCAAGGTGTGTTGTCATGGGTTCAGGAAAAACCGGCTACCGGTAAGTAACCTTGGTGTTTTTTTTCACGCTCCCAATTTAACAATTTGAGTACAGTTGGATCTATTGGGTTTTTTTGCACTATGGGTGGGTGGTTGGGAGCACAGCTGTGCAGGAAAAAAAAAAGCTTATAGGTTCTCAATTCGTTCATTCTTGGGATCGGTGGCGGAACCAGAGGTCGGACCATCACCAATCAAGATATTATATCCCTTCACACTCATCATTGCTCCCAATTAACAATTTGAGTACGTGCATATTTTTTTAGGGTATTTTTGTGCAATGGGTGGGAGCACAACTGTGCAGGAAAAAAAAGCTGATAGGTTCCCCATTCCTTCATTCTCAGAATCAGTGGATGGAACATCGCCAATCACAATATTATATCCTTCTCACTAATCGTTGCTCCCAATTATCAATTTGATTACGGTTATACCTATTGTTTTTTTAGGGTTTTTTTTTTTGCACTGTGGGTGGGTGGTTGGGAGCACAGCTGTGCAGAAAAAAAAAAGCTGATAGGTTCCCCATGCCTTCATTCTCAGGATCAGTGGTGGAACCAGAGTGTGGATCATCTCCAATCAAAATATTATATCCTTCACATTAATCGTTGCTCCCAGTTAACAATTTGAGTACGGTTGAACCCATTGTGGTTTTTTAGGGTTTTTTTTTTTTTTGCACTATGGGTGGGTGGTTGGAAGCACAGCTGTGCAGGAAAAAAAAAAGCTGATAGGTTCCCCATTCCTTCATTCTAAGGATCGGTGGTCAGACCATCGCCAATCACAATATTATATCCTGGCAATATGCCATAATATTATATACGGAGTTGTCCTCCTGGCAGTTGCCGTGATCCTCTATTCCTTACCTGCTACCTCTATACTTTATATGAAATGACAATATGTGAGAAATATTAATAATGTTGCTCTCATTTTCTAAAAAAAACAGGTTGGAACACAAACTCTCAATTAGTTGTTTTTTTATTTGTTTACCAATCTAAAATGTCCACTTTGAGGCACCAGAGATAAATGCTGGCATATAATGTACAATGCTCCCGTCCCTAGCAGTTGGCGTGTATCAGGCGACATCGCAGGATCTTCAAGTAGCTGTCAATCTTGTGGGAATCTCTGCGGAAACAGTGAAGCAAGTGGTAGACGGGGAACACGTAGGAATCGCCCTGTGGTGCCGTTACATCGATTGGTCCAAACCACTGGGGGTAAACGTGTTCTAGATCAGTCAGCATCTGCAATAAACAATGGGTGAATGTGGGTGTAGAATTTGGTTGGAGTAAAGGTACAATCTAACACTACAATTATCCAAACGTTGTGCCTATTACAGCATTACCACCAGTCACAAGCAAACTCAATATCTTCCTAAAAGGAAAAATATTGTGGATGGACATGCTTTCTAAAAGGGAATCTGTCAGCAATATGATGTAGGTGCTGAGACCCTGATTCCAGCGATGTGTCACTTACTAGTCTGTTTTTAGCTGTTTCGATACAATAAGTGTTTTATCAGAAGGAGATTATCACTACAAGACTAGGGGTCTTGGCTTCCTAGTCAACCTGCTCTAATACAATCAACAGTGATCGTATCAAAATGACAGCATGCAGACCAACAAGTGACATATCGCTGGAATCAGAATTTCTGCCCCTACGTCATGCTGCTCTCGGATTACATAAAAACCTGTTGACAGATTCCATTTAAAGAGAATTTATTGTTACACTTATTGCCGCTTCTCAGCAACTCTACTTTTTACTTAGTCAGTTCCGCTTTGGTTTATACTCGTACCATATAGCCTAAATTCATGACCTACGTGAAGGAAGAGAGGATGTGTGTGATAATAATGCTGCTTACTCTCCAGAGATCCTGTCTATTCCTCCTTGAAGAATCCTGGTGTGCTCCTCAGCTTCTGTCACTTTTTTCTCCATGTTATTTGGCGCCCCCATGGACAAGTACTGCAGGGGTTGGGTCCAAGAGCGCAATCATTTCTTTCTAAGGCTCAGCAAGTCTTCGTGCTGTGGAAGCAGTAGACATCAGTTAGGAGGGATATCAGGCTGAGAACATATAGAAAATCATATGCCGAAAAGGGAATGTACCAGAAGTTGTGGATGCAAGAAAATGCCCATGATTCCGCTCCTCCGGGTCACACGAAGTGATGCAATACCCAGTGGTTGGTTAAGAATCCATTTATTTAGAAGCTAAAATAAGAGGCGTTTCCTGGACGTCCTGTCCACTTCATCAGTGCATAGCTTGTGTCCGGTATAGCAAGGAGTGGACATATATATACAAAAAATGTGAAAAAAACTGGCGCCAAAACAATGTGGCCGTTAAGGCAGAAAAATACAATCAATAAAAAGGCAGAAATTTGAGTATCCATCAATGTATATATGCATCGGGAATAAAATATTGCTAGCATGATTAAAAATTGATTAAAAACCGATATAGTTCAATGCAAAAAAAATAAATAATTAAAATATATAGATAATTCCTGAAGCAGAAATTGAACCTGGTGTATTGCAATCAAATGGATCATGTTTAGATCTTAATCATGGTACAACCCTCTAAGCCACGGGTGCTCATGTATATTGTGATTGATCTTGTTCTGATAGGAGGTAATAAACGGATATTAGACGATATATCTAACTTATACCTACATACTAAACAAAATAATTTTAATTCTTCTTATAATAGAATATGTGATCGTATCGGCAACATGAATAATTTCTTTAGGAGTGTGTCCGTATTATCGGTGTAGTACTAGAGAATAGTCGTGCGCATTAATGTCCACTAGGTGGTATGATGAGCACTGAAAGTGTCCTAGGGAATGGTGCAGACTACTGGGAACAGAACGCAATGATCATAAGAAGAAAGGAAACTGAACTCAGTGAAACCCTGGATCTGGACAGTGGATCAAGAACAAGCCAAGACACATGTTCCTGACCATGTAGAGGTCAATTATATTTGTCAGTGCTTTCAAATAAAAACCTCTGATATTTCATTGAGACCCCAAGGTTTCCAAGTATTTAGTTGATCTATCCAGTATATCTCTTTCCTATTGAGACCCTGAATTCTATTGGGAGTGGTGCATGGAATATGCTCTATGGGCAGGATTTTAAGACACCCAAAGTCTTTATTGTGATGGATTGCCATATGTCGTGATAAACCATGTTTTAAAAAACCTGTAGCGACATTATGCCTATGAGAATTTAGTCTTTTATGAAAGGGTTGCATAGTTCTACCGCCATATTGCTTGGGACCTGTGCATTCAATCAGATATATGACAGAATCAGTGTCACAGGACATATTACTATTTATTGTGAAGCGTTCATTGCTTGATGTGGATGCAGAAGTGTCGGCTCCATGAGTAATATTCATGCCGCACATGCCGTTCTTTTTGCCACATCTGGTGATGGTTTTATTCTTATTATTGATCTTGCTACAATCTAGAGTAGAAAGGGTGTGTATCCTACGGGGGGCTCAAATGTTCCTTAGAGTGGGGGCTCTCCTATACACAATGGAGGGTTTTTCTGGGATAATCTTCTTGAGTATCGGATCATTTAACAGAATATGCCAATTCTTCTGCAGAATATCTCTAAATGATTTATGCTGAAAATTCTATGTAGTGATGAATTTTACACAGCGCTCATAGGACATTTTATCTGAATTAGATTTTAATAGAAGTGAATTCTGGCTACAGGTATCCCTTACCCTTTCACATGATTCGCCAACAAGATTTTTGGGATAGCCCTGTTGTAGAACTTTCTGTTTCAGCATACCTGATTGCTCTGAAAAATCATTTTCAGAAGTGCAATTCCTTCTGATCCTCTGAAATTGATTAAAAGGAATATTACGCAGCCATTTCTGGTAGTGGCCACTGCTGTAGTGGATGGAACTATTCGCATCCACTTGTTTAAAATAAGTCTTGGAGCAAATCCTATTGTTCTCTATAAATAAGGTCAGATCCAGAAAATGAATACTGGTGTTATTTGTATCGGAATTGAAGGAAATACCCCAGCAGTTGTTATTTAGAAAACTGGCAAGGGCTGAGGGTTCTGCGATGTCCTTATTAAGAATGAAAATGAAGTCGTCAATGTATCTTTTGTAAAATATAATGCCTTCCCAAAATGGACCCCCATAGATGAACACCAGTTCAAATATGCCCATGAAAATATTAGCGAACGTAGCTGCGACCTTTGACCCCATCGCGGTCCCTTTGATCTGATGGTAAGTGTGTTGGAGGAAAGTGAAATAATTGTTATTAAGGATGAAAGATAACCCAGATAGAATAAATGATTTGTGGGAGGACGACAGGCCGGTGTCTTTGGAGATCATATGTTCAACACATAATAAACCAATTTCCCAATCAATATTGGTGTAAAGGGATGTAACATCAAGGCTTAAAAATACAAATGATTCTTCCCATTGGATGTCCTTAGTAAGGTTGATGAGGTGGCTGGAGTCACGAAGGTAACTCCTCAACCTTTTAACATGGGGCTGAAGGAGAACATCAATGTACTCTGCATGTGTTGTAGATTGGCCATGCAATACACCAATAATATCACATGATCACGTTCTGTACGTGGACCGGAAATACATGTCCCACTGAGCACAATTCCCAGTATGTTGTATAGGGGGCGCTGTGCCAGGCCAGGATTTCCCCTCCTCGATGCAGTGTCCTACATCTTCTCCAGTACAGCTGCTCACAGATTAACCTTGGAATAAACCCGCAGCGTCCCTAATCCCTCCCCACTCACAATGTCGCTGATTACTGGACACACGGTCCCGGGATGGACGTCGTGACTTACCAGGGTCAAGAATCAATGGAGAAAAGACGACTTCATGGGAATGGGACCTGTTGTTAATTAAGTGCCAGGTTTTTATGTTTTGTTTGTTTGTTTTTTTTACGTATTATTATCTATATTAAAGTCTTGCAAATTTTCACACTGGCAATCATTGTACAGGAGGAGGAGGAGAAGGTGAGCTGTGACATCACCTATTGTGAATGGTGGATCCTGTGTTATCTACTGTATATAGAGGTGTTATCAGTCATTGTACAGGAGGAGGTGAGCTGTGACATCCTCTACTGTGAATGGTGGATCCTGTGTTACCTATGTGTGAGTGTGACGCTGACCGGCCGTGACGCTACTTCTGGTTTGCCGGCGGGAATGCCGCCGCATTCAAACCGCTGCCACGACTGAACTTGCACAACTATAAAAAGACCACATCTCCCCCTGCCACTATATTTAACCCCCTGGAATAAGCTAAATTGCAAAACGCGCGTCAGGGCCTGTACCACATCTTCAGGTAGTATCTCTTACTCTCTGCACTATGCAGCTATGTATTAATCTGTTTTAATTTCTACCCTGCCCAGTACCTTTCTGCACTATATTCAGCACGTTTTTCTTAAAGCTATTGGTCTCGCGACCTATTCTTATGAATTTACAGTATATATTGCTCAGACCTTATTTGTGTCTAGCAGGATTGTTTTCCGCTTAAGTACATTGCTATGTCCTCAATATATGTGCAGTCTGGGTACTCCACTGTGTAATTATCACACGATGTTAAGCACTTTTCTATCCTTCTACTTGTAGTTCTAAAAATGTAATTATTGTAATTTATGCTCATTATTGAATCATTGGTTGCATACCATTTCTTTGCAGGAATTTTTCCCCACTCTTACTGGACTTGTTCTCCGTGAAATACGTCTTAGGGCAGCTTATACATGCAAACTTTAATAGGAGTTGTTAATAGAAAATGAATTAATCTGTGCTGCTATAACTATACACAAATAGTGCTTTGGCTCCTCCATGTGGATCAGTTTGGTACTGCCAGTGGATGTGATTAATCCTGCTTGGTTTCCCCTTGTTTTAAGTATGTTTTATACATCTTGGTTTTGATTAATAAAATACTGTGTATGTTGATTCTGGGTGGCATTTGTTTCCATTCCTTTATAGGTTTTTGCAATTATTTGGAGGTGCCATGACAATATGGGCCGTTTCTAGGTTAAATCTATTTGGAAGAGAAGCCATTGAGGTGACCATATCAGTTGTCACCCAGCTTTCCCAGGACCTGATAAATCCAATGTCCACTGAAAGATTACATGTGCTGAAGATTATAGATGTATAATGGCAGCATCTAGTGGTCAAAGGCGGTATTGCCATTATCATATACTTAAGCCTCATTTACACTTTGCAGTTCAGGACGATCAGGTTACGTGTAGATTTGATTACATTATTCCGAAAGTGACCACTCACCCGTTGCTGGATTCTTAGTAGCGTACGTCTGCCTTCCATTCGGTTTTATCCATTTGCCACCGATAAAATGACCAAAGCTTCGTTCGTGACTGTCAAGCCAGGCCTAGAGAGGGAAAAAAACAAATAAAACCATAAGTATAAAAAGATAAAAATAAAATCATAAAATCAGGGAAAAAAAAAAAAAGACTGATAATGAGAAATCAGGCCTCGCTCGAGAGGCGGCGCGCACTCACCATTCGAGAGGCGGCGCGCACTCACCGCTCGAGAGGCACTTACGGCCAGTGGTGTTGTCACGCCACTGATTCCAGCTGTGCTCTTCCCCATACTGGAGGAAAGAGCTTGTAAGCGCTGCTCTCTTTGCCTTGGAGATCAGTCACCAACGATAGACTGCAGCGGTATCCGGTATCTTAGACAATGAGCCATTAACTATAGAATTAAAAATCCAAGGGTATTTAGCAAAGTTACCCGTTATCAAGAGGACTTTGACATTTTTTGGCCATTGATCATGATGAGAAAAAGCGTTTATTGCCCGCCTTTTGATGGAAACCACGCTTAGAAATGACCAGAGAGGGATTGTTTGGTTTAAAATCTTCTATTGTAAAAGTCGTCTCAAAAATCAGTAATCCACAAGTGAACCCCATGGCAAGTGCTCACTTTTCCTGCAGCGCCACCACAAGCAAAGTGAAGAATTGCAAGTGCTATGTGCAAATGCATATAAATCAATCACATTAGACAAGGTATAGTGCACAGGATTACACATCCAATATAGTCACAAAGAATATAAAGTGCTTATAGTGAAATAGGGAGCAGCAGGTATGACCTGAGTTTGAAAATAATGGCCCCAACGCGCGTTTCACAGAATGCCTCTTCCAGGGGGATGGGTATCCTCCCATTTATTTTGAATGATGCTATTGTGGACTTGCTAGCTTTATATGTATAGACGCTAATACCATTTGGAATTACTTAGAACTACTGGCCTATGCATACGCTGCTAACATATGGAGCTTACTCTTGATTTTCACTATAAACTATAACTACTAGTGAACATCAGCTCCCTCCAGTGGTATAGTTTGATATGATCTTTTTTTTTTTTTTTTTAAATTTTGCTAGTTATTTTCCCTTTTTAAAAATATGTTAGCTTTTTTTGGTAATAAAGATTATTATTTCTATGCTACTGGCTGTTTGCTTCCATTAAATTTGTAGGTTGTTGTTGTTTATAGGGAGGTGCCGTATATACTAATTGTGCCTGTAAGTAGGCTTAATGCTCTTAAAATGAACAGGCTGAGCAAGTGACGCACCATGTACTTGACAGTATTACAGCTCCTAGATACGTGGAGCCATCATGTGGGACAGATAGATTGTGGATTACAGCCTCCAGTGATATGGGGGACACGCGCGGCTCGGTCTTATCTTTAGGTCTCTTACACTCTGCAATCACCGAAAATCCACCAGACTGTGAAGGTCAGTGATGAAATACCATGAAGTGCAAACAGATTTTCAACTCCTTCATTCTGATGTTCTTGGGGGTGATGACCCACCGGACTGCGGGGGAGTGACCCCATATAATGAGAGGACAAGGCCAAGGAGGAAGACACAGTGTGTACAGATCATGGGGACTTATCAATGATACCGGGGAGAAAAAACATGGACCAGGGAGCAAGATTGTGACCACTGTAAAAGTCAGCATATATGCAGAGTTAGAAAAAGTTTATTTTTTCAGTAGGAAAAGTTATAAAACTTTTTAAATCACTTTATCAGGGAATTTGTCCTCATTCCTGTAAAAAAAAAAACCATGCTGGACAAAATAAATGAAAAAAAAAATTGTATTTAAATTACTATTTAAAGGGAATCAGAGCAGCATGATGTAGGGGCAGAGAGTCTGGCTCCAGCGATGTGTCACTTATTAGGCTGTTTGCTGTAGTTTCAATTCAATCTGTTTTATCACTTGCACAGCAGTCCAGTTAATTTGTAACTCCACCACTGATTGGCAGTTTGCTGACAGTGTACACAGGAAGCAGCCAATCAGGGGTGTGGGCGGGGTTATATACGGCTCAGCATTCCGAGATCTACAGCAGAGAAAACAGGGATTCTATCATAACTGCACCAAGCAGCTCAGTAAGTGACATCACCGGAATCAGGGTCTCTGCTCCTATATGATGCAGTCCTCAGATTACATAGTAAAACCTGCTGACAGATTCCCTTTAAGGGTAATCTAACAAAAAAAATCTTCATTGTGGCTGCACTGGGACAAGCATATTCATAAAATATTTGCCTTAAAGAACTGAAGATTTTTTTTTTTTTTTTAGCTTTGAAGCTGCAGATCAACTTCAGACAAAGGGTTACAAGATGACGCTGGGCTCCTGGAGGCACGAGGATCCTGTTAAAATGTAGCCTGCACTGACTAACAAGAAAGGAACCTTTGTCCATTCCCGGTCATTGTGATGTATAGGGAGCCATGTACACAGGGGAGGCCGCGGCTCCCAGCCAATCCCTGCAGACCTCTGGGGCGAACACTCTCAAGTCGCCTCCGTCACGCACTGCTATACAATACAGGAGCAACAGCGTTAACTATTTGTGGACGGATTTCAAAATTTTGAAAAACTTGATCAATTCAGGGCCCCATAGAAGGTAAAATCATTATACACTCGCCTCCCGCAGCCGCACCGCTTCAGCATTGTCAGCGCTGCTGCTACCAGTAGTGTCAAGTGACCACTGCAGCCAAAGAGCCGTTGCTGATCAGCTGCAGCGCATCAATATTCCGTAAAATCGAACAAAATAGCAAAGGCTGCAGCCAGTCAATGGCCACTGATTGACAGTGTGGTGCCATGTAACTGCTGCTGCCAATCAAAGAGAACAGCAGCGCCGACAATCAGTGATGGAGGCATGGTTGGACCAGGAGGCACGAGACACCTCGTCCTGTAGTGATAATCTCCTGCTGATAAATCACTGATTTTAATGAAAAGGCAAAACACAGCCTAGTAAGTGACACATCGGTGGAATCAGGGTCTCTCCACCCTCATAGTGCTCTCAGATTACATAGCAAAACCTACTGACAAATTACCCTTTAAGAAAAGAGTGGCGATACAAAGTACCTATAAGACAAAACTAGAACTCTTCCAAAATGAAGAGAAACCCGTCAGCTGTTTTGGCATTCTCGTCAGTACAGGGCAAGGCTTTAATTTGGATCTTAGGGGGTACTGCAGACACCACTAGATTGTGAAGAGAAACATGCCAGCAATACTGAAGCAGCCGCCTATAAATGGTGCTTCAATCTTTTTTGAGGAGGCTTTAGCTGTACTTTATACTACATTCACTCACAGTGCACCCGTCTCCAAACAGTGGCAGTATTTTTGCCTTTTGGTGTATACCTTTTTTATCCCCAGGGAGCATTGCCTCGCTTTAAGACTCGGTGCATCAGCTGCTGTTGTCCACACCTTCACCACAAAAGACCCCTGTCCTGGAAAAATAAAGGGGCTCAGTCCCCCCCCCCTTCTTTTTTTGACTTCCAAAATGCAATGATCTTGATTGGCCATTTTTTGTTTTTGGAATTAAGGAAGGAAAAGAGCTCACTGATACCAGAGCGGTCCTGTAATAAGAGTCCAGACCTCCTCTGGTATTAATATGAGCACAAACACTGCGCCCCTGCCGGGAGCTTCATGCAGCCGTATATCACCAAGCACAATGCAGAGTGTCGGATGGAGTGGTGTAAAGCCATCACCACTGGACTCTGGAGGAGACGTGTTCTGTGCAGTGACGGATCACACTTCTCTATCTACGTCTGATGGAGGAGTCTGGGTTTGGTGATTCCAGGAGAACACGACGGCTCCTTTCTGATCTTTCTCAAGGAAAGAAGACGCCTCCAGGAAGTCGTGTACAAGTCATGTGCAACAACGAAGAGGAACTGGAGGATTACACAGAGCAAAACCTTACCAAGCCATCACGTGAATCTGATGAGGGAAACAGTCAGCAATCTGTCCTCAACAACCTCCAATCTGACCTCAATCAACATCTGGATCGGAGGTCTACAACTCCAAGAAATGGCCACATCATGGCATGATGGGTGTTATAGTTCCCCAACAGCCTTGAGTTACATATATAGAGAAGGATTCATCTACTGTTGAAAAAAAAATCCCTTGGATCCTGAAGTTATTTTGTTATTGACTAATGAAAACTTTCACAAACATTAAAAAAAAAAGTTTCTAAAAGTTAATTAACTTCTGATGCTTAAATGTTTGATCAAAATTTAAAAAAAAAGTGTTTTTTTCTTTTCTTTCTAGAAACAGCGCCACTCTTGTCTGTTGGCGGTGTATGGTATTGCAACCCAGCAAGATGGTTGTACGGTCTGATACAGAGTGCAATGTAATATTACCTGGTGGTAATATCCAGGTAATGGAAACGGGCTTTGTATATAGACAGAAGGTGACGATTTGCCGGAGACTCTCTCACACCATTAAGCCGCATTCACACATTGGTGTTTGTCACCTTGTTGTGCATTATCCCGACTGACGCACATTTTATGGGGCTATTCTCTTTTTTCGTGGACCGAGGGTCTGCATGGACCAAATATGGGAAAAGAACGGAACAACAAATAAATTAAAAATACTTTTTTTGTCACATTATGATTTATAAAAATAAATTTAAAAAAAATCACAAAAAAAATAAAAAAAAACTAAAGTCCCAGATTCATCATTTGTATATTTTTAAGTCACTTATTTATTTTTTTGTCTTATGGTCACCTATTTTCTTTTGAGCACGTGTTCAGAACTTTTGCCCAGAATAAAAAATGCTCTAATTTTTTTTTTCGCTATTTTTTAGTGCAAAAAGCCACAGGTTGCAACATTTCAGCGAAAAAATGCAGATGGACATTAAAAAAAAATCCCTCTGGGGTGGGAGATGGATACATTTAAGCAAAAACATCTGAGACCTCCAACCTGTGCCGACAATGGGAAATAAATAAATCAATTAATAAATAAATAAAGTAAATAAATAAAAAAAAATGGACATATAAAATAGACTTTAAAAAAGGCGCAAATGGAAAGAAAAATGCGATTTCAGGAAACTCATTCACTTTGCTGGTCCTATAAAATGCAGCGATTTTTTTTTTTTCCTATGGAAAAATTGCAACATGTGAATACGCCTTTAATAAAACTTAATTGACAAACTCAGAAGATTGCAAACGCATATAAATCCGGATGCATTTTTTTTTTTTTTTTTTATTAGCGGGTTTTCCCAAAACTTGTGTTGTGGAGTTCAATATCCGCGATGTTGTTCGTTTATTTTAGGCGACCTTGCTGCAAAAAAAAATGCAAAGTTGCAGAAATCTTTCCGTGTTCACATGCTGCAGTTTTTTTATGCCAAAATACATTTTTTTCTGATTATTGCTGCATTTTACCCTTTATTTAATGCAGATTTAAAGCTAAATTTTAATGCAATCTTTTATCACTAAATTTATTTATTTTTTACCAAAAAAAACGCGCTGTGTGAACAGGCCCTTACAGCAGACAAACAATCAGGCAAGTTTAGATTATTTTTTTTAAAAATGTCGCAATATTAGAAGAGCACAATCACTGCACTGAAAAAAAAGCGTCATCGCACGACACTTTTCCCATCAGTCTTGTGCACACCTGCAATTTGTAGCCTGCGGCTCTTACAGGTGATGCCGGAGCCCCAGAACACAGAGCAGCCCGCACTGACGCCTCACCTGCGCGACACTGGCGGCCTCAGGAGCCGGGCCGTACTGCATGGAGGTGAAGATCTCCCGCACTGACGGTCAGTCTGTCCCCGTAGAGGCGGCCATGACATTCAGCAATGAGTAACAGCCCGTCAGCCCAGCCAACCACAAGGGGGAGCTCTAACACTGCGGCGCTGCAGAGTACACACGTCACTTCCGCTGGAAGAAAGTCATATTATTACACACTAACAGGATTGTAATCCTCCATTCACCGCGTCTGGTCCCTATAGGTGTTAGTGTATTTTTTTTATATCTGTAAATTGCTGCGTTGTGCTGTAAAGTACTGTGTGTCAGAAATAGTGAGGGGAGGGAAGGAAAAGGGTCAAACGGAAGTGAGTGTCCAACCCGGAAGTGTGCGCATGCGCGGACACAGCCTGTTGCTGAGGCGTGGTGACGCTGTAGCTGGGTGATTGCAGTCAGAGTAGGGTTGCATCTAGTTTGGAGTTGATTATTTGTGGTCCTCAAACAATCAACTCCATTCTAGCTGATTCACCATTGAGCCGTCTAGTTTGGAGTTGCTTTTTTGTGGTCCTCATTTTATCAGCTCCACTCTAGACGGATCACTACTGAAGTGACTGGATCGGGGGGATATTTTGTGGTCCTCATTCCAGCATCTCCACTCTAGCTGATTCACTGGTGATGTGACTGGATCGGGGGGATATTTTGTGGTCCTCATTTTAGCAGCTCCACTCTAGCTGATTCACTGGTCAGGTGACTGGATCGGAGGGATATTTTGAGGATCTCATTCCAGCATCTCCACTCTAGCTGATTCACTGGTGAGGTGACTGGATCGGAGGGATATTTTGAGGATCTCATTTTAGCAGCTCCACTCTAGCTGATTCACTGGTGAGGTGACTGGATCGGAGGGATATTTTGAGGATCTCATTCCAGCATCTCCACTCTAGCTGATTCACTGGTCAGGTGACTGGATCGGGGGGATATTTTGAGGATCTCATTCCAGCATCTCCACTCTAGCTGATTCACTGGTGAGGTGACTGGATCGGGGGGATATTTTGTGGTCCTCATTCCAGCATCTCCACTCTAGCTGATTCACTGGTGAGGTGACTGGATCGGGGGGATATTTTGTGGTCCTCATTTTAGCAGCTCCACTCTAGCTGATTCACTGGTGAGGTGACTGGATCGGAGGGATATTTTGAGGATCTCATTCCAGCATCTCCACTCTAGCTGATTCACTGGTCAGGTGACTGGATCGGGGGGATATTTTGAGGATCTCATTCCAGCATCTCCACTCTAGCTGATTCACTGGTCAGGTGACTGGATCGGGGGGATATTTTGTGGTCCTCATTCCAGCATCTCCACTCTAGCTGATTCACTGGTGAGGTGACTGGATCGGGGGGATATTTTGAGGATCTCATTCCAGCATCTCCACTCTAGCTGATTCACTGGTCAGGTGACTGGATCGGGGGGATATTTTGTGGTCCTCATTCCAGCATCTCCACTCTAGCTGATTCACTGGTCAGGTGACTGGATCGGAGGGATATTTTGATGATCTCTCTGCAGCTTCTCCATTCTAGACAGTTCAGTTTCTACACTGAAGTTCCTCAAAAAATCACCTCCAATGTCCAGAATGGAGCAGATTCCCGGATACTCATAGCCTGCAATGTAGTGGAATTGGAATGTACACACATTGTAGATACAGTACAGACCAAAAGTTTGGACACACCTTCTCATTTAAAGATTTTTCTGTATTTTCATGACTTTGAAAATTGTACATTCACAATGAAGGCATCAAAACTATGAGTTAACACATGTGGAATTATATTCTTAACAAAAAAGTGTGAAACAACTGAAAATATGTCTTATATTCTAGGTTCTTCAAAGTAGCCACCTTTTGCTTTGATGACTGCTTTGCACACTCTTGCCATTCTCTTGATGAACTTCAAGAGGTAGTTACCGGAAATGGTCTTCCAACAATCCCAGAGATGCTTAGCACTTGTTGGCCCTTTTGCCTTCACTCTGCAGTCCAGCTCACCCCAAACCATCTCGATTGGGTTCAGGTCTGGTGACTGTGGAGGCCAGGTCATCTGGCGTAGCACCCCATCACTCTCATTCTTGGTCAAATAGCCCTTACACAGCCTGGAGGTGTGTTTGGGGTCATTGTCCTGTTGAAAAATAAATGGTGGTCCAACTACACGCAAACCAGATGGAATAGCATGCCGCTGCAACATGCTGTGGTAGCTATGCTGGTTCAGTATGCCTTCAATTTTGAGTAAATCCCCAACAGTGTCACCAGCAAAGCACCCCCACACCATCACACCTCCTCCTCCATGCTTCACGGTGGGAACCAGGCATGTAGAGTCCATCCGTTCACCTTTTCTGCGTCGCACAAAGACACGGTGGTTGGAACCAAAGATCTCAAATTTGGACTCATCAGACCAAAGCACAGATTTCCACTGGTCTAATGTCCATTCCTTGTGTTCTTTAGCCCAAACAAATCTCTTCTGCTTGTTGCCTGTCCTTAGCAGTGGTTTCCTAGCAGATATTTTACCATGAAGGCCTGCTGCACAAAGTCTCCTCTTAACAGTTGTTGTAGAGATGTGTCTGCTGCTAGAACTCTGTGTGGCATTGACCTGGTCTCTAATCTGAGCTGCTGATAACCTGCGATTTCTGAGGCTGGTGACTCGGATAAACTTATCCTCAGAAGCAGAGGTGACTCTTGGTCTTCCTTTCCTGGGGCGGCCCTCATGTGAGCCAGTTTCTTTGTAGCGCTTGATGGTTTTTGCAACTGCACTTGGGAACACTTTCAAAGTTTTCCAAATTTTTCGGACTGACTGACCTTCATTTCTTAAAGTAATGATGGCCACTTGTTTTTCTTTACTTAGTTGCTTTTTTCTTGCCATAATACTAATTCTAACAGTCTATTCAGTAGGACTATCAGCTGTGTATGTACCTGACTTCTGCACAACACAACTAATGGTCCAAACCCCATTTATAAGGCAAGAAATCCCACTTATTAAACCTGACAGGGGACACCTGTGAAGTGAAAACCATTTCCGGTGACTACCTCTTGAAGCTCATCAAGAGAATGGCAAGAGTGTGCAAAGCAGTCATCAAAGCAAAAGGTGGCTACTTTGAAGAACCTAGAATATAAGACATTTTTTCAGTTGTTTCACACTTTTTTGTTAAGTATATAATTCCACATGTGTTATTTCATAGCTTTGATGCCTTCAATGTGAATGTACAATTTTCAAAGTCATGAAAATACAGAAAAATCTTTAAATGAGAAGGTGTGTCCAAATTTTTGGTCTGTACTGTATATATCAGCCTTATAATTCTAATGATTTCATGTTTTTATTTTTTAAGTACTTGCTCAAACTGTTATATTTATTACGTATTTCCAAAGGGCAAAATTTTATTTTTTTCATAATTAATCGAACTTGCATTTTATTATCGCTTTTTGTAATATAAATAATCACACACAGCGCTGATCGTTCAGTTTTACGTGGGGAAAAACGTAACAGAGCGCAGCAACAGAGTCCTCATAATTTACAACATTGTATTGGAGTGGATTTTTTGAGGACCTTATTTGAGCAACTCCATTCTAGCTGATTCACTAGTGAGCCGTCTAGATTGGAGTGGGTATTTTGAGGATGTTCCTTGTAGCCTCCAATCTGTACTGTTTGGTGCTGAGGTGACTGGAATCAAGTTTTTCAAAGAGTGAGTGGAGCTTCGCAGGGAGAAACATAACAGAGCGCAGCAACAGAGTCCTCATAATTTACAACATTGTATTGGAGTGGATTTTTTGAGGACCTTATTTGAGCAACTCCATTCTAGCTGATTCACTAGTGAGCCGTCTAGATTGGAGTGGGTATTTTGAGGATGTTCCTTGTAGCCTCCAATCTGTACTGTTTGGTGCTGAGGTGACTGGAATCAAGTCTTTCAAAGAGTGAGTGGAGCTTCGTAGGGAGAAACATAACAGAGCGCAGCAACAGAGTCCTCATAATTTACAACATTGTATTGGAGTGGATTTTTTGAGGACCTTATTTGAGCAACTCCATTCTAGCTGATTCACTAGTGAGCCGTCTAGATTGGAGTGGGTATTTTGAGGATGTTCCTTGTAGCCTCCAATCTGTACTGTTTGGTGCTGAGGTGACTGGAATCAAGTTTTTCAAAGAGTGAGTGGAGCTTCGCAGGGAGAAACATAACAGAGCGCAGCAACAGAGTCCTCATAATTTACAACATTGTATTGGAGTGGATTTTTTGAGGACCTCATTTTAGTAACTCTATTCTAGCTGATTCACCATTGAGCCATCTAGATCGGAGTGGATTTTTTGTGGACATCTTTTAGCAACCCCATTCTGTACCGTCATGGCCAAAAGTATTGAGATTGAGACAAATAGTAATTTTTCCAAAGTTTACTGCTTCATTTTTTGTAATGGCAATTTGCATATACTCCTGAATGTCAAAGAGTGATCAGCTTAACAGCAATTACTGTACTTGCAAAGTCAATATTTGCCCAGAAAATGAACTTTAACCCCCAAAACACATTTCTACATCATTGCAGTCCTGCCTTAAAAGGAGCAGCTAACATCGTTTTAGTGATTGATCCATTAACACAGGTGTGGGTGTTGATGAGGACAGGGCTGGCGATCAATCAGTCATGATTAAGTAAGAATGACATCACTGGACACTTTAAAAGGAGGCTGGTTCTTGGTATCATTGTTTCTCTTCAGTTAACCATGGTTATCCCTAAAGAAACACGTGCAGCCATCATTGCACTGCACAAAAATGGCCTAACAGGGAAGAGTATCGCAGCTACAAAGATTGCACCTCAGTCAACAATCTATCGCATCATCAAGAACTTCAAGGAGAGAGCTTCCATTGTTGTCAAAAAGGCTCCAGGGCGCCCAAGAAAGACCAGCAAGCGCCAGGACCGTATCTTAAAACTGTTTCAGCTGCGGGATCGGACTACCAGCAGTGCCGAGCTTGCTCAGGAATGGCAGCAGGCTGGTGTGAGTGCTTCTGCACGCACTGTGAGGCGGAGACTCTTTGAGCAAGGGCTGGTTTCAAGGAGGGCAGCAAAGAAGCCACTTCTCTCCAGAAAAAACATTAGGGACCGACTGATATTCTGCAAAAGGTACAGGGAGTGGACTGCTGAGGACTGGGGCAAAGTCATTTTCTCTGATGAATCCCCTTTTCGACTGTTTGGGACATCTGGAAAACAGCTTATTCGGAGAAGAAGAGGTGAGCGCTACCACCAGTCTTGTCTCATGCCAACTGTAAAGCATCCTGAAACCATTCATGTGTGGGGTTGCTTCTCAGCCAAGGGAATTGGCTCACTCACAGTCTTGCCTAAAAACACAGCCATGAATAAAGAATGGTACCAGAATGTCCTCCAAGAGCAACTTCTCCCAACCGTCCAAGAGCAGTTTGGCGCCCAACAATGCCTTTTCCAGCATGATGGAGCACCTTGCCATAAAGCAAAGGTGATAACTAAATGGCTCATGGAACAAAACATAGAGATTTTGGGTCCATGGCCTGGAAACTCCCTAGATCTTAATCCCATTGAGAACTTGTGGTCAATCATCAAGAGACGGGTGGACAAACAAAAACCAACAAATTCTGGCAAAATGCAAGCATTGATTATGCAAGAATGGACTGCTATCAGTCAGGATTTGGTCCAAAAGTTGATTGAGAGCATGCCAGGGAGAATTACAGAGGTCTTGAAGAAGAAGGGGCAACACTGCAAATATTGACTTGCTGCATTAACTCATTCTGACTGTCAATATAACCTATTGGTACTCATAATATGATTGCAATTATATTTCTGTATGTGATATAAACATCAGACAAACACTAATAAAAACCAGAGGCCAGCAGATCATGTGAAAATATAATTTTGGTGTCATTCTCAATACTTTTGGCCATGACTGTACAGTTTCGTGCTGAAGAGACTGGAATTGAGTTTTTCGGAGAGTGAGCGGAGCCTCACGGGGAGAAACGTAACAGAGCGCAGAGACAGAGTCCTCATAATTTACCACACTGGATCGGAGTGGCTTTTTTGAGGACCTCATTTGAGCAACTCCATTCTAGCTGATTCACCATTGAGCCATCTAGATCGGAGTGGATTTTTAGATGATCTCCCTGTAGCCTCTATTCTGTACAGTTCATTGCTGACCTGACTAGAATAGAGTTGCTGGAGCGTTTTCCTCATATGATCAAATCCAATCTAGACGGCTTATGACTGAAACCTCCAGAATGGAGTTAATTCCAGGGTCGGTCTGGCCTGGCGGGAAATCGGGAAATTTGCCGGTGGGCCCCAATATGAGAGTGAGAAAATTGGTGGCGGGGGCCCTTTAAAAATGTGGGCCCTTTAAAAGCGCGGCTGAAGGAAATGTAGCGTCGCGCGCACTGAACATTCATTGGTGACAGCGGGCCTGCAGTGACGTGCATGCAGCATACTTACCACGTGAGTAGTCCCTGAGGATGGACTCTTTCTGGGTGGTGACACGCACTGCGCTCTGCTTTCCCGCTGGCTGGCAGACTGTGGTGTGGTAACAGGTGACACTGACGCTGACGCCGCTCTCTTCTGGCCACGCTCTGCAGTGCTCTCTCTCAGCTCCGGGGCCGTCCTCCTATGATACGCTGGCGCCAACGAACCCGACGTCTCGCTCTGCTCTCCCTGCTCCCGGGCTTCTGATGTGGTCCCATCCCGGCTCCTTACCTGTTCTGGCCTACTCCCCTGTAGTAATACCTGTTCCGGACCGGGTGGTGGCACCAGCACCGGCGCACCGCCCCCTTCTCTCCTGCTCTGATTCTGGGCTTTTTTATACCGGTTCCGGGGCTGGATATGTGGACAGTGACCGTCCTCTACAGTTCAACTCTCCAACCTGGCCTGGAATTGGAAACAATAACTCCACCTGATGAAGGCAGCAGACCGCTGCAGAAACGCGTTGTGGGCATTAATACTTAAATAAAGAGGTTTGTTTTATCCTTTTCCAGCGCCTTATCCAGTTTCTAGCACCCCACTGACCACTTCAATTTGCACACTGGAATTGGAAACAAGGCTGTAGGCCTACAGCTCTCACTGCTTTAATTTCATGTCAAAAGTACCGTGCCAAATATTCAATAAGGTTTTTATGAGTGAGTGTTCCCAGCACTGGCCAACAATAATATAATTTATTTTATACATTATGCATTGCACTCTAGGCCTCCTATATGACATGTAGATCATACTCTTGGCCTCCTATATGACATATACAGACAGTGTATATGCCATATAGGAGGCTGAGAGTGCGGTATGCATTTTATATGAGGCCTAGAGTGCGGGCCTACATGATGTACAATGCACTCGGCCTCCTATATAAAGTATAGACTATAGGAGGCTGAGAGTGCGGTATACGTTTTATATGAGGCCTAGAGTGCGGGCCTACATGATGTACAACGCACTCGGCCTCCTATATAAAGTATAGACTATAGGAGGCTGAGAGTGCGGTATACGTTTTATATGAGGCCTAGAGTGCGGACCTACAAGATGTACAACGCACTCGGCCTCCTATATAAAGTATAGACTATAGGAGTCTGAGAGTGCGGTATACGTTTTATATGAGGCCTAGAGTGCGGACCTACATGATGTACAACGCACTCGGCCTCCTACATAAAGTATATACTGTTTCCACGGACCGTGTGTCCGTGGGCAAAACACGCTGACATGTCAGTTTTTTTTATACACTGCACGGGCCGAAAAACGTCCCGCACACGAGCACACAGATGACGTGCGTGTGTCGTTGGTGTGACACATACCGGCGCCTGGGAATTAGCGGTACAGTTCATGCTGTTCCCAGGTGCTTAAGGAATCAGCGATCAGCGCTAGCAAGGGACAATGTTGAGAGCAGTAGGTTCACCTCCCGATGTTGCCAAAACCTGTAAATATAAGAAAATTAAAAAAAACATATTCACCTGGCTTGAGGCGACCACACACGCTGAGGAGCTTGACTCCCTGCAGCGAGCAGGCCCCTATGCTCACTGAGCTCAGCATAGGTCGGGGGACCGCTCACTGCAGCAAGTCATTCTCCTACGCTCCTCATCGTGTGTGGTCACTTTAAGCCAGGTGAATATATTGTTGTTTTTTTTAATTTTAGTATTATTTTTACAGGTTTTGGAGACATTTGGAGGTGAATACTACTTTCAACATTGTCTCTTCATTGTCCCTTGCTAACACTGATTGCAGCGCCGGCAGGGGACAGTGATGAGCGATTCCTTCAGCACCCGGTGCTTGGGAACAGCACAAACTGTACCGCTGATTCCCAAGTGGTGGTACGGTATGTGTGATCCTGATGGAGCACACGTATGCCACACTGACACGGATATCTCCGGTACTGTTTTTTCCAGTACCGGAAATATCCAGATGTATGAAAGAGCCCTATGCCATATAGGAGGCCAAGAGTTTGTATGTCACATTGGAGACCAAGAGTGCGGTATACGTTATATATGGGGCCTATATGACATAATAGATCACACTCTCTACCTCCTATATGAAATATAGATCACACTCTTGGACTCATGAATTATACAGTGTATATGTCATATAGGAGGCTGAGAGTGCGGGCCTATATGACGTATACAACACACTCAGCCTGATATATAAAGTATATATTATAGGAGACCGAATGTGCAGTCTGTACGTCATATAGGAGGCCGAGAGTGCGATATATGTAATGTGTGGGGCCAATATGATGTATACCACATAGAAGTGAAGTATGCCGCCACCAGTTCCCAAATCTTCCCAAACGGGTTTTTTAGCCGTTGGCTATCCACATCAGGAGGTGCAATGTCTAAATAAGCAGTGTTAATCAAATGTCCAAGGAAGTATGAAAAAGACAGCACTCACCAATGGATCCCAAAAAAAGATCCTTTTATTTCAGATTCAGCATACAGACGTTGTGGCTGGTTCAGGGGTGAAAAGAGGACGACGGCCGTTTCGCACACAAGCAGCGCCACTACGGGTCCAGTATAGTTCACTCCCGCACCCCTGAACCAGCCGCAACGTCTGTATGCTGGATCTGAAATAAAAGGATCTTTTTTTGGCATCCATTGGTGAGTGCTGTCTATTTCATACCTCCTATATGATGTATAGATCGCACTTTCTACCTCATATATGACAAACAGACCGCACTCTCTGCCTCCTATATGACATATACAATGCATTTGGCCTCCTATATTTCATTGCAGCCATTTGGTAAATTCTAAAAAGTTCATTATTCTTCTCATTAAAGTACACTCTGCACCCCATCTTGACTACAAATTTATTGAAAAAGCACTTTACATTACAGAGGGGACTTGTACAGACAATAAAGACATTACAGAATAAACATAACTCAGATACCAAGAGGAGTGAGGGCCCTGCTCGCAAGCTACAATCTATGAGGAAATAGGGAGACACGAAAGCTAAATGATAAAATGTGCTTATATTGTATGATACAACCATTATACACTAAATAGGGTCTGCACATAACGCTGCATGAACCGCTCACCAGCCAGTATGTGTATGGCCACAGAGGGCTATTAAGTGCATGGAGGGTGTGCACACAGACGCTACAAGGGTCTATATATGCTACTATATGCAGTATATAGTGTACAGACGGTTAGATAGTATGGTGCTGCGTATATGGTGTGGAATCCACATTCTATTCACTGCCATATCTATACATTATATAGTATATACACTGCTCCGCTCTATATTCCTGAACACAGTGTATATGTATATACTGTATAATGTGTGTGTCTGTATATATAATATATACATATATATTGCAGAGTACCACTTCTGTCCTCTATACTGGGTGTAATTCTGTGT
This sequence comes from Phyllobates terribilis, assembly GCF_046119375.1. NCBI lineage: Eukaryota > Metazoa > Chordata > Amphibia > Anura > Dendrobatidae > Phyllobates > Phyllobates terribilis. Next base: position 1,612,748 of record NW_027362974.1, on the reverse strand, counting down.
ATGTATTATTCTGTATATACAGTATATACACTGGATAGAACCAATTCTCCTGTCCTGTATACTGGGTGTAATTCTGTGTATGTATTATTCTGTATATACAGTATATACACTGGATAGAAGCAATTCTCCTGTCCTGTATACTGGGTGTAATTCTGTGTATGTATTATTCTGTATATACAGTATATACACTGGATAGAAGCAATTCTCCTGTCCTGTATACTGGGTGTAATTCTCAGTATCTGTATATACACACTGCACTGGTAAAATAAGATGTAAAATAATAATAATTTGAGTGGTTTACCCTCTGATATGTACCACTCCCAGCATGCACTGTCAGATTTAACCCTTCCGGGCCTGCTGGGAGTTGTAGGTTTGTTACTGCAGGGATGATGCGGGGACGGGTATTGCATTTGAACCCACAGCATCAAGTCATTCACACTTTAAAGAGAACCTGTCACGTCCTAGCTGCCCTCTACACTGCCCCCATAGCGTTGGTAGTGACGCAATGTGCATCACTAGCAAGCTGTTTTCATGAAAATCGCTGCAGCTATAATGAATTTATAACGTTTAATATACTTATATCTAGGGCCGGCTCCAGGTTTTTCTGGGCCCCGGGCGAGTCTCAGTGGGCCCCTCTAACACATACCACGATTCATGATGCACAGATACCGCGGAGAAATCTATATATATAGTACAATGCAAAGATTTCACTTCTTACATTACATGAGTGATATCTACTGTAAATTCTACAATAGCTCAGAAGCCGGCGAATCCTCGCAGCACACAGTGCAGACCGGACAATATAGTCCTCCATACAGTATTATGGGCACCACTAAGTCCTCCATACAGTTTTATGGGCCCCATTATATATTGCTCCATACAGAATAATGACCCCACATAGTCCTCGTACAGTATAATGGGCACCACATATCTCCATACAGAATACTGGCCCCCATATAAGGCCGCATACGGAATACTGGCCCCCATATAAGGCTCCATAAAGGAATACTGGCCCCCATATAAGGCCCCATACGGAATACTGGCCCCCATATAAGGCCCCATATGGAATACTGGCCCCCATATAAGGCCCCATACGGAATACTGGCCCCCATACGAAATACTGGCCCCCATATAAGGCCCCATACGGAATACTTGCCCCCATATAAGGCCCCATAAAGGAATACTGGCCCCCATATAAGACCCCATGAAGGAATACTGGCCCCCATATAAGGCCCCATACGGAATACTGGCCCCCATATAAGGCCCCATACGGAATACTGGCCCCCATGTAAGGCCCCATACGGAATACTGGCCCCCATATAAGGCTCCATACGGAATACTGGCCCCCATATAAGGCTCCATACGGAATACTGCCCCCCATATAAGGCTCCATACAGAATACTGGCCCCCATATAACGCTCCATACAGGATACTGGTCCTCTTATAAAGCTCCATACAGGATACTGGCCCCCATATAACGCTCCATACAGGATACTGGTCCCCTTATAACGCTCCATACAGGATACTGGCCTCCATATAATGCTCCATGCAGGCTGTTACCCCCCACATAATGCCCCATACAGGCTGTCTCCCCCCTTATAATGCTCCATGCAAGCTGTTACCCCCCACATAATGCCCCATACAGGCTGTCTCCCCCCTTATAATGCTCCATGCAAGCTGTTACCCCCCACATAATGCCCCATACAGGCTGTCCCCCCACCGTATAATGCTCCATGCAGGCTGTTCCCCCCACATAATGCACTAAGCAGGCTGTCCCCCCCCCTTATAATGCCCCATGCAGGCTGTTCCCCCCTTATATTGCCCCATGCAGGCTGTCACCCCTCCTCTTTATAATGCCCCATGCAAGATGTCACCCCCTCTCTCTATAATGCCCCAAACAGGATGTCACCCCCCCTCTTTATAATCCCCAATCAGGATGTCACCCCCACTCTTTATAATGCCCCATTCAGGATGTCACCCCCTCTCTTTATAATGCCCCATGCAGGATGTCACTCCCCTCTGTTTATAATGCCCCATGCAGGATGTCACCCCCTCTCTTTATAATGCCCCATGCAGGATGTCACCCCCTCTCTTTATAATGCCCCATGCAGGATGTCACCCCCTCTCTTTATAATGCCCCATGCAGGATGTCACCCCCTCTCTTTACAATGTCCTATGCAGGATGTCACCCCCCTCTCTTTATAATGCCCCATGCAGGATGTCAGCCCCCCTCTCTTTATAATGCCCCATGCAGGATGTCACCCCCTCTCTTTATAATGCCCCATGCAAGATGTCACCCCCCTCTCTTTATAATGCCCCATGCAGGATGTCACCCCCTCTCTCTATAATGCCCCATGCAGGCTGTCACCCCCTCTCTCTATAATGCCCCATGCAGGATGTCACCCCCCCTCTCTTTATAATGCCCCATGCAGGATGTCACCCCCCCTCTCTTTATAATGCCCCATGCAGGATGTCACCCCCCCTCTCTTTATAATGCCCCATGCAGGATGTCACCCCTCCATATTATGCCCCATGCAGGATGTCACCCCCCCCCCATATTATGCCCCATGCCTCCATACATTAAAAAAAAAATCAAATACTCACTCCAGCGTTGGCGGCGTCTTTCCGCTCTGTGCTCCCTGTGACAGCTCAGGGGGAGGGCGCGGTGGAAAGACTTCACCGCACCCTCTGACCTGAGACGTCACAGAGAGTGCAGAGCAGGAAGACGGCGGATCTGCAGAGGCACGGGGAGAGGTAAGTATCCGGCTGCCGGGGCCCTGAGCAAGCGGGGGAGAAGGGCGGGCGCTGACACCGCTCTCCTCCGCCCATAGCCCAACGGGGTGCGCGACCGCCAGTGGGCCCCCCTGCCTGCTCAGGGCCCCGGCACTTGCCCGGGTGCGCCGGGTGCTGACGCCGGCCCTACTTATATCCTACCTGCCTTTTCAATCATAGGGGCGTGCTTGTCATATTCAGTCAAGGGCGAGCGCAGCATTCACTCACTGCTGGCGCCGTCCATGTATTTGAATCCTGTTCCTGACCAGCGCTGATATTGTGGGACGCAGGCGCACTTGTAGATGTCCGGCCGCCTGCGCAGTGAGGCTCTGTGATTACCAGATTCACTGCGCATGCTCTGGGAACATAGCGCGTTAAAGCGCATGCGCAGTGAGGCTGTGTGATTATGACTTTTTCTTCACTTTGAAAATTGTTTAAGTTGGCTGAGGGACTGGGTGGTTTACCTAGGACAAGGAATGGCCATGTGTAAGAAAAACCGCTACTGATTGTAAATTACAGATTCTGTTAACTACAATAAATAAGTTGGTTAACAAGAAACACTTTGATATAGTGCACTACACAATACAGTTCTCTTTTACACACTGTATAGTTTGCTAAAAGGCACACGTTTTAGTGGGAGAGGCCGAAAAATGAACGAGTAATACAACCGTTTATGGATGCTGTAGTGTGGACCCCTAGAGTCAATTCTCCTGGTGGGCCCTAGGCACCCCAGTCCGACCCTGTATGAGGCCTTTACATGGTATCAACGCCTGCGATGAGAACGCCACATCATAGTAATAGCAGAATCACAAATATAAGATTATATGAACAGATTAAAGCAAGATTTCTATTGCTGGCTGCAGAATGAGTTAACTGGGATATCATCAGTGAGTTTGATCTGACTGGAGAAGTAACTACTCTTGTTTTTATTCTTTTGAGCTCCATTCAGCTAATTTATGATTTATCACCTTCCCTGAGCATACATGGAAATCATGGGGTCCCATAGCAGAAGTAATAATTAAGCCCCCACAAAAAAACATTAATATTCAGCGGGGTCACAGAAGAGCATACCTCACAAGTTTGCAACCCTTCCATAGTAATTTTGCCCCAATTGAAGCCCCCTAGTGTTCCCACGTACTAAGATACTCCTTTAATGGCCAAAAATGTGCCCCCAAACACAGTAAGATACCCCCACAGTGAATTTCTCCACTGTACCCTCCACACATACAGTATGATGACTCTACAGTACCCCCGCAAAGTATGATAAACCCCAGTGACCTCTACACAGTATGATGGCCCCCGCATAACCCTCCACACAGTATAATGGACCCCGCACAGCCCTCCACACTGTATAATGGTCCTCATACAGTGTAATGGCCCCCACTATCCACCCAAGCAGTATAATGACCCCCATCAGCCACTTATACAGTATAATGCCCCTCACCACACAGCCCTCCAAATAGTATAATGGCCCAAACACAACGCTCCAAATAAAATAATAGTCCTCACATAAGCCTCTAAACAATATAATAGTCCCCACCCAGCCCTCCAAATAATATAATGGACCCCACATAGGCCTCCAAATAGTATAATAGTCCCCATACAGCTCTCCAAATAATAGAACGGTCCCCACATAGCCCTCCAAATAGTATGATAGCCTGACACATAGCCATTCAAATAGTAGTATAATGGCCCCCACAGAGCACTACAAATAGTATGATGCTCCCCACATAATCCTCCAAATAGTAGAATGATGGCCCCCACATAGTTCTCCAAATAGTATGATGGTCCCCAAGACAGCCCTAAAATTAGTATTTTAGCACCCCAAATATGATGATGCCCCCCAAATAACCCTTCAAATAATATGATGGCCTCCAAGTAGCCCTACAAATAGTATCATGGCCTTCCAGTTTGCCCTCCAAATAATATGATGGCCCTCACAAACTACTTATTAATTAAAAAAAAATACTCACCTCTCCCCATTCCCCTGCTGTTCTGGTCTTTGCAGCATGTGGTTTGAAACTATGCTCAGCTCGGCACAGTGGACGCGATTTTGTGACGTTATGACGTCCACTGAGCTGAGACATCAGAAGCACAGAGGAGAATGATGGAGGAGGGAGCAGACGGTTCCCTCCTCCATCATTCCTTTCAATTGTATCTGCATCCAGAATGTGGATACAGTTGAAAGTGTGATGCTGGATGCGGGGGGCCCGATGCCTGTGCTGACATCGCCACCTGTCTCACAGTTGCAAAGCAGCTGTGGGGTCTGCCATTATTAGCGGTATGCCAGTGCCATTGTTATGTGACATGAGCCCCGGGAGAGCCAGTGCCGAGACAGCTGGTACAACACCAACACCGAAGGTGAATATAAGTGTTATTTTACTGGGGAGAAACATAGGGATTTAGAAGGGGTTGTCTGATTAGTGGACATCCCCTTTAAGTAATCAAGTTCATTAAAGGGGTTGTCCACTACTGCACATCCCCAGCTTATTACATTTAGGACTTCAGCACCGCTTTTTCCGGACATTGCTATGACTTGTTATGTCCTCTGCAGCCAATTAGCAGATGTTGGTCAATAGTCTGTCAGGACGGACATCTGCTCTGAAGAAATAGAGTTTTTGAGACTTGTAGACATTATGGAATAACGTCCATAAAAATATCCCAAGCCGGTATTGGTCCTCCAAGAAGCATGAAGCCCTCGCTGCTACTAACTTACTCCCATACCTGGATCTACCTAGATGATGAAAACACTTGGACTGTAAGGTACAAATCAGGTGAAATTATGAAACCTGGAGGGAATGTCACTTCAGGTTGTGCGTAGATATCCGTAGATAGAAGTCGTTATTTATCCGCCATTAATGAAATGTTTTGTCCATTTTTGCTCCACAAATCTGAGGCCGATGAATGGGGGAATGGCACCAATGCTATGGAGAATGCCTTGAAAATTGAAAAGGGCGTAAATAAGGCTCTGCTGGACCTCCACAAGATTGCTATGGACCATGCGGACCCTCATGTAAGTGACTCCCCCATAGCGTATAGATACCGCGTGTTCATTTTATAAAATATCCTCCATGAAGGAACAGTTCATGTATCTTCTGTGACCTCCATATTGTGCTGTTCCTGGAAATGTAATACCACCTGACTACTAGATGTCACGTTCCCCTTTATAATGGGGGGTGTTCCAACACAAGCTGCATATTATGGCACTGTTATAAAGCTATGGGACAATTCATTAGTGTATTTGCACCTTTTTTTTCTAGTTTTTAGTGTTTTTCATTTGCGCCTTGTTCTTCTTTTAATTTGCGCCTTTTTGAAGTCTGCAGCGTTCCCTTTTTTTTCATTGATCATTATGGGGTTTCCGGCTAATTATCTAATTGTGACTTTTTAAAAAGTTGTCACATTTTTACTCAAATATATTTCAAGTGATTTTGTGTTCTGTAGTCCGGGAGGTTTTTTTGCACAAACTTTGCAACATTTTAGCATGCCACTTTTTTGCGATACAAAGACACAAAAAGGTTTAAAGACAAAAAAAATACAGTTTTGATTTTGGGCAAAATCCATGAACCAGGTGCGCCACTTTCAGGAATTTGGCACAAAAAAATCAAATGATACAAAAGAGAAAAGGGACTTGAAAAAATACAATGTTGTATTGGGCCCTATGACGGCACAGCACAGATTTTAGTAAAGGTTTTGCAGGATTACTAAGAGGGGTTCACATGCTATCAATTGTTAAAAAAACAAGCAAAATGATGACTCGGACCCTCTGATTTTCGAGGTATAAGGCTACGTCCCCACAATGAGCTTCTAGTGAGTTTTAGATATAGCAGATTTTCTGCCCCATTAAGTAAAATAGGTTACTTGAATTTTTTTCGAAAATATACAGCATAAAAAACTCACCCAAAACTCATTGTGAGAACGTAGCCTAAGGGTATGTGCACATCATTTAGACGCCGGTGAGTTGTCCTTGGTGAAGCTCTGCCACCGGTGGTTTTCACTCTATACTTTAAAGGGAACCTGTCATGTCCCTAAACGCTATTAACCTGCAGATATGGGGTTAATCTGCAGGTTTATAAAGCTGCCGGGCGTCTTACTGAAAGGCCGGCTACCGGGAGGAAATGCACTTTATTCCCCACGGCAGCCTCCAGCTTTCAGTCATAGAGGCGCGGCCGGCGTGGCTTCAGTCATTGTTCAGTACATAGTGAGCGGCGGCAATAACCGCACCCTGGCACTGACTGACAGCCGGCTAAGCGGCCCCTGTAACCGCTCCCTGTAAAGACTGACAGCCGGATCTGTACTGATGTACTGCTGAGCTGTCAGTCAGTGCCGGGGCGTTGTTACAGCTGCCGATCACTGTATATTGAGCGGTGTCTGAAGTTGCGCCGGAAGCTTTAACCCCTTTCTGACATTGTGCATAATAATACGTCCCTGTGCCCTGGGCCTTATGGACCAGGTACGTATTATTACGACACAGGCTGTGCGGGATCAATCGCCACCGGCTGTCAGCTGATTTTGACAGCTGACACCCGGCACTTTAACCCCCTAAATGCTGCGATCGCAGCATTTAGCAAGTGAGTGGAGGGACAGAAGCACCTCTGCTCTTGGATCGGAGACCCTGCGCTGTCCTCACGGGGTCCCGATCGTTGCCATGGTGACACGATGTCATCATGACGACACCTGTGTCACCAGGCACCAGCAAGTTAGTTTGACCATGCGCAGTGCATGATCAAACTAGCTTGTGTCTGCAGCACTGACAGTTTACAAGGTATAGCAGTGATCCTGCACTGCTATACCTTAGAACTGCGATCAGCCTGCTGAAAGTGAAAGTCCCATAGTGGGACCAAGTAAAAAAAGTGAAAAAAAAGTTGTAAAAATATTTTTTTAAAAATAAAAAAATAATAAAAAAATAAAATATTATTATGAAGAAAAACAATAAGAGTACACATATTTAGTATCGCCGCATCCGGAACGACCTGATCTATAAAACTGTCCCACTAGTTAACCCCTTTAGTGAACACAGTAAAAAAAAAAGAATCAAAAAACGGTGCTTTATCATCATACCAACGAACAAAAAGTGGAATAAAACGCGATCAAAGAGACGAATATAAATAAAAATTATACCGCTGAAAACATCATCTTGTCCCGCAAAAAGCAAGCCACCATACAGCTTCATCAGCCAAAAAATAAAAAAGTTATAGCTCTTAGAATAAAGCGATTTTTTTCTATGAAATAGTTTTTATTGTGTAAAAGCGCCAAAACATAAAAAAAGATATAAATGCAGTATGGCTGTAAATGTACTGACCCGAAGAATAAAGCTGCCTTATTAATTTTACCACACGCAGAACTGCATAAAAAAAACTAAAAAAACAATTACTGAATTGTTGGTTTTTGTTTATTCTGCCTCCCAAAAATCAGAATAGAAAACGATCAAAAAATGTCACATGCCCGAAAATGGTACCAATAAAAACATCAACTTGTCCCGCAAAATACAAGCTATCACATAACTCTGTCGACCGAAATATGGAAAAATTATAGCTCTCAAAATATGGCGATGCAAAAACTAGTCTTTGCAAAAAAAAAAGTTTAGTGTGTGACAGCTGCCAAATGTAAAAACCCGATATGAATCTGGTATCACTGTAATCGCACCGACCCGAAGAATAAAGTCATCTAATCACTTAAACCGCACGAGGAACGGTGTAAATAAATAAATAAAACCAATTCTTCACCTGCTGTTGGTTTGTTCATTCAGCCTCCCAGAGTTCGCAATATGGCTCTGCCCACATTTATCCTGTGCTGAAAATCATGGAAGTGCGGAGTCTCCGGCGACATTTTCTGAAAGCCCAGGGGCCGCTGCATCCTTGCACCGCCGAACACCCCCTCCTCCCAGCCTGGGGCCCACAGCATCGCCCCACTCCTGCCGCCGCCAGCTTCCTGCAGCAGTGACCCTGCCTCCTGGGGCCTCGCTTCACCGCAACCCCCCCCCTCAGTAAGCTACGTTGGGATAAGACGCACCCCCATTTTACAGAAAAAAGTGTGTCTTATAACATGAAAAATACGGTAATCAGATCCTGAACAATCGCCCAGTGTATCTGTCTCTGGATGTGCCATAAATACTGTATATTTAGTATGTGCAGAATACCAGATATCTAGTTTTTATATCATTTACAGAGATCTTGTCATGTCCTTCATTATATGGATGTGTTATATATTAAGTACTGATATAGACTGATACATGACATCTTTTCATTATTTTATCATTATTTTAGAAATAACTGTGTCGACGGCCAGTACTGATGGTGGAATATGTGAGACACCAGAGATCCACGAATCTGCCAGTGTAAGTATCAGAGGAGACGTCTGTTTATCATCAGATAACGGGGTATGAATTACACATATAATATTATACCCCAGATGACAATGGGATATCTTTGCTTTTATGTAGATCAGATCTATTGTGAGTAATGATGGCATTGTTATTCTGCCTCTTCTGTGTGATGCCCCTTATCATACCCTGCAGTACAGTGATATCTATGCATGGGGAATATCCCCTTAAAATATAATACTGTCTGTGGAGGGTCCGGCTTGCATCATGTCCTCTACATCTGCTGCAATGTAATCAGCGTGGACATAATATAGAGGAGAAGTTCCTGCATCTGGAGCTTTTATTTTCCTGCAGATTCTATGTCTTAATGTCATTTCTTATTATTTCTAGGCCTTGACCGGATCATTGAACTTGGAGACAAGTCCTAGTAAGACCGACTTTAAACCAATCAAACTGATCAGCAGTGGAGCTTATGGGTGAGCTTTATGTTTGCATAATATACATTTCCTAGTGTTCCTTATGACAATGCTTCTGTCTCTGTGCCCAGCCCGTACAACAGAGAAATGCTCTGAGTCCATACTGTCCACAAGAGATGAGCGAATCAGGCAAAATTCTAATTTGCTTGTTCACGTGGACTTGTGAAAATACGATTCAAGGAGAAATTAATGTCCCTTATTATGCTCTGGGGCCTCACCAGGCCCCAGAACATAATAAGCATAAGAAACATACTTATACTCCCCTTACTGCTCAATTCTCTAGCCCCTCCACTTCTCACCGTCACCCGTCCGGTCCTCACTGCCTCTTCAGTTTGCCACCGCTCACGCTATGCAAGGACTTCAGGCTTTGAGAAGGTCTGAGAGAGTTCTATGCAAGAGCATAAAAAGTCACAACATTGTGACACCGTGACTGTTCTTGCGCTTGTGCATAATCCTCCCAGATCTCATCAATGTTGGAAGTCCCGTCCCAGTATGAGAGGCATTTGGATTTCAGCATTAGCAGCAGAGATTTGAGGATGCGGCAAGGAACGGACGGTTGAGGCGGAGGGGCCGTAGAAGTGAGTATAAAAATTTGTTTATTTTTAAACTTTTTTATGGCCTTTCAAGATTTTGAAAATGGTGGCCAACGCTTGACATTTTGCTAAATCCATGAGTAAGCAAATTACAAAAAACAAAACAAACAAAAAAACAAAACGCCATTTTGGTGAATGCAGAATTTTGCAAAATCTGAGTAGAATTTAATTCCACTCAAATGTGTTAGCTCATGTCTACTGGCCACATCTATATGTCATTATTTAGGTCAGTTAGGACGTGACATAGATGAGGACCTCGCATAGGTCATCATTTATGTTGTGTAACTTGATGGATTTCTACATGGATTTCTAGTGACATCTAGTAGTAACCAGACAATCATGTGATGAGGTTTATAGACAAAATGTTAGTAAGAATTCATTATAAATCATGGATTTTCCTTCTCTCCAGAGCCGTCCACTTAGTGCGACAGAAATACACAAGCCAGCTATTCGCTATGAAGAAGCTGGACAAGGAGAACGTGAATATTCCAAGAAGACTTGAACGTGCCTTTCTAGAGAGGGACATCCTAACATTTGCTGATTGTCCATTTGTGGCCTCCATGTTGTGCTCCTTTCCAACTCCTCATCATCTGTGTATGGTCATGGAGTATGCAGCAGGTAAGTCATATCCATTGTGCCTATATCCAGCCTCAATCTGCTTATCTCTAGCATCTTCTCCATAATCTGAATGTGACCACATGGACGGTTACATGTCCATACTGCATTTACTATAAGTTATCTGTTACCAAGATGCCAGGAAAATCATTATCTCTGTGAAAGTCTCTGGTGAATGTCCTCACTGAGAATGGCAAAAATATCCACTGAGGATAAAAGGAGGATTTGACTCAATTCTAACAGTTTGTATAGATGAGCATTTCACAGAGTAATGAATAAGAGGCTTGCAGATGAGGCACGGCTCTGTCTTTTTATATTGGGTCACTCTGCTTTATACGCTCTACATTAGGCCTCTTTCACGCTTCAGTATTTCTGGTACGTGAGGTGACAGTTTACCACACGTACTGGAGACACTGACACATGTGCGCACATGTCAGTGTTTCCACGGACCGTGTGTCCATGTGATCCACACGTAGACATGTCTGTTTTTGGCCAGCAGGACGGATCACACAGACCCATTCAAGTCAATGGTTCAGTGTAAACACATACCGCACACGGATGCCATCCGTGTGACATGTGTCGGCGCCTGGGAATTAGCGATAAAGTTAGCGCCGGGTGCTAAACGCTGCCCTCATCATTGTCCCCTGCCGGCGCTGCGATCAGAACCAGCAGGGGTTAATGATGAGGGTTGTCTTCTCCCAGTGTATTTCTACCTGTAAAAATAAGAATAAAAAAAAAATCTATACCCTCACCTGTCCTAAATGTCCCCCACTGTAATCCATGAGACCGCTCAGCAGAGGAGCCGGGGAGAATGACTCCTGCAGCGAGCGGCCCCGAATCTGCGCTGAGCTCAGCTAGCGGTGTCCTGTCACTCACTGAGCTCAGCTGAGGTCTGGCGTCGCTCGCTGCAGGAGTCATTCTCCCCAGCTCCTCTGCTGAGTAGTCGCATGGATTACAGCAGGAGATACTTAGGACAGGTAGGTGAGTATAAGGGTTTTTTTTTATTTTATTCTTATTTTTACAGGTGGAGACACCGGGAGCAGACTACAACTCTCATTATTAACTCCTGCTGGTGCTGATCGCAGTGCCAGCAGGGGAAAATGATGAGCGCAGCGTTCAGTACCCGGCTTTTGGGAATAACGCTAACTGTACACTGATTCCCAAACGCCGGTACGTGTGCTCCTGATGCGGCACACGGACATCTCCGACACAGGTTTTTCCGGTACCAGAAATATCCGGACGTGTGAAACCGGCCTTATACAGTATATAAAGCAAAACCACAAATGAGACTGCTAACACCTTTAACTAATTATATATTTATTTATTGCAAGATACATAGTATATATAGCTCATACTTTTTTGGCCAGAATAGTGTCTCTTTTTTGTATGAGTTACCTTGTTATTTTTAAATATTTATTCCACGTGACTAATAAAGATTCATGCTTTTATATGGGATGTTGCTTCATTGCACTTATTTGTGCAGCTCTTGCACCTTTGTGGTTTTGCTTCATAGACATTTAGTGCAGTCCTAGTTACTATTCGGGTATGCTCCAATGGAGGGTTTTTTGCATTATTATACAGTATATCTCTGTGTATGACATCCTGCCCCAATGTCTCCGCTCATTTCTCATTCACACTCCTCATGTGTCATTTACATTGTAACAAACCCTCTCCTGTCATATTTGCTTTCTGCTGTAGGAGGAGACTGTGGCAGTTTTATGAAGAACTATGGGTGTTTACCTGTCCCCTTGGCTCGTCTGTACATTGCAGAAACGGTTCTAGCTGTGGAATATCTGCACAGCTATGGTGTAATGCACAGAGACCTGAAGCCTGAAAAGTAAGTGACACTTGTAGTATAAGAAAGGGGAAAAAAGATATCGTTTATTATACAAACTATTTGCAACTTGGGGCTGACATCCTCTTTTTTTCACAGCCTCCTGATAACGTCAACTGGTCATATTCAAGTTACAGATTTTGGGCTTTCCAAACTCTGCCTCATGAGACCAACATCAGAGATCTACAAGGCTCCAATTGAGGACATCACCAGAGAGTTCCATGATAAGGAGGTAGGCAGGAACTTGTTCTTTACTCATCTCCTCCATTTCTCCTTCTCTTATACTTTCTCATCTAGAAAACGTTTCCACTGATGTTATTTGTCACAATTATGTTCTCTGATCATTATCTCATTCCTCTGTTTTTTCCAGATTGCTGGCTCCCCTCATTACATAGCCCCAGAAGTTATCTTAAAGGAAGGCTATGGAAGGCCAGCTGACTGGTGGTCAATTGGGATCATCCTATATACATTTCTTGTAGGACGTGTACCATTTTATGGGCCTTCCAAATATGACATTTACAGCCATATTGTCAGGGGTAAGTAAAATAATCTGATTGCTGTGTAATGTCATTGTTATTTGAATAGATTAGTTGTGTGATTTAGTTACTTTTGTTAATATAAAAGATTTTTGTTTTGATAAAATAAATTAAGATGTTTCATTTTCTGTAATATTTGCTTTTTATATGACAGATGACATATATTGGAAACTTACTAATTCGGCTTTTCCAGCCACAGCTCGGGATATCATCATTGAGCTGCTCAGAAAAGATCCAGCACAAAGACTTGGGACAGGTAATGTATATAATACTATTATTAATGACTTATTACACCTCTGTGAACAGAAAATGAATAATGAGGATCAGCACTGAGGTTTTGTTCTCTACCAGCTTGGCCATTTCCCATTCTTCATGCTAAGACTTTCAGTACATCTACTTCACTTCGGCTCTGTTACGTCAACCGTTCAGATTAACGCCCCCTTCACACGTCCGTATAAAATCAGTACAGAAACCAGTACCGGAAAAAAACAGTACTAGTGTCATCAGTGTTTTGAATCAGTGTGCCATCAGTGTGCCATCAGTGTTTTTCCGGTACGGCAAAGAAAAAGAAATGATAAAGTATCTCTTATACTTTGTAATGTTAAACAGATACAGCGTAAGGAAGGCACACAAATGGCACACGGATGCCATCTGTGTGATGTACGTGTTTTTCAGGGTCCCATAGACTTGTATTGGCACTTGTCATCTGTGCTGCCACAAAAAAACAGCAGCATAGATGATAATGGGTACGGGTGGCATACGTGAAAGAAAAATGGATGCCACATGTAGTGCAAACACGGATATGTGTAGGAGGCCTAAGAAACTTGTCTCTTTGACAATAACTATATCACTATTCATTGTTTTCCTTTTCAAGGAGGAGCAAATGAGATCAAATTTCATCCATTCCTGCGTAACTTAGATTTTGACAACCTTCTAAGTCAGAAGTCGCTGTTCATTCCTGATCTTGAGTCAGAAGAGGATACCATCTACTTTGACAGTAAGTAGAATGAGACATCATCTGCAGAAAGCTGCTGTGTGTCTTGTATTTCATTTTAAGTGAGAATCAGTCCCCACCTTGATTCATGATCAAATGGTGACTGTTCAGGACAAAGTATTATGCTAATAATCTCGATTAACTCTTGTACTTTTCAGCTCGATGTAGCAGACATCAACATATTGATTCAGATGAGGGGGACACAAGTGAAGATAATGACTGGCCGGAAAGCCAAAACTTTCTATCATCTTCGCATAGGCTTTCTAAAGTAAGTATGTGACCAATAAGATCCATACAACCTGTAATTAAAATAAAATTGTAAAATATTAAAATATTTTTTTTTCCTCTTTGTATTAGCTCTGTTCCATCCATACCAAGATGATGAACAATGAAGAACCCAAGTCACCTCCAGGGTATTCACCAGAAAGTGCAAAACAGTCAGACTTGTGAGCAAATTATTTTTATGGGGTCCATTCTGATATGTGTTCACAACACCAAATTCAAGACGAGTGTAAGTCGATACTAAATCCAGTATCGATGACCACATGATTGCTGATCACCATGTTTCTGACTTGTGATAACGCTGGTGATGAAAGTTGATAACTATGACCAGCTTTAATTTCCAGTTCATTACAGGAAAATAAATATTGCTAGTGATTCTCCATTCTTGCTGGTAGAAGAGGGTCTTGAGCACAGCATCCCCTTCATGTTATTCAGATGTCCTAATGGGCTTTGCAGACAGGTGTTGTATCCGTATCTATTGTTTTCACTTGTAATTTATATGTTTTTCTTCTACCAAACAGACAGAAAGATTCTCCCCCCTCTAAGTCTGAAGACAACCAGACGCAGAAAGATTCTCCCCCTTCTAAATCTGATGACAACCAGACACAGAGAGATTCTCCCCCCTCTAAGTCTGATGACAACCAGACGCAGAAAGATTCTCCCCCTTCTAAATCTGAGGATGACAACCAGACACAGAGAGATTCTCCCCCCTCTAAGTCTGATGACAACCAGACGCAGAAAGATTCTCCCCCCTCTAAATCTGATGACAACCAGACGCAGAAAGATTCTCCCCCCTCTAAGTCTGATGACAACCAGACGCAGAAAGATTCTCCCCCCTCTAAATCTGATGACAACCAGACGCAGAAAGATTCTCCCCCCTCTAAATCTGATGCCAACCAGACGCAGAAAGATTCTCCCCCCTCTAAATCTGATGACAACCAGATGCAGAAAGATTCTCCCCCCTCTAAATCTGATGATGATAAGCAGAGGCAGAAAGATTCTCCCCCCTCTAAATCTGATGACAACCAGACGCAGAAAGATTCTCCCCCCTCTAAATCTGATGACAACCAGATGCAGAAAGATTCTCCCCCCTCTAAATCTGATGATGATAAGCAGAGGCAGAAAGATTCTTCCCCCTCTAAATCTGATGACAACCAGACGCAGAAAGATTCTTCCCCCTCTAAGTCTGATGATGACAAGCAGTGTTTCACTGCTGAAGGCAGACAGTCATCCATATTGTCAGGTATGTATAGCTCTATAGGTCATTCTATTGCAGCCTGTGTCAAAAAGTGTAATGTGAAAACAGCCCAACATTTCATTTTATAAAAATCCTCACTCTTAGGCTGTGTGCCCACGATGCGTTTTTCAAGCGTTTACGCTGCGGAATTTCTACAGCGTAAACACTTGGGAAACGCTTGGTAAACCTTCCCCCATGGTCTCCAATGCAATTCCGCACTTTCAATGCCCATGCTGCGTATTTTTCCGCAGCGTTTATGCTGCGCTCAAAAATACGCAGCATGTCCATTAATTTTGCGGACGCGCAGCGTAATCGCCGCCATTGACTTGCATTAGAACGCGCTAATTCCGCAAGACTGCATCTGTACTTGCGTAATTGGCGCTTTCTAATGTGCGGATGGTACCCAAGTCTGGAGGAGAGGAGACTCTCATCCAGACCTGGGTACCATAGAATCTGTAAAGAAAAGAATTTAAAATAAAAAATAAAGCTTATAATCACCTTCCGATGTCCTCCCAGTGTTTTGTCCACGCCGTCCGGTCTCTTGCAATGCTCGCGCTGTTGTGAAGGACCTGTCATGACGTCACTGAGTCATGTGACCCATCACATGACTCAATGACGTCACCGCAGGTCCTTCACAGCACCGCGAGCATTGCAAGAGACCGGACGCAGCAGAGATGACACCGGGAAGACACCGGAAGGTGAGTATAATCTTTTTTTTTTCATTTTTTACCATTCTTATTCTTTTTTTTAACTATTACTCGGTCACACTATATAAATCCATGCCGGTTGCATGGATTTAAATAGTGTGACCAACTTGTCAAGCACTTTTCCAAGTGATGCTCAAAATCGTTTGGAAAACTTCTTGAAAAAACGCATGCGAAAGCGCATGTAAAAATGCTGAAAAAACGCTTCTCTCTGGCAGAAAAAACGCATGTAAATCTGCATGTAAATCTGCATACGTTTTTTTCTGCCAGAGAGAGGCAAAAACGCTCTGCATCAAATCTGCTACGTGGGCACATAGCCTCATAGGTTATAATTTTTAATGCATAAGAAGCCATTCAGTCTTCTGCCAAACTGATTCTGAATACTGCACCCATGGCTCCATCTAGGCCTATACTGATCCTTATCACCTTAAGAATGCACTGAGGTTTTAGCTAACTTATTTTAAGATATTACTTGCAGGATGCCGCAGTGTTATCATGTTAATAAGGGGACATAGTTCCCTGGCTAGACACCACATATCGGAAAACCTACAGGTTTCATATTAATCAGTTCACAAGGCAATCTAATTCTCAGACCCTCAGGTGGTTTTATGTATATATGACATATTCTCTCTATTATGGTGCAATAATCAATTACCGGGACTACAGGGTACAAGAATAACAGAATTCTATATAAAGATACAAAGCTAATCTTTTAGGAGTTTATAATATACATCTTTTTCTTGTTTTTTTTATCAGAATCACCAGTTCAGGGGAAAAGAAAATCTGCATCGAAAGATCGACAAAAAACAGAGAAGGTAGAAGAGAGAAGAAGTAGAAGAGGTAAGTGTAACAATAAGCTCCATGTTGCATGATGTCAGTCAGTGAGAAGGAGTCATGTGGAGCAGATATTATCTGTAGGATTACTGACAATGACCCCGTACATCTGTATGGATACGACTCCTCTATCATCCTGTCACAGTGACACTACAGTAGTATCCTCTAATACATACATGTCAAACTCTGGCCCGTGGACCAAACCTGGCCCGCAGGGTGGTTATATTTGACCCACGACAACAGAACCACCACCACTATTTGGGGCCATTATTCTGTATGGAGGACAATGTGGGGCCCATTATACTGTACGGAGGACTATGTGGGGCCATTATTCTGTATGTAGGATTATGTGGGGTCCAAGTTTTTCATTTTGGCCCTCTGTGTGTTTGAGTGTGACATCCCTGCTCTAATATGTAGTCCCATTACTTACATTAGTTATGTCTCTTTGTCTCCTCTCACAGGTTCCACCTTCCGCCGGCTGATATCATCTTGCCGGCGTGGATTATCCAGGGTTGCTCGCTCCATCAGACAAAGCTGCATATTTGCTCCCTGTCATCGGAGCAACACAAACATCTCAATGTGAAAAACCCTTCATGTCTAGTGCCTAGTACAGCATGTCCACCATTAAAGATGCACCTGTGTGGAAGGACTTGTACCATCTACCTGTGGCCTTCTGACCAGCAAGTAACATCTGCAGAAGAAGGCCCTCCAAGAACATCTCTTCATTCTTCCATGTAATTCTTAATAAAAAAAAAACTAAAAAGAATCATTTCAAATTGATTAATGTCCCTTTGCATTTAATGTAATACTACTGACATTTATGGCATATCAGTACTAAACATCATATATGTCTGATGAGAGAATATCGTTTCCATGTTTCATGTTAATCCTCTAATCCTCAGCCAAAAGTGGAAGAGAAGACCAGTGATTCTGTTACATCTACGAATGACAGTCAATCCAGGGAAAAACACCTTCTGATCCATACATTTTTCAGGCACTCTGATCCTTTTACCTTCATGTGGCTCTACTTAAGGTTTATGTATAAGAACCAGTTGGATTCAGTACTGGGCATCCTGGGGGTCCCAGCAGCCACATCCCAATTGTTCAACTAAAAAAGACATACTGTATTATAGTGTGATATATATATATATATATATATATATATATATATATATATATGTATATATATATATATATATATATACACGCTGTGTGCAGAATTATTAGGCAAATGAGTATTTTGATCACATGATACTTTTTATACATGTTGTCCTACTCCAAGCTGCATAGGCTTGAGAGCCAACTACCAATTAAGTAAATCTGGTGATGTGCATCTCTGTAATGAGGAGGGGTGTTGACTAATGACATCAATACCCTATATAAGGTGTGCTTAATTATTAGGCAACTTCCTTTCCTTTGGCAAAATGGGTCAGAAGAGAGATTTGACGGGCTCTGAAAAGTCCAAAATTGTGAGATGTCTTGCAGAGGGATGCAGCAGTCTTGAAATTTCCAAACTTTTGAAGCGTGATCACCGAACAATCAAGCGTTTCATGGCAAATAGTCAACAGGGTCGCAAGAAGCGTGTTGGCCAAAAAAGGCGCAAAATAACTGCCCATGAATTGAGGAAAATCAAGCGTGAAGCTGCCAAGATGCCATTCACCACCAGTTTTGCCATATTTCAGAGCTGCAATGCTACTGGAGTATCAAAAAGCACAAGGTGTGCGATACTCAGGGACATGGCCAAGGTAAGGAAGGCTGAAAAACGACCACCTTTGAACAAGAAGCATAAGATAAAACGTCAAGAATGGGCCAAGAAATATCTTAAGACTGATTTTTCAAAGGTTTTATGGACTGATGAAATGAGAGTGACTCTTGATGGGCCAGATGGATGGGCCAGAGGCTGGATCAGTAAACGGCAGAGAGCTCCACTCCGACTCAGATGCCAGCAAGGTGGAAGTGGGGTACTGGTATGGGCTGGTATCATCAAAGATGAACTTGTGGGACCTTTTCGGGTTGAGGATGAAGTGAAGCTCAACTCCCAGACCTACTGCCAGTTTCTGGAAGACAACTTCTTCAAGAAGTGGTACAGGAAGAAGTTGGTATCGTTCAAGAAAAACATGATTTTCATGCAGGACAACCCCATAGAGAACCTGTGGTCCATCATAAAATGTGAGATCTACAGGGAGGGAAAACAGTACACCTCTCGGAACAGGGTCTGGGAGGCTGTGGTGGCTGCTGCACGCAATGTTGATCGAAAACAGATCAAGCAACTGACAGAATCTATGGATGGAAGGCTGTTGAGTGTCATCATAAAGAAAGGTGGCTATACTGATCACTAATTTTTTGGGTTTTTGTCTTTGCATGTCAGAAATGTTTATTTCTATATTTTGTGCACTGATATTGGTTTACCTGGTGAAAATAAACAAGTGAGATGGGATTATATTTGGTTTTTATTAAATTGTCTAATAATTCTGCACAGTAATAGTTACCTGCACAAACAAATATCCTCCTAAGATAGCCAAATCTTAAAAAAACCACTCCAACTTCCAAAAATATTAAACTTGGATATTTATGAGTCTTGTGGGTTGATTGAGAACATAGTTGTTGATCAACAATAAAAATAATCCTCTAAAATACAATTTGCCTAATAATTCTGCACACCGCGTATATCTATATATATAATCGTCTTATCCCGTCTGTCTGTCTGTCTGTCTGTCGGGGAAATCCCGCGTCACTGATTGGTCCAGCAGCGGCCAATCAGCGACGCGGGATTTCAGAAAAAAGATGGCGGCCGTTAGAGGCTCATCTGCGGGACGGAGCTCAGCGGCGATGCAGCCGGGAGATGACTGGCGCGAGGCTCTCATCTCCCGGCCGCTAGCAGCAGAAGAACCCCGACCGGCGAGCAGCCGCTCATCTCCCGGCTTCTCGCAGCGGAAGTAGCCGCACAGGCAGTGGCGTTGACCTCCATGCGGCTAGGGTGTCAAGGGAGGACCGGGGAGCGGCGCTGCGGGTCGGGATACTTCTGCTGCGAGAAGCCGCTCATCTCCCGGCTTCTCGCAGCGGAAGTAGCCACACAGGCAGCGGCGCTCCCCGGTCCTCACCAATACGATTCTGCTCCCCGGTCCCCACCTATACGATTCGCTGATTGGTCGCGGTCTCTGGCCGCGACCAATCAGTGATCTTGGCGCAAAAGTTAAACACCGCTGTGCTGATTGGTCGCGGCCGCTGCCCGCGACCAATCACCGATTTGGACGCCACATTTAAATAGCGGCCACGACCAATCACCGATCTTGGCGCAACATTTAAACACTGCTGTGCTGATTGGTCACAGACGCTGCCCGCGACCAATCAGCGATTTTGGCGCCAAATTTAAACACTGCTGTGCTGATTGGTCGCGGACGCTGCCCGCGACCAATCAGCGATTTTGGCGCCAAATTTAAACAATGCTCTGCTGACTGGTCGCGGATGCCAGCCACGACCAATCAGCGAGATTGGCGCCAAATTTATACAACGCTCTGCTAATTGGTCGCGGACACCAGCCACGACTAATTAGCGAGATTGGCGCCAAATTTAAACAACGCTCTGGCGCCAAATTTAAACAACGCTCTGCTGATTGGTCGCGGCCGCCAGCCGACCGCGACCAATCAGCGAGATTGGCGCCAAATTTAAACACCACTCTGCTGATTGCGCCCAGTCGGCCGCATACATATTCTAGAATACCCGATGCGTTAGAATTGGGACACCATCTAGTATATATATAAATATATTCACTTGTGGAAAACCCTTTTAACTAGGGCTGTGGTGTCAGTAAGTCAAATTTCCAACTATAATAATTACTAATACCAAATATACTGCAACAAATAATAGTAAATATTCAGCAATTTATGCATGAAAATAATTTATAATATACAATATTAACACTATATAAGTATTTACATTTTTTTCTACCTGCAGTTGGAGTTGGTACGTTCTTCTGATACTAACTCCACAGCTCGGCTTTTCCTTCTTTCCTGCTCCTCTAACATAAAAGTACAGCAATTAATTACGACAAGTTAATCATTTAAATGCTGCTGTCAATCTCTGACAGCAGCACGTAAATGTAACCAGTGCCACTGCTTCCATTTACCAGCTCCCATCTGTGCCCTGTGACATGATCTCGGGAGCTGATGGGTCACTAGGACAGTGAGGGCCCTGTGCCCGCTGTCTTGGTGCTCCTCTGGAGCTCATCTATATGCTGAGCTTCAAAGGAGACCGAGATTTAGGCTACCGTCCCACTATCAGTATTTGGTCCAATTTCACCACAAATGGATTTTTTCCCCATTTTTAGTACATTGAATAGTAAAATGAATCATTCAAAACTACAAGTAACCCCAAAGTCATGCCAGTTTCCATGGCCCAGAAGATTCTCTGAAGGAAGAGTGTCATTGGGTGACTGCTTCTTTGGTAAATACCATAAACATTAGCACTTAAAAAGGTCCATATGTATGGAACCGTATAGATGATTTCGAAAGAAACAAAAAAAAGCTCAGTGATAAGAAACAGATGATGGTTATTAATGGAACACACTAACTGGGTCACATTTAAAAGTGGTGTACCCCAGGAGTCAGTATTGGGACTTCTATTTAATACAATTATTAATGACCTTTTGGGGGGTATACAGAGTAAAATTTCAATATTTTCAGATGATCGTAAACTCTGCAAGGTTATCAGTACATAGGAGGATAATGTAATATTACAGAGGGATTTATGTAAGCTTGAGGTTTGGGCTGAAAAATGGCAATTGAAGTTTAATGTACATAAATGTTCTTGCTTGGGACAAATTACAATGTACAATTATGTACTAAACACTGGGAAAACCATCACTGGAAAAGACTTGGGTGTATGGGTGGACAGCAAACTCAACTTTAATAACCAGTGCTAGGCCGCTGCTGCCAAGGCAAATAGAACCATGGAAGCATTAAAAGAGGCATAGATGCTTATGATAAGAACATAGTTTTGTCTGTATACAAGTCACTAATTCAGCCACATTTAGAATACTGTGTATAATTTTGGTCTTTGGTGTATAAGACGGACATAGTTGAACTAGGACGTATGCAGACAAATGCAACCAAGGTTATTAAGGGAATTGGTGCACTGCAATTCCAAGACAGGTTATCAAAGTTAGGGTTATTCAGTTTGGAATAATGAAGGTTTAAGGGCGATCTTATTACAATGTACAAATATAAGAAGAAACAGTATAGAGATCTTATTAAGGAACTTTTTACATATAGACCTTCAACGATGACAAGGAGGCACCCTCTCCTACTAGAAGAAAGATGGTTTCTCAGTCATCATAGATGGCGATTCTTTACTCTAAGAATAGTGAAATTACGGGACTTTCGGGAACATAAACATCACAGTAAAAGATAATGCCTTACCAACACCAGGTCAGATTACCAGTGCACCGCAGGATGCAGCAAGCCTCCATGATAAAGGCGGGGGCAGCACATGTGCAAAATACTAATGCCGACAGCCACTCACTAACCTACCAATTCTTGGAGGGGGTGGCTGTGTAGTATTATGCATGCACACCGATGGAGTTGCGAGCTTGCGTATTTTGGCCAAAATATCGTCCAATACCTCATGTGGTGTACTTATCTTATATACTATTTTTCATCTTTTTTGCACATCTTTTTGCAGGATGCAGCCAGGCCTCTTTAGTGTTGGCTGGGTGAATTGGGGCGTCTGTCCTGTGGGGGTGCATGTATATAGTTCTGGGCAACCCGCCTGATCTAATACTATGGGCGTCATCAATACGCTGCAAGCAAGACATCAATAGGCTGCAAGCCAGACACTGTGTATCACACATATCTGTGTGACTGGCGCCCTATGCAGACTCCATCGGTGTGCATGTATAATACTACACAGCCACCCCCTCCATGAATTGGTAGGTTAGTGAGTGGCTGTCTGCATCAGTATTTTGCACATGTGCTGCCCCCGCCTTTATCATGGAGACTTGCTGCATCCTGCAGTGCATTGGTAATCTGACCTGGTGTTGGTAAGGCATTATCTTTTACTGTGATTTTTTTTGAAATTATGTCCAATGTTCACCATTTTTAATATTCAGACTTTCGGGAACATCATATTGTAATTGTTGATTTACTAAACAAGTTCAAGTATGGCCCGGATGCTTTTGTTGAAAAATATATTACAGGTTATGGGAACTAGATTCTGTGATAGGACGTTCATCCAGGGAACTAGTCTAATTGCCATTAGTGGAGTTGGGAAGGATTTTTTCGTTAATAGGGGGCAATTAGCATCTGCCTCATGGGTCTTTTGCCTTCCTTTGTATCAACATGTTAGGTTATAGGTAGAACACAATGGATGTCTTCTTTCAATGTACTGTGTGGGGAAATGTATTGTCAGGGGGAATCATACTGTACATCATGCTGTGTGTAATAGGACCGTGGGGGCATCATATTGAGTGTGATAGCCACTGTGGGGCCATGAAAGTGGTATCATACTGTGTGTAGGCATATATGAGGAATTGGACTAGATTAGAATACTGGCATTCGAGAAAGAATGTCACACCGATTGTACTCCCGGGATTATGGTGTGCTGTGTAATAATATATGGTAGCAGGACCCCTCTAGTCTTCATTCCAGGTATACTAACTGCTCAGTGTTACATTGATTTGGTCGTGGAACCAGTGATATGGACATTTCTTAAACGTGCCTCAGTAACTATTTTTCAACATGGAAATGTTAAGCTACATGTTGCAGGTGCTACTGTGAGCAGCATGCTTGACTTAAACATGATACCATGGCCAGAAGCATCTCCGGATTTGACTCCCATCAAGCACTTCATTGGTCGAGCATTGCAAAAGGAGTTGCCGTCAGCAGATCTTGATGATTTGTGTGCCCAAGTGCATTCATTATTCCTCTCTGCTCTGCCTTGCTCACCGCTCCAGCGGTTCCTCTCTGCTCTGCCTTGTCCACCGCTCCGGCGGTTTCGCCCTGCTCTGCCTTGCTCACCGCTCTGGCGGTTCCTCCTGCTCTGCCTTGCCCACCGCTCCGGCGGTTTCGCCCTGCTCTGCCTTGCTCACCGCTCCGGCGGTATCTCTCTGCTCTGCCTTGCCTACCGCTCCAGCGGTTCCTCTCTGCTCTGCTTGTCTACCGCATCTGCGGTTCTGTTCCTGAATCCCAGTTTGTACTGGACCCTATCCAGCCTGCGCTCCAACCTGCTAGTGCCTCCCTGTCTGCACTCCAGCCGTGTTTGCCAGTACCCCCCTGTCTGCATACCAGCCGTGCCTTGCCAGTGCCCTCCTGTCTGCATACCAGCCGTGCTTGCCAGTATCCTCTTGTCTGCACTCCAGCCGTGCCTGCCAATACCCACCTGTCTGTGTGCCAGCCTAACCTGCCCGTTCCTGCATTCCCCGGTGTGGGTCAACAGCTGTGACCGGGGTCTAACCTGGAGTAGCACCTGGTCCCTCTGCTCGGTTCCTCCTTGGTTCACGAAGTCGTTAGCCTCCGTGAGACCTTGGTCGGATCGGGTAGATACTTAGTTATGCCCCTCCAGGCACTCCTCGGTTCATGGTACAGTGGGATCACTAATCACGCTCACGCCAGTCAGTCCAGGCACGAGTGTAACAGTTTTATTTATGTTGTATCGTGTTTGAAGGTTGCCTTTTCCTGATGGCAGGTTTCAGCTCTTTCCAAAGATGCTCAATAGGATTTAGGTCAGGGCTCATAGAAGGCCACTTCAGAATAGTTGAAAGTTTTCCTCTTAGCCGTTCTTGGGTGTTATAAGCTGTGTGTTTTGGGTCATTATCCTGTTGCAAGACCCATGACTGAGACCAAGCTTTCTGACAATGGGTAGCACATTTCTCTCTAGAATCCCTTGATAGTCTTGAGATTACATTTTACCCTGCACAGATTCAAGACACCCTGTGCCAGATGCAGCAAAGCAGCCCGAGAACATAACAGAGCTCCTCCATGTTTCACAGTAGGGACAGTGTTCTTTTCTTGATATGCTTCACTTTTCCGTCTGTGAACATAGTGCTGATGTGCCTTG